>NW_027362827.1:1200000-1800000 GCF_046119375.1 Phyllobates terribilis | reverse complement strand
TTAGCGTCACGACAACTAGGGTTAGCGTCAGGACAACTAGGGTTAGCGTCAGGACAACTAGGGTTAGCGTCAGGACAACTAGGGTTAGCGTCAGGACAACTAGGGTTAGCGTCAGGACAACTAGGGTTAGCTTCAGTACAACTAGGGTTAGCGTCAGGACAACTAGGGTTAGCGTCAGGACAACTAGGGTTAGCGTCAGGACAACTAGGGTTAGCGTCAGGACATCTAGGGTTAGCGTCAGGACAACTAGGGTTAGCGTCGGGACAACTAGGGTTAGCGTCGGGACAACTAGGGTTAGCGTCAGGACAACTAGGGTTAGCGTCGGGACAACTAGGGTTAGCGTCAGGACAACTAGGGTTAGCGTCCGGACAACTAGGGTTAGCTTCACAACAACTAGGGTTAGCGTCAGGACAACTAGGGTTAGCGTCACGACAACTAGGGTTAGCGTCAGGACAACTAGGGTTAGCGTCAGGACAACTAGGGTTAGCGTCAGGACAACTCGGGTTTAGCGTCAGGACAACTAGGGTTAGCGTCAGGACAACTAGGGTAAGCATCAGGACAACTAGGGTTAGCATCACGACAACTAGGGTTAGCGTCAGGACAACTAGGGTTAGCGTCAGGACAACTAGGGTTAGCGTCAGGACAACTAGGGTTAGCGTCAGGACAACTAGGGTTAGCGTCACGACAACTAGGGTTAGCGTCAGGACAACTAGGGTTAGCGTCAGGACAACTAGGGTTAGCGTCAGGACAACTAGGGTTAGCGTCAGGACAACTAGGGTTAGCGTCGGGACAACTAGGGTTAGCGTCAGGACAACTCGGGTTAGCGTCAGGACAACTCGGGTTAGCGTCAGGACAACTAGGGTTAGCGTCAGGACAACTCGGGTTAGCGTCAGGAGAACTAGGGTTAGCGTCAGGACAACTAGGGTTAGCGTCAGGACAACTCGGGTTAGCGTCAGGACAACTCGGGTTAACGTCAGGACAACTCGGGTTAGCGTCAGGACAACTAGGGTTAGCGTCAGGACAACTCGGGTTAGCGTCAGGACAAATCGGGTTAGCGTCAGGACAACTAGGGTTAGCGTCAGGACAACTAGGGTTAGCGTCAGGACAACTAGGGTTAGCGTCAGGACAACCAGGGTTAACGTCAGGACAACCAGGGTTAGCGTCAGAACAACTAGGGTTAGCGTCAGGACAACTAGGGTTAGCGTCGGGACAACTAGGGTTAGCGTCAGGACAACTAGGGTTAGCGTCAGGACAACTAGGGTTAGCGTCACGACAACTAGGGTTAGCGTCACGACAACTAGGGTTAGCGTCAGGACAACTAGGGTTAGCGTCAGGACAACTAGGGTTAGCGTCAGGACAACTAGCGTTACCGTCAGGACAACTAGGGTTAGCGGCAGGACAACTAGAGTTAGCGTCAGGACAACTAGGGATAGCGTCAGGACAACTAGGGTTAGCTTCAGGACAACTAGGGTTAGCGTCAGGACAACTAGGGTTAGCGTCAGGACAACTAGGGTTAGCGTCAGGACAACTAGTGTTAGCGTCACGACAACTAGGGTTAGCGTCACGACAACTAGGGTTAGCGTCAGGACAACTAGGGTTAGCGTCAGGACAACTAGGGTTAGCGTTAGGACAACTAGGGTTAGCGTCAGGACAACTAGGGTTAGCGTCAGGACAACTAGGGTTAGCGTCAGGACAACTAGGGTTAGCGTCAGGATAGGTAGGGTTAGCGTCAGTACAAGTAGGGTTAGCGTCAGGACAAGTAGGGTTAGCGTCAGGACAACTAGGGTTAGGGTCAGGACAACTCGGGTTAGCGTCAGGACAACTCGGGTTAGCGTCAGGACAACTCGCGTTAGCGTCAGGACAACTAGGGTTAGCGTCAGGACAACTCGGGTTAGCGTCTGGACAAATCGGGTTAGCGTCAGGACAACTAGGGTTAGCGTCAGGACAACAAGGGTTAGCGTCAGGACAACTAGGGTTAGCTTCAGGACAACTAGGGTTAGCGTCAGGACAACTAGGGTTAGCGTCAGGACAACTAGGGTTAGCATCAGGACAACTAGGGTTAGCGTCAGGACAACTAGGGTTATCGTCGGGACAACTATAGTTAGCGTCGGGACAACTAGGGTTAGCGTCAGGACAACTAGGGTTAGCGTCAGGACAACTAGGGTTAGCGTCCGGACAACTAGGGTTAGCGTCACAACAACTAGGGTTAGCGTCAGGACAACTAGGGTTAGCGTCAGGACAACTAGGGTTAGCGTCACGACAACTAGGGTTAGCGTCAGGACAACTAGGGTTAAAGTCAGGACAACTAGGGTTAGCGTCAGGACAACTAGGGTTAGCGTCAGGACAACTAGGGTTAGCGTCAGGACAACTAGGGTTAGCTTCAGGACAACTAGGGTTAGCGTCAGGACAACTAGGGTTAGCGTCAGGACAACTAGGGTTAGCGTCAGGACAACTAGGTTGAGCGTCAGGACAACTAGGGTTAGCATCAGGACAACTAGGGTTAGCGTCACGACAACTAGGGTTAGCGTCAGGACAACTAGGGTTAGCGTCAGGACAACTAGGGTTAGCGTCAGGACAACTAGGGTTAGCGTCAGGACAACTAGGGTTAGCGTCAGGACAACTAGGGTTAGCTTCAGTACAACTAGGGTTAGCGTCAGGACAACTAGGGTTAGCGTCAGGACAACTAGGGTTAGCGTCAGGACAACTAGGGTTAGCGTCAGGACATCTAGGGTTAGCGTCAGGACAACTAGGGTTAGCGTCGGGACAACTAGGGTTAGCGTCGGGACAACTAGGGTTAGCGTCAGGACAACTAGGGTTAGCGTCGGGACAACTAGGGTTAGCGTCAGGACAACTAGGGTTAGCGTCCGGACAACTAGGGTTAGCTTCACAACAACTAGGGTTAGCGTCAGGACAACTAGGGTTAGCGTCACGACAACTAGGGTTAGCGTCAGGACAACTAGGGTTAGCGTCAGGACAACTAGGGTTAGCGTCAGGGCAACTAGGGTTAGCGTCAGGACAACTAGGGTTAGCGTCAGGACAACTAGGGTTAGCGTCTCGACAACTAGGGTTAGCGTCAGGACAACTAGGGTTAGCGTCACGACAACTAGGGTTAGCGTCAGGACAACTAGGGTTAGCGTCACGACAACTAGGGTTAGCGTCACGACAACTAGGGTTAGCGTCAGGACAACTAGGGTTAGCTTCAGGACAACTAGGGTTAGCGTCACGACAACTAGGGTTAGCGTCAGGACACCTAGGGTTAGCGTCACGACAACTAGGGTTAGCGTCAGGACAACTAGGGTTAACGTCACGACAACTAGGGTTAGCGTCACGACAACTAGGGTTAGCGTCAGGACAACTAGGGTTAGCGTCAGGACAACTAGGGTTAGCGTGAGGACAACTAGGGATAGCGTCAGGACAACTAGGGTTAGCGTCAGGACAACTAGGGTTAGCGTCAGGACAACTAGGGTTAGCGTCAGGACAACTAGGGTTAGCGTCAGGACTACTAGGGTTAGCGTCAGGACAACTAGGGTTAGCGTCAGGACAACTAGGGTTAGCGTCACGACAACTAGGGTTAGCGTCACGACAACTAGGGTTAGCGTCAGGACAACTAGGGTTAGCGTCACGACAACTAGGGTTACCGTCAGGACAACTAGGGTTACCGTCAGGACAACTAGGGTTACCGTCAGGACAACTAGGGTTAGCGTCAGGACAACTAGGGTTAGCGTCACGACAACTAGGGTTAGCGTCAGGACAACTAGGGTTAGCGTCAGGACAACTAGGGTTAGCATTAGGACAACTAGGGTTAGCGTCAGGACAACTAGGGTTAGCGTCAGGACAACTAGGGTTAGCGTCAGGACAACTAGGGTTAGCGTCAGGACAACTAGGGTTAGCGTCAGGACAGGTAGGGTTAGCGTCAGGACAACTAGGGTTAGCGTCTCGACAACTAGGGTTAGCGTCAGGACAACTAGGGTTAGCGTCACGACAACTAGGGTTAGCGTCAGGACAACTAGGGTTAGCGTCACGACAACTAGGGTTAGCATCACGACAACTAGGGTTAGCGTCAGGACAACTAGGGTTAGCGTCAGGACAACTAGGGTTAGCGTCACGACAACTAGGGTTAGCGTCAGGACACCTAGGGTTAGCGTCACGACAACTAGGGTTAGCGTCAGGACAACTAGGGTTAGCGTCACGACAACTAGGGTTAGCGTCAGGACAACTCGCGTTAGCGTCAGGACAACTAGGGTTAGCGTCAGGGCAACTAGGGTTAGCGTCAGGACAACTAGGGTTAGCGTCAGGACAACTAGGGTTAGCGTCTCGACAACTAGGGTTAGCGTCAGGACAACTAGGGTTAGCGTCACGACAACTAGGGTTAGCGTCAGGACAACTAGGGTTAGCGTCACGACAACTAGGGTTAGCGTCACGACAACTAGGGTTAGCGTCAGGACAACTAGGGTTAGCTTCAGGACAACTAGGGTTAGCGTCACGACAACTAGGGTTAGCGTCAGGACACCTAGGGTTAGCGTCACGACAACTAGGGTTAGCGTCAGGACAACTAGGGTTAACGTCACGACAACTAGGGTTAGCGTCACGACAACTAGGGTTAGCGTCAGGACAACTAGGGTTAGCGTGAGGACAACTAGGGTTAGCGTGAGGACAACTAGGGATAGCGTCAGGACAACTAGGGTTAGCGTCAGGACAACTAGGGTTAGCGTCAGGACAACTAGGGTTAGCGTCAGGACAACTAGGGTTAGCGTCAGGACTACTAGGGTTAGCGTCAGGACAACTAGGGTTAGCGTCAGGACAACTAGGGTTAGCGTCACGACAACTAGGGTTAGCGTCACGACAACTAGGGTTAGCGTCAGGACAACTAGGGTTAGCGTCACGACAACTAGGGTTACCGTCAGGACAACTAGGGTTACCGTCAGGACAACTAGGGTTACCGTAAGGACAACTAGGGTTAGCGTCAGGACAACTAGGGTTAGCGTCAGGACAACTAGGGTTAGCTTCAGGACAACTAGGGTTAGCGTCAGGACAACTAGGGTTAGCGTCAGGACAACTAGGGTTAGCGTCAGGACAACTAGGGTTAGCGTCACGACAACTAGGGTTAGCGTCAGGACAACTAGGGTTAGCGTCAGGACAACTAGGGTTAGCATTAGGACAACTAGGGTTAGCGTCAGGACAACTAGGGTTAGCGTCAGGACAACTAGGGTTAGCGTCAGGACAACTAGGGTTAGCGTCAGGACAGGTAGGGTTAGCGTCAGGACAACTAGGGTTAGCGTCTCGACAACTAGGGTTAGCGTCAGGACAACTAGGGTTAGCGTCACGACAACTAGGGTTAGCGTCAGGACAACTAGGGTTAGCGTCACGACAACTAGAGTTAGCATCACGACAACTAGGGTTAGCGTCAGGACAACTAGGGTTAGCGTCAGGACAATTAGGGTTAGCGTCACGACAACTAGGGTTAGCGTCAGGACACCTAGGGTTAGCGTCACGACAACTAGGGTTAGCGTCAGGACAACTAGGGTTAGCGTCAGGACAACTAGGGTTAGCGTCAGGACAACTAGGGTTAGCTTCAGGACAACTAGGGTTAGCGTCAGGACAACTAGGGTTAGCGTCAGGACAACTAGGGTTAGCGTCAGGACAACTAGGTTTAGCGTCAGGACAACTAGGGTTAGCATCAGGACAACTAGGGTTAGCGTCAGGACAACTAGGGTTAGCGTCAGGACAACTAGGGTTAGCGTCAGGACAACTAGGGTTAGCGTCAGGACAACTAGGGTTAGCTTCAGTACAACTAGGGTTAGCGTCAGGACAACTAGGGTTAGCGTCAGGACAACTAGGGTTAGCGTCAGGACAACTAGGGTTAGCGTCAGGACATCTAGGGTTAGCGTTAGGACAACTAGGGTTAGCGTCGGGACAACTAGGGTTAGCGTCGGGACAACTAGGGTTAGCGTCAGGACAACTAGGGTTAGCGTCGGGACAACTAGGGTTAGCGTCAGGACAACTAGGGTTAGCGTCCGGACAACTAGGGTTAGCGTCACAACAACTAGGGTTAGCGTCAGGACAACTAGGGTTAGCGTCACGACAACTAGGGTTAGCGTCAGGACAACTAGGGTTAGCATCAGGACAACTAGGGTTAGCGTCAGGACAACTAGGGTTAGCGTCAGGACAACTAGGGTTAGCGTCAGGACAACTAGGGTTAGCGTCACGACAACTAGGGTTAGCGTCAGGACAACTAGGGTTAGCGTCACGACAACTAGGGTTAGCGTCAGGACAACTAGGGTTAGCGTCACGACAACTAGGGTTAGCGTCAGGACAACTAGGGTTAGCGTCAGGACAACTAGGGTTAGCGTCACGACAACTAGGGTTAGCGTCAGGACACCTAGGGTTAGCGTCACGACAACTAGGGTTAGCGTCAGGACAACTAGGGTTAGCGTCACGACAACTAGGGTTAGCGTCACGACAACTAGGGTTAGCGTCAGGACAACTAGGGTTAGCGTCAGGACAACTAGGGTTAGCGTCAGGACAACTAGGGTTAGCGTCAGGACAACTAGGGTTAGCGTCAGGACAACTAGGGTTAGCGTCAGGACAACTAGGGTTAGCGTCAGGACAACTAGGGTTAGCGTCAGGACAACTAGGGTTAGCGTCAGGACAACTAGGGTTAGCGTCACGACAACTAGGGTTAGCGTCACGACAACTAGGGTTAGCGTCAGGACAACTAGGGTTAGCGTCACGACAACTAGGGTTAGCGTCAGGACAACTAGGGTTACCATCAGGACAACTAGGGTTAGCGTCAGGACAACTAGGGTTAGCGTCAGGACAACTAGGGTTAGCGTCAGGACAACTAGGGTTAGCTTCAGGACAACTAGGGTTAGCGTCAGGACAACTAGGGTTAGCGTCAGGACAACTAGGGTTAGCGTCAGGACAACTAGGGTTAGCGTCACGACAACTAGGGTTAGCATCAGGACAACTAGGGTTAGCGTCAGGACAACTAGGGTTAGCATTAGGACAACTAGGGTTAGCGTCAGGACAACTAGGGTTAGCGTCAGGACAACTAGGGTTAGCGTCAGGACAACTAGGGTTAGCGTCAGGACAACTAGGGTTAGCATCAGTACAAGTAGGGTTAGCGTCAGGACAAGTAGGGTTAGCGTCAGGACAACTAGGGTTAGGGTCAGGACAACTCGGGTTAGCGTCAGGACAACTAGGGTTAGCGTCAGGACAACTAGGGTTAGCGTCAGGACAACTAGGGTTAGCGTCGGGACAACTAGGGTTAGCGTCGGGACAACTAGGGTTAGCGTCGGGACAACTAGGGTTAGCGTCGGGACAACTAGGGTTAGCGTCCGGACAACTAGGGTTAGCGTCAGGACAACTAGGGTTAGCGTCAGGACAACTAGGTTTAGCGTCAGGACAACTAGGGTTAGCGTCAGGACAACTAGGGTTAGCATCAGGACAACTAGGGTTAGCATCACGACAACTAGGGTTAGCGTCAGGACAACTAGGGTTAGCGTCAGGACAACTAGGGTTAGCGTCAGGACAACTAGGGTTAGCGTCAGGACAACTAGGGTTAGCGTCACGACAACTAGGGTTAGCATCAGGACAACTAGGGTTAGCGTCAGGACAACTAGGGTTAGCGTCAGGACAACTAGGGTTAGCGTCAGGACAACTAGGGTTAGCGTCGGGACAACTAGGGTTAGCGTCGGGACAACTAGGGTTAGCGTCGGGACAACTAGGGTTAGCGTCAGGACAACTAGGGTTAGCGTCAGGACAACTAGTGTTAGCGTCACGACAACTATGGTTAGCGTCACGACAACTAGGGTTAGCGTCAGGACAACTAGGGTTAGTGTCAGGACAACTAGGGTTAGCGTCAGGACAACTAGGGTTAGCGTCAGGACAACTAGTGTTACCGTCAGGACAACTAGGGTTAGCGTCAGGACAAGTAGGGTTAGCGTCAGGACAACTAGGGTTAGGGACAGGACAACTCGGGTTAGCGTCAGGACAACTCGGGTTAGCGTCAGGACAACTAGGGTTAGCGTCAGGACAACTCGGGTTAGCGTCAGGAGAACTAGGGTTAGCGTCAGGACAACTAGGGTTAGCGTCAGGACAACTCGGGTTAACGTCAGGACAACTCGGGTTAGCGTCAGGACAACTAGGGTTAGCGTCAGGACAACTCGGGTTAGCGTCAGGACAAATCGGGTTAGCGTCAGGACAACTAGGGTTAGCGTCAGGACAACTAGGGTTAGCGTCAGGACAACTAGGGTTAGCGTCAGGACAACCAGGGTTAACGTCAGGACAACCAGGGTTAGCGTCAGGACAACTAGGGTTAGCGTCAGGACAACTAGGGTTAGGGTCGGGACAACTAGGGTTAGCGTCAGGACAACTAGGGTTAGCGTCAGGACAACTAGGGTTAGCGTCAGGACAACTAGGGTTAGCGTCACGACAACTAGGGTTAGCGTCACGACAACTAGGGTTAGCGTCAGGACAACTAGGGTTAGCGTCAGGACAACTAGGGTTACCGTCAGGACAACTAGGGTTAGCGGCAGGACAACTAGAGTTAGCGTCAGGACAACTAGGGTTAGCGTCAGGACAACTAGGGTTAGCTTCAGGACAACTAGGGTTAGCGTCAGGACAACTAGGGTTAGCGTCAGGACAACTAGTGTTACCGTCAGGACAACTAGGGTTAGCGTCAGGACAAGTAGGGTTAGCGTCAGGACAACTAGGGTTAGGGTCAGGACAACTCGGGTTAGCGTCAGGACAACTCGGGTTAGCGTCAGGACAACTCGGGTTAGCGTCAGGACAACTAGGGTTAGCGTCAGGACAACTCGGGTTAGCGTCAGGAGAACTAGGGTTAGCGTCAGGACAACTAGGGTTAGCGTCAGGACAACTCGGGTTAGCGTCAGGACAACTCGGGTTAACGTCAGGACAACTCGGGTTAGCGTCAGGACAACTAGGGTTAGCGTCAGGACAACTCGGGTTAGCGTCAGGACAAATCGGGTTAGCGTCAGGACAACTAGGGTTAGCGTCAGGACAACTAGGGTTAGCGTCAGGACAACTAGGGTTAGCGTCAGGACAACCAGGGTTAACGTCAGGACAACCAGGGTTAGCGTCAGGACAACTAGGGTTAGCGTCAGGACAACTAGGGTTAGGGTCGGGACAACTAGGGTTAGCGTCAGGACAACTAGGGTTAGCGTCAGGACAACTAGGGTTAGCGTCAGGACAACTAGGGTTAGCGTCACGACAACTAGGGTTAGCGTCAGGACAACTAGGGTTAGCGTCAGGACAACTAGGGTTACCGTCAGGACAACTAGGGTTAGCGGCAGGACAACTAGAGTTAGCGTCAGGACAACTAGGGTTAGCATCAGGACAACTAGGGTTAGCTTCAGGACAACTAGGGTTAGCGTCAGGACAACTAGGGTTAGCGTCAGGACAACTAGGGTTAGCGTCAGGACAACTAGGGTTAGCGTCAGGACAACTAGTGTTAGCGTCACGACAACTAGGGTTAGCGTCACGACAACTAGGGTTAGCGTCAGGACAACTAGGGTTAGCATCAGGACAACTAGGGTTAGCGTCAGGACAACTAGGGTTAGCGTCAGGACAACTAGGGTTAGCGTCAGGACAACTAGGGTTAGCGTCAGGACAGGTAGGGTTAGCGTCAGTACAAGTAGGGTTAGCGTCAGGACAAGTAGGGTTAGCGTCAGGACAACTAGGGTTAGGGTCAGGACAACTCGGGTTAGCGTCAGGACAACTCGGGTTAGCGTCAGGACAACTCGCGTTAGCGTCAGGACAACTAGGGTTAGCGTCAGGACAACTCGGGTTAGCATCTGGACAAATCGGGTTAGCGTCAGGACAAATAGGGTTAGCGTCAGGACAACAAGGGTTAGCGTCAGGACAACCAGGGTTAGCTTCAGGACAACTAGGGTTAGCGTCAGGACAACTAGGGTTAGCGTCAGGACAACTAGGGTTAGCATCAGGACAACTATAGTTAGCGTCGGGACAACTAGGGTTAGCGTCAGGACAACTAGGGTTAGCGTCAGGACAACTAGGGTTAGCGTCCGGACAACTAGGGTTAGCGTCACAACAACTAGGGTTAGCGTCAGGACAACTAGGGTTAGCGTCAGGACAACTAGGGTTAGCGTCACGACAACTAGGGTTAGCGTCAGGACAACTAGGGTTAAAGTCAGGACAACTAGGGTTAGCGTCACGACAACTAGGGTTAGCGTCAGGACAACTAGGGTTAGCGTCAGGACAACTAGGGTTAGCGTCAGGACAAATAGGGTTAGCGTTAGGACAACTAGGGTTAGCGTCAGGACAACTAGGGTTAGCGTCAGGACAACTAGGGTTAGCGTCAGGACAACTAGGGTTAGCGTCAGGACAGGTTGGGTTAGCGTCAGTACAAGTAGGGTTAGCGTCAGGACAAGTAGGGTTAGCGTCAGGACAACTAGGGTTAGGGTCAGGACAACTCGGGTTAGCGTCAGGACAACTCGGGTTAGCGTCAGGACAACTCGCGTTAGCGTCAGGACAACTAGGGTTAGCGTCAGGACAACTCGGGTTAGCGTCTGGACAAATCGGGTTAGCGTCAGGACAAATAGGGTTAGCGTCAGGACAACAAGGGTTAGCGTCAGGACAACTAGGGTTAGCTTCAGGACAACTAGGGTTAGCGTCAGGACAACTAGGGTTAGCGTCAGGACAACTAGGGTTAGCATCAGGACAACTAGGGTTAGCGTCAGGACAACTAGGGTTATCGTCGGGACAACTGTAGTTAGCGTCGGGACAACTAGGGTTAGCGTCAGGACAACTAGGGTTAGCATCAGGACAACTAGGGTTAGCGTCCGGACAACTAGGGTTAGCGTCACAACAACTAGGGTTAGCGTCAGGACAACTAGGGTTAGCGTCAGGACAACTAGGGTTAGCGTCACGACAACTAGGGTTAGCGTCAGGACAACTAGGGTTAAAGTCAGGACAACTAGGGTTAGCGTCAGGACAACTAGGGTTAGCGTCAGGACAACTAGGGTTAGCGTCAGGACAACTAGGGTTAGCTTCAGGTCAACTAGGGTTAGCGTCAGGACAACTAGGGTTAGCGTCAGGACAACTAGGGTTAGCATCAGGACAACTAGGTTTAGCGTCAGGACAACTAGGGTTAGCATCAGGACAACTAGGGTTAGCGTCAGGACAACTAGGGTTAGCGTCAGGACAACTAGGGTTAGCGTCAGGACAACTAGGGTTAGCGTCAGGACAACTAGGGTTAGCGTCAGGACAACTAGGGTTAGCGTCAGGACATCTAGGGTTAGCGTCAGGACAACTAGGGTTAGCGTCGGGACAACTAGGGTTAGCGTCGGGACAACTAGGGTTAGCGTCAGGACAACTAGGGTTAGCGTCGGGACAACTAGGGTTAGCGTCAGGACAACTAGGGTTAGCGTCCGGACAACTAGGGTTAGCGTCACAACAACTAGGGTTAGCGTCAGGACAACTAGGGTTAGCGTCACGACAACTAGGGTTAGCGTCAGGACAACTAGGGTTAGCGTCAGGACAACTAGGGTTAGCGTCAGGGCAACTAGGGTTAGCGTCAGGACAACTAGGGTTAGCGTCAGGACAACTAGGGTTAGCGTCTCGACAACTAGGGTTAGCGTCAGGACAACTAGGGTTAGCGTCACGACAACTAGGGTTAGCGTCAGGACAACTAGGGTTAGCGTCAGGACAACTAGGGTTAGCGTCAGGACAACTAGGGTTAGCGTCACGACAACTAGGGTTAGCGTCAGGACACCTAGGGTTAGCGTCACGACAACTAGGGTTAGCGTCAGGACAACTAGGGTTAGCGTCACGACAACTAGGGTTAGCGTCAGGACAACTAGGGTTACCGTCAGGACAACTAGGGTTAGCGTCAGGACAACTAGGGTTAGCGTCAGGACAACTAGGGTTAGCTTCAGGACAACTAGGGTTAGCGTCAGGACAACTAGGGTTAGCGTCAGGACAACTAGGGTTAGCGTCAGGACAACTAGGGTTAGCGTCACGACAACTAGGGTTAGCGTCAGGACAACTAGGGTTAGCGTCAGGACAACTAGGGTTAGCATTAGGACAACTAGGGTTAGCGTCAGGACAACTAGGGTTAGCGTCAGGACAACTAGGGTTAGCGTCAGGACAACTAGGGTTAGCATCAGGACAACTAGGGTTAGCATCACGACAACTAGGGTTAGTGTCAGGACAACTAGGGTTAGCGTCAGGACAACTAGGGTTAGCGTCAGGACAACTAGGGTTAGCGTCAGGACAACTAGGGTTAGCGTCACGACAACTAGGGTTAGCGTCAGGACAACTAGGGTTAGCGTCAGGACAACTAGGGTTAGCGTCAGGACAACTAGGGTTAGCGTCAGGACAACTAGGGTTAGCGTCGGGACAACTAGGGTTAGCGTCGGGACAACTAGGGTTAGCGTCGGGACAACTAGGGTTAGCGTCCGGACAACTAGGGTTAGCGTCAGGACAACTAGGGTTAGCGTCAGGACAACTAGGGTTAGCGTCACGACAACTAGGGTTAGCGTCACGACAACTAGGGTTAGCGTCAGGACAACTAGGGTTAGTGTCAGGACAACTAGGGTTAGCGTCAGGACAACTAGGGTTAGCGTCAGGACAACTAGTGTTACCGTCAGGACAACTAGGGTTAGCGTCAGGACAAGTAAGGTTAGCGTCAGGACAACTAGGGTTAGGGTCAGGACAACTCGGGTTAGCGTCAGGACAACTCGGGTTAGCGTCAGGACAACTCGGGTTAGCGTCAGGACAACTAGGGTTAGCGTCAGGACAACTCGGGTTAGCGTCAGGAGAACTAGGGTTAGCGTCAGGACAACTAGGGTTAGCGTCAGGACAACTCGGGTTAGCGTCAGGACAACTCGGGTTAACGTCAGGACAACTCGGGTTAGCGTCAGGACAACTAGGGTTAGCGTCAGGACAACTCGGGTTAGCGTCAGGACAAATCGGGTTAGCGTCAGGACAACTAGGGTTAGCGTCAGGACAACTAGGGTTAGCGTCAGGACAACTAGGGTTAGCGTCAGGACAACCAGGGTTAACGTCAGGACAACCAGGGTTAGCGTCAGGACAACTAGGGTTAGCGTCAGGACAACTAGGGTTAGGGTCGGGACAACTAGGGTTAGCGTCAGGACAACTAGGGTTAGCGTCAGGACAACTAGGGTTAGCGTCAGGACAACTAGGGTTAGCGTCACAACAACTAGGGTTAGCGTCACGACAACTAGGGTTAGCGTCAGGACAACTAGGGTTAGCGTCAGGACAACTAGGGTTACCGTCAGGACAACTAGGGCTAGCGGCAGGACAACTAGAGTTAGCGTCAGGACAACTAGGGTTAGCGTCAGGACAACTAGGGTTAGCTTCAGGACAACTAGGGTTAGCGTCAGGACAACTAGGGTTAGCGTCAGGACAACTAGGGTTAGCGTCAGGACAACTAGTGTTAGCGTCACGACAACTAGGGTTAGCGTCACGACAACTAGGGTTAGCGTCAGGACAACTAGGGTTAGCGTCAGGACAACTAGGGTTAGCGTTAGGACAACTAGGGTTAGCGTTAGGACAACTAGGGTTAGCGTCAGGACAACTAGGGTTAGCGTCAGGACAACTAGGGTTAGCGTCAGGACAGGTAGGGTTAGCGTCAGTACAAGTAGGGTTAGCGTCAGGACAAGTAGGGTTAGCGTCAGGACAACTAGGGTTAGGGTCAGGACAACTCGGGTTAGCGTCAGGACAACTCGGGTTAGCGTCAGGACAACTCGCGTTAGCGTCAGGACAACTAGGGTTAGCGTCAGGACAACTCGGGTTAGCGTCTGGACAAATCGGGTTAGCGTCAGGACAAATAGGGTTAGCGTCAGGACAACAAGGGTTAGCGTCAGGACAACTAGGGTTAGCTTCAGGACAACTAGGGTTAGCGTCAGGACAACTAGGGTTAGCGTCAGGACAACTAGGGTTAGCATCAGGACAACTAGGGTTAGCGTCAGGACAACTAGGTTTATCGTCGGGACAACTATAGTTAGCGTCGGGACAACTAGGGTTAGCGTCAGGACAACTAGGGTTAGCGTCAGGACAACTAGCGTTAGCGTCCGGACAACTAGGGTTAGCGTCACAACAACTAGGGTTAGCGTCAGGACAACTAGGGTTAGCGTCAGGACAACTAGGGTTAGCATCAGGACAACTAGGGTTAGCGTCACGACAACTAGGGTTAGCGTCAGGACAACTAGGGTTAGCGTCAGGACAACTAGGGTTAGCGTCAGGACAACTAGGGTTAGCATCAGGACAACTAGGGTTAGCGTCAGGACAACAAGGGTTAGCTTCAGTACAACTAGGGTTAGCGTCAGGACAACTAGGGTTAGCGTCAGGACAACTAGGGTTAGCGTCAGGACAACTAGGGTTAGCGTCAGGACATCTAGGGTTAGCGTCAGGACAACTAGGGTTAGCGTCGGGACAACTAGGGTTAGCGTCGGGACAACTAGGGTTAGCGTCAGGACAACTAGGGTTAGCGTCGGGACAACTAGGGTTAGCGTCAGGACAACTAGGGTTAGCGTCCGGACAACTAGGGTTAGCGTCAGGACAACTAGGGTTAGCGTCACGACAACTAGGGTTAGCGTCAGGACAACTAGGGTTAGCGTCAGGACAACTAGGGTTAGCGTCAGGGCAACTAGGGTTAGCATCAGGACAACTAGGGTTAGCGTCAGGACAACTAGGGTTAGCGTCTCGACAACTAGGGTTAGCGTCAGGACAACTAGGGTTAGCGTCACGACAACTAGGGTTAGCGTCAGGACAACTAGGGTTAGCGTCACGACAACTAGGGTTAGCGTCAGGACAACTAGGGTTAGCGTCAGGACAACTAGGGTTAGCGTCACGACAACTAGGGTTAGCGTCAGGACACCTAGGGTTAGCGTCACGACAACTAGGGTTAGCGTCAGGACAACTAGGGTTAGCGTCACGACAACTAGGGTTAGCGTCAGGACAACTAGGGTTAGCGTCAGGACAACTAGGGTTAGCGTCAGGACAACTAGGGTTAGCGTCAGGACAACTAGGGATAGCGTCAGGACAACTAGGGTTAGCGTCAGGACAACTAGGGTTAGCGTCAGGACAACTAGGTTTAGCGTCAGGACAACTAGGGTTAGCATCAGGACAACTAGGGTTAGCGTCACGACAACTAGGGTTAGCGTCAGGACAACTAGGGTTAGCGTCAGGACAACTAGGGTTAGCGTCAGGACAACTAGGGTTAGCGTCAGGACAACTAGGGTTAGCGTCAGGACAACTAGGGTTAGCGTCAGGACAACTAGGGTTAGCGTCAGGACAACTAGGGTTAGCGTCAGGACATCTAGGGTTAGCGTCAGGACAACTAGGGTTAGCGTCGGGACAACTAGGGTTAGCGTCGGGACAACTAGGGTTAGCGTCAGGACAACTAGGGTTAGCGTCGGGACAACTAGGGTTAGCGTCAGGACAACTAGGGTTAGCGTCCGGACAACTAGGGTTAGCGTCACAACAACTAGGGTTAGCGTCAGGACAACTAGGGTTAGCGTCACGAAAACTAGGGTTAGCGTCAGGACAACTAGGGTTAGCGTCAGGACAACTAGGGTTAGCGTCAGGACAACTAGGGTTAGCGTCAGGACAACTAGGGTTAGCGTCTCGACAACTAGGGTTAGCGTCAGGACAACTAGGGTTAGCGTCACGACAACTAGGGTTAGCGTCCGGACAACTAGGGTTAGCGTCACAACAACTAGGGTTAGCGTCAGGACAACTAGGGTTAGCGTCAGGACAACTAGGGTTAGCGTCACGACAACTAGGGTTAGCGTCAGGACAACTAGGGTTAAAGTCAGGACAACTAGGGTTAGCGTCAGGACAACTAGGGTTAGCGTCAGGACAACTAGGGTTAGCGTCAGGACAACTAGGGTTAGCTTCAGGACAACTAGGGTTAGCGTCAGGACAACTAGGGTTAGCGTCAGGACAACTAGGTTTAGCGTCAGGACAACTAGGGTTAGCATCAGGACAACTAGGGTTAGCGTCACGACAACTAGGGTTAGCGTCAGGACAACTAGGGTTAGCGTCAGGACAACTAGGGTTAGCGTCAGGACAACTAGGGTTAGCGTCAGGACAACTAGGGTTAGCGTCAGGACAACTAGGGTTAGCTTCAGTACAACTAGGGTTAGCGTCAGGACAACTAGGGTTAGCGTCAGGACAACTAGGGTTAGCGTCAGGACAACTAGGGTTAGCGTCAGGACATCTAGGGTTAGCGTCAGGACAACTAGGGTTAGCGTCGGGACAACTAGGGTTAGCGTCGGGACAACTAGGGTTAGCGTCAGGACAACTAGGGTTAGCGTCGGGACAACTAGGGTTAGCGTCAGGACAACTAGGGTTAGCGTCCGGACAACTAGGGTTAGCGTCACAACAACTAGGGTTAGCGTCAGGACAACTAGGGTTAGCGTCACGACAACTAGGGTTAGCGTCAGGACAACTAGGGTTAGCGTCAGGACAACTAGGGTTAGCGTCAGGGCAACTAGGGTTAGCATCAGGACAACTAGGGTTAGCGTCAGGACAACTAGGGTTAGCGTCTCGACAACTAGGGTTAGCGTCAGGACAACTAGGGTTAGCGTCACGACAACTAGGGTTAGCGTCAGGACAACTAGGGTTAGCGTCACGACAACTAGGGTTAGCGTCAGGACAACTAGGGTTAGCGTCAGGACAACTAGGGTTAGCGTCACGACAACTAGGGTTAGCGTCAGGACACCTAGGGTTAGCGTCACGACAACTAGGGTTAGCGTCAGGACAACTAGGGTTAGCGTCACGACAACTAGGGTTAGCGTCAGGACAACTAGGGTTAGCGTCAGGACAACTAGGGTTAGCGTCAGGACAACTAGGGTTAGCGTCAGGACAACTAGGGATAGCGTCAGGACAACTAGGGTTAGCGTCAGGACAACTAGGGTTAGCGTCAGGACAACTAGGTTTAGCGTCAGGACAACTAGGGTTAGCATCAGGACAACTAGGGTTAGCGTCACGACAACTAGGGTTAGCGTCAGGACAACTAGGGTTAGCGTCAGGACAACTAGGGTTAGCGTCAGGACAACTAGGGTTAGCGTCAGGACAACTAGGGTTAGCGTCAGGACAACTAGGGTTAGCGTCAGGACAACTAGGGTTAGCGTCAGGACATCTAGGGTTAGCGTCAGGACAACTAGGGTTAGCGTCGGGACAACTAGGGTTAGCGTCGGGACAACTAGGGTTAGCGTCAGGACAACTAGGGTTAGCGTCGGGACAACTAGGGTTAGCGTCAGGACAACTAGGGTTAGCGTCCGGACAACTAGGGTTAGCGTCACAACAACTAGGGTTAGCGTCAGGACAACTAGGGTTAGCGTCACGAAAACTAGGGTTAGCGTCAGGACAACTAGGGTTAGCGTCAGGACAACTAGGGTTAGCGTCAGGGCAACTAGGGTTAGCGTCAGGACAACTAGGGTTAGCGTCAGGACAACTAGGGTTAGCGTCTCGACAACTAGGGTTAGCGTCAGGACAACTAGGGTTAGCGTCACGACAACTAGGGTTAGCGTCAGGACAACTAGGGTTAGCGTCAGGACAACTAGGGTTAGCGTCACGACAACTAGGGTTAGCGTCAGGACAACTAGGGTTAGCGTCAGGACAACTAGGGTTAGCGTCACGACAACTAGGGTTAGCGTCAGGACACCTAGGGTTAGCGTCACGACAACTAGGGTTAGCGTCAGGACAACTAGGGTTAGCGTCACGACAACTAGGGTTAGCGTCAGGACAACGAGGGTTAGCGTCAGGACAACTAGGGTTAGCGTCAGGACAACTAGGGTTAGCGTCAGGACAACTAGGGTTAGCGTCAGGACAACTAGGGTTAGCTTCAGTACAACTAGGGTTAGCGTCAGGACAACTAGGGTTAGCGTCAGGACAACTAGGGTTAGCGTCAGGACAACTAGGGTTAGCGTCAGGACATCTAGGGTTAGCGTCAGGACAACTAGGGTTAGCGTCGGGACAACTAGGGTTAGCGTCGGGACAACTAGGGTTAGCGTCAGGACAACTAGGGTTAGCGTCGGGACAACTAGGGTTAGCGTCAGGACAACTAGGGTTAGCGTCCGGACAACTAGGGTTAGCGTCACAACAACTAGGGTTAGCGTCAGGACAACTAGGGTTAGCGTCATGACAACTAGGGTTAGCGTCAGGACAACTAGGGTTAGCGTCAGGACAACTAGGGTTAGCGTCAGGGCAACTAGGGTTAGCATCAGGACAACTAGGGTTAGCGTCAGGACAACTAGGGTTAGCGTCTCGACAACTAGGGTTAGCGTCAGGACAACTAGGGTTAGCGTCACGACAACTAGGGTTAGCGTCAGGACAACTAGGGTTAGCGTCACGACAACTAGGGTTAGCGTCACGACAACTAGGGTTAGCGTCAGGACAACTAGGGTTAGCGTCAGGACAACTAGGGTTAGCGTCACGACAACTAGGGTTAGCGTCAGGACACCTAGGGTTAGCGTCACGACAACTAGGGTTAGCGTCAGGACAACTAGGGTTAGCGTCACGACAACTAGGGTTAGCGTCAGGACAACGAGGGTTAGCGTCAGGACAACTAGGGTTAGCGTCAGGACAACTAGGGTTAGCGTCAGGACAACTAGGGATAGCGTCAGGACAACTAGGGTTAGCGTCAGGACAACTAGGGTTAGCGTCAGGACAACTAGGGTTAGCGTCAGGACAACTAGGGTTAGCGTCAGGACAACTAGGGTTAGAGTCAGGACAACTAGGGTTAGCGTCACGACAACTAGGGTTAGCGTCACGACAACTAGGGTTAGCGTCAGGACAACTAGGGTTACCGTCAGGACAACTAGGGTTAGCGTCAGGACAACTAGGGTTAGCATCAGGACAACTAGGGTTAGCGTCAGGACAACTAGGGTTAGCTTCAGGACAACTAGGGTTAGCGTCAGGACAACTCGGGTTAGCGTCAGGACAACTAGGGTTAGCGTCAGGACAACTAGGGTTAGCGTCACGACAACTAGGGTTAGCGTCAGGACAACTAGGGTTAGCGTCAGGACAACTAGGGTTAGCATTAGGACAACTAGGGTTAGCGTCAGGACAACTAGGGTTAGCATCAGGACAACTAGGGTTAGCGTCAGGACAACTAGGGTTAGCGTCAGGACATCTAGGGTTAGCATCAGGACAACTAGGGTTAGCATCACGACAACTAGGGTTAGCGTCAGGACAACTAGGGTTAGCGTCAGGACAACTAGGGTTAGCGTCAGGACAACTAGGGTTAGCGTCAGGACAACTAGGGTTAGCGTCAGGACAACTAGGGTTAGCGTCACGACAACTAGGGTTAGCGTCAGGACAACTAGGGTTAGCGTCAGGACAACTAGGGTTAGCGTCAGGACAACTAGGGTTAGCGTCAGGACAACTAGGGTTAGCGTCGGGACAACTAGGGTTAGCGTCGGGACAACTAGGGTTAGCGTCGGGACAACTAGGGTTAGCGTCCGGACAACTAGGGTTAGCGTCAGGACAACTAGGGTTAGCGTCAGGACAACTAGGGTTAGCGTCACGACAACTAGGGTTAGCGTCACGACAACTAGGGTTAGCGTCAGGACAACTAGGGTTAGCGTCAGGACAACTCGGGTTAGCGTCAGGACAACTCGGGTTAACGTCAGGACAACTCGGGTTAGCGTCAGGACAACTAGGGTTAGCGTCAGGACAACTCGGGTTAGCGTCAGGACAAATCGGGTTAGCGTCAGGACAACTAGGGTTAGCGTCAGGACAACTAGGGTTAGCGTCAGGACAACTAGGGTTAGCGTCAGGACAACCAGGGTTAACGTCAGGACAACCAGGGTTAGCGTCAGGACAACTAGGGTTAGCGTCAGGACAACTAGAGTTAGGGTCGGGACAACTAGGGTTAGCGTCAGGACAACTAGGGTTAGCGTCAGGACAACTAGGGTTAGCGTCAGGACAACTAGGGTTAGCGTCACGACAACTAGGGTTAGCGTCAGGACAACTAGAGTTAGCGTCAGGACAACTAGGGTTACCGTCAGGACAACTAGGGTTAGCGGCAGGACAACTAGAGTTAGCGTCAGGACAACTAGGGTTAGCGTCAGGACAACTAGGGTTAGCTTCAGGACAACTAGGGTTAGCGTCAGGACAACTAGGGTTAGCGTCAGGACAACTAGGGTTAGCGTCAGGACAACTAGGGTTAGCGTCAGGACAACTAGTGTTAGCGTCACGACAACTAGGGTTAGCGTCACGACAACTAGGGTTAGCGTCAGGACAACTAGGGTTAGCGTCAGGACAACTAGGGTTAGCGTTAGGACAACTAGGGTTAGCGTCAGGACAACTAGGGTTAGCGTCAGGACAACTAGGGTTAGCGTCAGGACAACTAGGGTTAGCGTCGTGACAACTAGGGTTAGCGTCAGGACAACTAGGGTTAGCGTCCGGACAACTAGGGTTAGCGTCACAACAACTAGGGTTAGCGTCAGGACAACTAGGGTTAGCGTCACGACAACTAGGGTTAGCGTCAGGACAACTAGGGTTAGCGTCAGGACAACTAGGGTTAGCGTCAGGGCAACTAGGGTTAGCGTCAGGACAACTAGGGTTAGCGTCAGGACAACTAGGGTTAGCGTCTCGACAACTAGGGTTAGCGTCAGGACAACTAGGGTTAGCGTCACGACAACTAGGGTTAGCGTCAGGACAACTAGGGTTAGCGTCACGACAACTAGGGTTAGCGTCACGACAACTAGGGTTTGCGTCAGGACAACTAGGGTTAGCGTCAGGACAACTAGGGTTAGCGTCACGACAACTAGGGTTAGCGTCAGGACACCTAGGGTTAGCGTCACGACAACTAGGGTTAGCGTCAGGACAACTAGGGTTAGCGTCACGACAACTAGGGTTAGCGTCAGGACAACTAGGGTTAGCGTCAGGACAACTAGGGTTAGCGTCAGGACAACTAGGGTTAGCGTCAGGACAACTAGGGATAGCGTCAGGACAACTAGGGTTAGCGTCAGGACAACTAGGGTTAGCGTCAGGACAACTAGGGTTAGCGTCAGGACAACTAGGGTTAGCGTCAGGACAACTAGGGTTAGCGTCAGGACAACTAGGGTTAGCGTCACGACAACTAGGGTTAGCGTCACGACAACTAGGGTTAGCGTCAGGACAACTAGGGTTAGCGTCACGACAACTAGGGTTAGCGTCAGGACAACTAGGGTTACCGTCAGGACAACTAGGGTTAGCGTCAGGACTACTAGGGTTAGCGTCAGGACAACTAGGGTTAGCGTCAGGACAACTAGGGTTAGCTTCAGGACAACTAGGGTTAGCGTCAGGACAACTAGGGTTAGCGTCAGGACAACTAGGGTTAGCGTCAGGACAACTAGGGTTAGCGTCACGACAACTAGGGTTAGCGTCAGGACAACTAGGGTTAGCATTAGGACAACTAGGGTTAGCGTCAGGACAACTAGGGTTAGCGTCAGGACAACTAGGGTTAGCGTCAGGACAACTAGGGTTAGCGTCAGGACAACTAGGGTTAGCGTCAGGACAGGTAGGGTTAGCGTCAGTACAAGTAGGGTTAGCGTCAGGACAAGTAGGGTTAGCGTCAGGACAACTAGGGTTAGCGTCAGGACAACTAGGGTTAGCGTCAGGACAACTAGGGTTAGCGTCAGGACAACTAGGGTTAGCGTCGTGACAACTAGGGTTAGCGTCAGGACAACTAGGGTTAGCGTCCGGACAACTAGGGTTAGCGTCACAACAACTAGGTTTAGCGTCAGGACAACTCGGGTTAGCGTCAGGACAACTAGGGTTAGCGTCAGGACAACTAGGGTTAGCGTCGGGACAACTAGGGTTAACGTCAGGACAACTAGGGTTAGCGTCAGGACAACTAGGGTTAGCGTCAGGACAACTAGGGTTAGCGTCGGGACAACTAGGGTTAGCGTCGGGACAACTAGGGTTAGCGTCAGGACAACTAGGGTTAGCGTCAGGACAACTAGGGTTAGCGTCACGACAACTATTGTTAGCGTCACGACAACTAGGGTTAGCGTCAGGAATACTAGGGTTAGCGTCAGGACAACTAGGGTTAGCGTCAGGACAACTAGGGTTAGCGTTAGGACAACTAGGGTTAGGGTCAGGACAACTCGGGTTAGCGTCAGGACAACTCGGGTTAGCGTCAGGACAACTCGCGTTAGCGTCAGAACAACTAGGGTTAGCGTCAGGACAACTAGGGTTAGCATCAGGACAACTAGGGTTAGCGTCAGGACAACTAGGGTTAGCGTCGGGACAACTAGGGTTAGGGTCGGGACAACTAGGGTTAGCGTCAGGACAACTAGGGTTAGCGTCAGGACAACTAGGGTTAGCGTCAGGACAACTAGGGTTAGCGTCCGGACAACTAGGGTTAGCGTCACAACAACTAGGGTTAGCGTCAGGACAACTAGGGTTAGCGTCAGGACAACTAGGGTTAGCGTCACGACAACTAGGGTTAGCGTCAGGACAACTAGGGTTAGCGTCAGGACAGCTAGGGTTAGCGTCAGGACAACTAGGGTTAGCGTCAGGACAACTAGGGTTAGCGTCAGGACAACTAGGGTTAGCTTCAGGACAACTAGGGTTAGCGTCAGGACAACTAGGGTTAGCGTCAGAACAACTAGGGTTAGCGTCAGGACAACTAGGTTTAGCGTCAGGACAACTAGGGTTAGCGTCAGGACAACTAGGGTTAGCATCAGGCCAACTAGGGTTAGCGTCACGACAACTAGGGTTAGCGTCAGGACAACTAGGGTTAGCGTCAGGACAACTAGGGTTAGCGTCAGGACAACTAGGGTTAGCGTCAGGACAACTAGGGTTAGCGTCAGGACAACTAGGGTTAGCGTCGGGACAACTAGGGTTAGCGTCAGGACAACTAGGGTTAGCGTCACGACAACTAGGGTTAGCGTCACGACAACTAGGGTTAGCGTAAGGACAACTAGGGTTAGCGTCAGGACAACTAGGGTTAGCGTCAGGACAACTAGGGTTAGCGTCAGGACAACTAGGGTTAGCGTCAGGACAACTAGGGTTAGCGTCAGGACAGGTAGGGTTAGCGTCAGTACAAGTAGGGTTAGCGTCAGGACAAGTAGGGTTAGCGTCAGGACAACTAGGGTTAGGGTCAGGACAACGCGGGTTAGCGTCAGGACAACTAGGGTTAGCGTCAGGACAACTAGGGTTAGCGTCAGGACAACTAGGGTTAACGTCAGGACAACTAGGGTTAGCGTCAGGACAACTAGGGTTAGCGTCAGGACAACTAGGGTTAGCGTCAGGACAACTAGGGTTAGCGTCGGGACAACTAGGGTTAGCGTCGGGACAACTAGGGTTAGCGTCAGGACAACTAGGGTTAGCGTCAGGACAACTAGGGTTAGCGTCAGGACAACTAGGGTTAGCGTCACGACAACTAGGGTTAGCGTCAGGAATACTAGGGTTAGCGTCAGGACAACTAGGGTTAGCGTCAGGACAACTAGGGTTAGCGTTAGGACAACTAGGGTTAGGGTCAGGACAACTCGGGTTAGCGTCAGGACAACTCGGGTTAGCGTCAGGACAACTCGCGTTAGCGTCAGAACAACTAGGGTTAGCGTCAGGACAACTAGGGTTAGCATCAGGACAACTAGGGTTAGCGTCAGGACAACTAGGGTTAGCGTCGGGACAACTAGGGTTAGCGTCGGGACAACTAGGGTTAGCGTCAGGACAACTAGGGTTAGCGTCCGGACAACTAGGGTTAGCGTCACGACAACTAGGGTTAGCGTCACGACAACTAGGGTTAGCGTCAGGACAACTAGGTTTAGCGTCAGGACAACTAGGGTTAGCGTCAGGACAACTAGGGTTAGCGTCACGACAACTAGGGTTAGCGTCAGGACACCTAGGGTTAGCGTCACGACAACTAGGGTTAGCGGCAGGACAACTAGTGTTAACGTCAGGACAACTAGGGTTAGCGTCAGGACAACTAGGGTTAGCGTCAGGACAACTAGGGTTAGCGTCGGGACAACTAGGGTTAGCGTCAGGACAACTAGGGTTAGCGTCAGGACAACTAGGGTTAGCGTCAGGACAACTAGGGTTAGCGTCAGGACAACTAGGGTTAGCGTCAGGACAACTAGGGTTAGCGTTAGGACAACTAGGCTTAGCGTCAGGACAACTAGGGTTAGCGTCAGGACAACTAGGGTTAGCGTCAGGACAACTAGGGTTAGCGTCAGGACAACTAGGGTTAGCGTCAGGACAGGTAGGGTTAGCGTCAGTACAAGTAGGGTTAGCGTCAGGACAAGTAGGGTTAGCGTCAGGACAACTAGGGTTAGGGTCAGTACAACTCGGGTTAGCGTCAGGACAACTAGGGTTAGCGTCAGGACAACTAGGGTTAGCGTCAGGACAACTAGGGTTAGCATCAGGACAACTAGGGTTAGCGTCGGGACAACTAGGGTTAGCGTCAGGACAACTAGGGTTAGCGTCAGGACAACTAGGGTTAGCGTCAGGACAACTAGGGTTAGCGTCACGACAACTAGGGTTAGCGTCAGGACAACTAGGGTTAGCGTCAGGACAACTAGGGTTAGCGTCAGGACAACTAGGGTTAGCGTCAGGACAACTAGGGTTAGCGTCAGGACAACTAGGGTTAGCGTCAGGACAACTAGGGTTAGCGTCAGGACAACTAGGGTTAGCGTCAGGACATCTAGGGTTAGCTTCAGGACAACTAGGGTTAGCGTCAGGACAACTAGGGTTAGCGTCAGGACAACTAGGGTTAGCGTCAGGACAACTAGGGTTAGCGTCAGGACAACTAGGGTTAGCGTCAGGACAACTAGGGTTAGCGTTAGGACAACTAGGGTTAGCGTCAGGACAACTAGGGTTAGCGTCAGGACAACTAGGGTTAGCGTCAGGACAACTAGGGTTAGCGTCAGGACAACTAGGGTTAACGTCAGGACAACTAGGGTTAGCGTCAGGACAACTAGGGTTAGCGTCAGGACAACTAGGGTTAGCGTCGGGACAACTAGGGTTAGCGTCGGGACAACTAGGGTTAGCGTCAGGACAACTAGGGTTAGCGTCAGGACAACTAGGGTTAGCGTCACGACAACTATTGTTAGCGTCACGACAACTAGGGTTAGCGTCAGGAATACTAGGGTTAGCGTCAGGACAACTAGGGTTAGCGTCAGGACAACTAGGGTTAGCGTTAGGACAACTAGGGTTAGGGTCAGGACAACTCGGGTTAGCGTCAGGACAACTCGGGTTAGCGTCAGGACAACTCGCGTTAGCGTCAGAACAACTAGGGTTAGCGTCAGGACAACTAGGGTTAGCATCAGGACAACTAGGGTTAGCGTCAGGACAACTAGGGTTAGCGTCGGGACAACTAGGGTTAGGGTCGGGACAACTAGGGTTAGCGTCAGGACAACTAGGGTTAGCGTCAGGACAACTAGGGTTAGCGTCAGGACAACTAGGGTTAGCGTCCGGACAACTAGGGTTAGCGTCACAACAACTAGGGTTAGCGTCAGGACAACTAGGGTTAGCGTCAGGACAACTAGGGTTAGCGTCACGACAACTAGGGTTAGCGTCAGGACAACTAGGGTTAGCGTCAGGACAGCTAGGGTTAGCGTCAGGACAACTAGGGTTAGCGTCAGGACAACTAGGGTTAGCGTCAGGACAACTAGGGTTAGCTTCAGGACAACTAGGGTTAGCGTCAGGACAACTAGGGTTAGCGTCAGAACAACTAGGGTTAGCGTCAGGACAACTAGGTTTAGCGTCAGGACAACTAGGGTTAGCATCAGGACAACTAGGGTTAGCGTCACGACAACTAGGGTTAGCGTCAGGACAACTAGGGTTAGCGTCAGGACAACTAGGGTTAGCGTCAGGACAACTAGGGTTAGCGTCAGGACAACTAGGGTTAGCGTCAGGACAACTAGGGTTAGCGTCGGGACAACTAGGGTTAGCGTCAGGACAACTAGGGTTAGCGTCACGACAACTAGGGTTAGCGTCACGACAACTAGGGTTAGCGTAAGGACAACTAGGGTTAGCGTCAGGACAACTAGGGTTAGCGTCAGGACAACTAGGGTTAGCGTCAGGACAACTAGGGTTAGCGTCAGGACAACTAGGGTTAGCGTCAGGACAGGTAGGGTTAGCGTCAGTACAAGTAGGGTTAGCGTCAGGACAAGTAGGGTTAGCGTCAGGACAACTAGGGTTAGGGTCAGGACAACGCGGGTTAGCGTCAGGACAACTAGGGTTAGCGTCAGGACAACTAGGGTTAGCGTCAGGACAACTAGGGTTAACGTCAGGACAACTAGGGTTAGCGTCAGGACAACTAGGGTTAGCGTCAGGACAACTAGGGTTAGCGTCAGGACAACTAGGGTTAGCGTCGGGACAACTAGGGTTAGCGTCGGGACAACTAGGGTTAGCGTCAGGACAACTAGGGTTAGCGTCAGGACAACTAGGGTTAGCGTCAGGACAACTAGGGTTAGCGTCACGACAACTAGGGTTAGCGTCAGGAATACTAGGGTTAGCGTCAGGACAACTAGGGTTAGCGTCAGGACAACTAGGGTTAGCGTTAGGACAACTAGGGTTAGGGTCAGGACAACTCGGGTTAGCGTCAGGACAACTCGGGTTAGCGTCAGGACAACTCGCGTTAGCGTCAGAACAACTAGGGTTAGCGTCAGGACAACTAGGGTTAGCATCAGGACAACTAGGGTTAGCGTCAGGACAACTAGGGTTAGCGTCGGGACAACTAGGGTTAGCGTCGGGACAACTAGGGTTAGCGTCAGGACAACTAGGGTTAGCGTCCGGACAACTAGGGTTAGCGTCACGACAACTAGGGTTAGCGTCACGACAACTAGGGTTAGCGTCAGGACAACTAGGTTTAGCGTCAGGACAACTAGGGTTAGCGTCAGGACAACTAGGGTTAGCGTCACGACAACTAGGGTTAGCGTCAGGACACCTAGGGTTAGCGTCACGACAACTAGGGTTAGCGGCAGGACAACTAGTGTTAACGTCAGGACAACTAGGGTTAGCGTCAGGACAACTAGGGTTAGCGTCAGGACAACTAGGGTTAGCGTCGGGACAACTAGGGTTAGCGTCAGGACAACTAGGGTTAGCGTCAGGACAACTAGGGTTAGCGTCAGGACAACTAGGGTTAGCGTCAGGACAACTAGGGTTAGCGTCAGGACAACTAGGGTTAGCGTCAGGACAACTAGGGTTAGCGTTAGGACAACTAGGCTTAGCGTCAGGACAACTAGGGTTAGCGTCAGGACAACTAGGGTTAGCGTCAGGACAACTAGGGTTAGCGTCAGGACAACTAGGGTTAGCGTCAGGACAGGTAGGGTTAGCGTCAGTACAAGTAGGGTTAGCGTCAGGACAAGTAGGGTTAGCGTCAGGACAACTAGGGTTAGGGTCAGTACAACTCGGGTTAGCGTCAGGACAACTAGGGTTAGCGTCAGGACAACTAGGGTTAGCGTCAGGACAACTAGGGTTAGCATCAGGACAACTAGGGTTAGCGTCGGGACAACTAGGGTTAGCGTCAGGACAACTAGGGTTAGCGTCAGGACAACTAGGGTTAGCGTCAGGACAACTAGGGTTAGCGTCACGACAACTAGGGTTAGCGTCAGGACAACTAGGGTTAGCGTCAGGACAACTAGGGTTAGCGTCAGGACAACTAGGGTTAGCGTCAGGACAACTAGGGTTAGCGTCAGGACAACTAGGGTTAGCGTCAGGACAACTAGGGTTAGCGTCAGGACAACTAGGGTTAGCGTCAGGACATCTAGGGTTAGCTTCAGGACAACTAGGGTTAGCGTCAGGACAACTAGGGTTAGCGTCAGGACAACTAGGGTTAGCGTCAGGACAACTAGGGTTAGCGTCAGGACAACTAGGGTTAGCGTCAGGACAACTAGGGTTAGCGTTAGGACAACTAGGGTTAGCGTCAGGACAACTAGGGTTAGCGTCAGGACAACTAGGGTTAGCGTCAGGACAACTAGGGTTAGCGTCAGGACAACTAGGGTTAGCGTCAGGACAGGTAGGGTTAGCGTCAGTACAAGTAGGGTTAGCGTCAGGACAAGTAGGGTTAGCGTCAGGACAACTAGGGTTAGGGTCAGGACAACTCGGGTTAGCGTCAGGACAACTAGGGTTAGCGTCAGGACAACTAGGGTTAACGTCAGGACAACTAGGGTTAGCGTCAGGACAACTAGGGTTAGCGTCAGGACAACTAGGGTTAGCGTCGGGACAACTAGGGTTAGCGTCGGGACAACTAGGGTTAGCGTCAGGACAACTAGGGTTAGCGTCACGACAACTAGGGTTAACGTCAGGAATACTAGGGTTAGCGTCAGGACAACTAGGGTTAGCGTCAGGACAACTAGGGTTAGTGTTAGGACAACTAGGGTTAGGGTCAGGACAACTCGGGTTAGCGTCAGGACAACTCGGGTTAGCGTCAGGACAACTCGCGTTAGCGTCAGAACAACTAGGGTTAGCGTCAGGACAACTAGGGTTAGCATCAGGACAACTAGGGTTAGCGTCGGGACAACTAGGGTTAGCGTCGGGACAACTAGGGTTAGCGTCAGGACAACTAGGGTTAGCGTCAGGACAACTAGGGTTAGCGTCCGGACAACTAGGGTTAGCGTCACAACAACTAGAGTTAGCGTCAGGACAACTAGGGTTAGCGTCAGGACAACTAGGGTTAGCGTCACGACAACTAGGGTTAGCGTCAGGACAACTAGGGTTAGCGTCAGGACAGCTAGGGTTAGCGTCAGGACAACTAGGGTTAGCGTCAGGACAACTAGGGTTAGCGTCACGACAACTAGGGTTAGCGTCAGGACAACTAGGGTTAGCGTCAGGATAACTAGGGTTAGCGTCAGGACAACTAGGGTTAGCGTCACGACAACTAGGGTTAGCGTCAGGACACCTAGGGTTAGGATCACGACAACTAGGGTTAGCGTCAGGACAACTAGTGTTAGCATCAGGACAACTAGGGTTAGCGTCAGGACAACTAGGGTTAGCGTCACGACAACTAGGGTTAGCGTCACGACAACTAGGGTTAGCGTCAGGACAACTAGGGTTAGCGTCAGGACAACTAGGGTTAGCATCAGGACAACTAGGGTTAGCGTCAGGACAACTAGGGTTAGCGTCAGGACAACTAGGGTTAACGTCAGGACAACTAGGGTTAGCGTCAGGACAACTAGGGTTAGCGTCAGGACAACTAGGGTTAGCGTCAGGACAACTAGGGTTAGCGTCAGGACAACTAGGGTTAGCTTCAGGACAACTAGGGTTAGCGTCAGGACAACTAGGGTTAGCGTCAGGACAACTAGGGTTAGCGTCAGGACAACTAGGGTTAGCGTCAGGACAACTAGGGTTAGCGTTAGGACAACTAGGGTTAGCGTCAGGACAACTAGGGTTAGCGTCAGGACAACTAGGGTTAGCGTCAGGACAGGTAGGGTTAGCGTCAGTACAAGTAGGGTTAGCGTCAGGACATGTAGGGTTAGCGTCAGGACAACTAGGGTTAGGGTCAGGACAACTCGGGTTAGCGTCAGGACAACTAGGGTTAGCGTCAGTACAACTAGGGTTAACGTCAGGACAACTAGGGTTAGTGTCAGGACAACTAGGGTTAGCGTCAGGACAACTAGGGTTAGCGTCAGGACAACTAGGGTTAGCGTCAGGACAACTAGGGTTAGCGTCGGGACAACTAGGGTTAGCGTCGGGACAACTAGGGTTAGCGTCAGGACAACTAGGGTTAGCGTCAGGACAACTAGGGTTAGCGTCACGACAACTAGGGTTAGCGTCACGACAACTAGGGTTAGCGTCAGGAATACTAGGGTTAGCGTCAGGACAACTAGGGTTAGCGTCAGGACAACTAGGGTTAGGGTCAGGACAACTCGGGTTAGCGTCAGGACAACTCGGGTTAGCGTCAGGACAACTCGCGTTAGCGTCAGAACAACTAGGGTTAGCGTCAGGACAACTAGGGTTAGCATCAGGACAACTAGGGTTAGCGTCGGGACAACTAGGGTTAGCATCAGGACAACTAGGGTTAGCGTAAGGACAACTAGGGTTAGCTTCAGGACAACTAGGGTTAGCGTCAGGACAACTAGGGTTAGCGTCACGACAACTAGGGTTAGCGTCACGACAACTAGGGTTAGCGTCAGGACAACTAGGTTTAGCGTCAGGACAACTAGGGTTAGCGTCAGGACAACTAGGGTTAGCGTCACGACAACTAGGGTTAGCGTCAGGACACCTAGGGTTAGCGTCACGACAACTAGGGTTAGCGTCAGGACAACTAGTGTTAACGTCAGGACAACTAGGGTTAGCGTCAGGACAACTAGGGTTAGCGTCAGGACAACTAGGGTTAGCGTCGGGACAACTAGGGTTAGCGTCAGGACAACTAGGGTTAGCGTCAGGACAACTAGGGTTAGCGTCAGGACAACTAGGGTTAGCGTCACGACAACTAGGGTTAGCGTCAGGACAACTAGGGTTAGCGTCAGGACAACTAGGGTTAGCGTCAGGACAACTAGGGTTACTGTCAGGACAACTAGGGTTAGCGTCAGGACAACTAGGGTTAGCGTCAGGACAACTAGGGTTAGCGTAAGGACAACTAGGGTTAGCTTCAGGACAACTAGGGTTAGCGTCAGGACAACTAGGGTTAGCGTCAGGACAACTAGGGTTAGCGTCACGACAACTAGGGTTAGCGTCAGGACAACTAGGGTTAGCGTCAGGACAACTAGGGTTAGCGTTAGGACAACTAGGCTTAGCGTCAGGACAACTAGGGTTAGCGTCACGACAACTAGGGTTAGCGTCAGGACAACTAGGGTTAGCGTCAGGACAACTAGGGTTAGCGTCAGGACAACTAGGGTTACTGTCAGGACAACTAGGGTTAGCGTCAGGACAACTAGGGTTAGCGTCAGGACAACTAGGGTTAGCGTAAGGACAACTAGGGTTAGCTTCAGGACAACTAGGGTTAGCGTCAGGACAACTAGGGTTAGCGTCAGGACAACTAGGGTTAGCGTCACGACAACTAGGGTTAGCGTCAGGACAACTAGGGTTAGCGTCAGGACAACTAGGGTTAGCGTTAGGACAACTAGGCTTAGCGTCAGGACAACTAGGGTTAGCGTCACGACAACTAGGGTTAGCGTCAGGACAACTAGGGTTAGCGTCAGGACAACTAGGGTTAGCGTTAGGACAACTAGGCTTAGCGTCAGGACAACTAGGGTTAGCATCAGGACAACTAGGGTTAGCGTCAGGACAACTAGGGTTAGCGTCAGGACAGGTAGGGTTAGCGTCAGTACAAGTAGGGTTAGCGTCAGGACAAGTAGGGTTAGCGTCAGGACAACTAGGGTTAGGGTCAGTACAACTCGGGTTAGCGTCAGGACAACTAGGGTTAGCGTCAGGACAACTAGGGTTAGCGTCAGGACAACTAGGGTTAGCGTCAGGACAACTAGGGTTAGCGTCGGGACAACTAGGGTTAGCGTCAGGACAACTAGGGTTAGCGTCAGGACAACTAGGGTTAGCGTCAGGACAACTAGGGTTAGCGTCACGACAACTAGGTTTAGCGTCACGACAACTAGGGTTAGCGTCAGGACAACTAGGGTTAGCGTCAGGACAACTAGGGTTAGCGTCAGGACAACTAGGGTTACCGTCAGGACAACTAGGGTTAGCGTCAGGACAACTAGGGTTAGCGTCAGGACAACTAGGGTTAGCTTCAGGACAACTAGGGTTAGCGTCAGGACAACTAGGGTTAGCGTCAGGACAACTAGGGTTAGCGTCAGGACAACTAGGGTTAGCGTCAGGACAACTAGGGTTAGCGTCAGGACAACTAGGGTTAGCGTCAGGACAACTAGGGTTAGCGTCAGGACAACTAGGGTTAGCGTCAGGACAGGTAGGGTTAGCGTCAGTACAAGTAGGGTTAGCGTCAGGACAAGTAGGGTTAGCGTCAGGACAACTAGGGTTAGGGTCAGGACAACTCGGGTTAGCGTCAGGACAACTAGGGTTAGCGTCAGGACAACTAGGGTTAACGTCAGGACAACTAGGGTTAGCGTCAGGACAACTAGGGTTAGCGACAGGACAACTAGGGTTAGCGTCAGGACAACTAGGGTTAGCGTCGGGACAACTAGGGTTAGCGTCGGGACAACTAGGGTTAGCGTCAGGACAACTAGGGTTAGCGTCACGACAACTAGGGTTAACGTCAGGAATACTAGGGTTAGCGTCAGGACAACTAGGGTTAGCGTCAGGACAACTAGGGTTAGCGTTAGGACAACTAGGGTTAGGGTCAGGACAACTCGGGTTAGCGTCAGGACAACTCGGGTTAGCGTCAGGACAACTCGCGTTAGCGTCAGAACAACTAGGGTTAGCGTCAGGACAACTAGGGTTAGCATCAGGACAACTAGGGTTAGCGTCGGGACAACTAGGGTTAGCGTCGGGACAACTAGGGTTAGCGTCAGGACAACTAGGGTTAGCGTCAGGACAACTAGGGTTAGCATCAGGACAACTAGGGTTAGCGTCCGGACAACTAGGGTTAGCGTCACAACAACTAGAGTTAGCGTCAGGACAACTAGGGTTAGCGTCAGGACAACTAGGGTTAGCGTCACGACAACTAGGGTTAGCGTCAGGACAACTAGGGTTAGCGTCAGGACAGCTAGGGTTAGCGTCAGGACAACTAGGGTTAGCGTCAGGACAACTAGGGTTAGCGTCAGGACAACTAGGGTTAGCTTCAGGACAACTAGGGTTAGCGTCAGGACAACTAGGGTTAGCGTCAGGACAACTAGGGTTAGCGTCAGGACAACTAGGTTTAGCGTCAGGACAACTAGGGTTAGCGTCAGGACAACTAGGGTTAGCGTCACGACAACTAGGGTTAGCGTCAGGACAACTAGGGTTAGCGTAAGGACAGCTAGGGTTAGCGTCAGGACAACTAGGGTTAGCGTCAGGACAACTAGGGTTAGCGTCACGACAACTAGGGTTAACGTCAGGACAACTAGGGTTAGCGTCACGACAACTAGGGTTAGCGTCACGACAACTAGGGTTAGCGTCAGGACAACTAGGGTTAGCGTCAGGATAACTAGGGTTAGCGTCAGGACAACTAGGGTTAGCGTCACGACAACTAGGGTTAGCGTCAGGACACCTAGGGTTAGCATCACGACAACTAGGGTTAGCGTCAGGACAACTAGTGTTAGCGTCAGGACAACTAGGGTTAGCGTCAGGACAACTAGGGTTAGCGTCATGACAACTAGGGTTAGCGTCACGACAACTAGGGTTAGCGTCAGGACAACTAGGGTTAGCGTCAGGACAACTAGGGTTAGCATCAGGACAACTAGGGTTAGCGTCAGGACAACTAGGGTTAGCGTCAGGACAACTAGGGTTAACGTCAGGACAACTAGGGTTAGCGTCAGGACAACTAGGGTTAGCGTCAGGACAACTAGGGTTAGCGTCAGGACAACTAGGGTTAGCGTCAGGACAACTAGGGTTAGCGTCACGACAAATAGGGTTAGCGTCAGGACAACTAGGGTTAGCGTCACGACAACTAGGGTTAGCGTCAGGACAACTAGGGTTAGCGTCACGACAACTAGGGTTAGCGTCACGACAACTAGGGTTAGCGTCAGGACAACTAGGTTTAGCGTCAGGACAACTAGGGTTAGCGTCAGGACAACTAGGGTTAGCGTCACGACAACTAGGGTTAGCGTCAGGACACCTAGGGTTAGCGTCACGACAACTAGGGTTAGCGTCAGGACAACTAGTGTTAATGTCAGGACAACTAGGGTTAGCGTCAGGACAACTAGGGTTAGCGTCAGGACAACTAGGGTTAGCGTCGGGACAACTAGGGTTAGCGTCAGGACAACTAGGGTTAGCGTCAGGACAACTAGGGTTAGCGTCAGGACAACTAGGGTTAGCGTCACGACAACTAGGGTTAGCGTCAGGACAACTAGGGTTAGCGTCAGGACAACTAGGGTTAGCGTCAGGACAACTAGGGTTACTGTCAGGACAACTAGGGTTAGCGTCAGGACAACTAGGGTTAGCGTCAGGACAACTAGGGTTAGCGTCAGGACAACTAGGGTTAGCTTCAGGACAACTAGGGTTAGCGTCAGAACAACTAGGGTTAGCGTCAGGACAACTAGGGTTAGCGTCAGGACAACTAGGGTTAGCGTCACGACAACTAGGGTTAGCGTCAGGACAACTAGGGTTAGCGTCAGGACAACTAGGGTTAGCGTTAGGACAACTAGGCTTAGCGTCAGGACAACTAGGGTTAGCGTCAGGACAACTAGGGTTAGCGTCAGGACAACTAGGGTTAGCGTCAGGACAGGTAGGGTTAGCGTCAGTACAAGTAGGGTTAGCGTCAGGACAAGTAGGGTTAGCGTCAGGACAACTAGGGTTAGGGTCAGTACAACTCGGGTTAGCGTCAGGACAACTAGGGTTAGCGTCAGGACAACTAGGGTTAGCGTCAGGACAACTAGGGTTAGCGTCGGGACAACTAGGGTTAGCGTCAGGACAACTAGGGTTAGCGTCAGGACAACTAGGGTTAGCGTCAGGACAACTAGGGTTAGCGTCACGACAACTAGGGTTAGCGTCACGACAACTAGGGTTAGCGTCAGGACAACTAGGGTTAGCGTCAGGACAACTAGGGTTACCGTCAGGACAACTAGGGTTAGCGTCAGGACAACTAGGGTTAGCGTCAGGACAACTAGGGTTAGCGTCAGGACAACTAGGGTTAGCTTCAGGACAACTAGGGTTAGCGTCAGGACAACTAGGGTTAGCGTCAGGACAACTAGGGTTAGCGTCAGGACAACTAGGGTTAGCGTCAGGACAACTAGGGTTAGCGTCAGGACAACTAGGGTTAGCGTCAGGACAACTTGGGTTAGCGTCAGGACAGGTAGGGTTAGCGTCAGTACAAGTAGGGTTAGCGTCAGGACAAGTAGGGTTAGCGTCAGGACAACTAGGGTTAGGGTCAGGACAACTCGGGTTAGCGTCAGGACAACTAGGGTTAGCGTCAGGACAACTAGGGTTAACGTCAGGACAACTAGGGTTAGCGTCAGGACAACTAGGGTTAGCGTCAGGACAACTAGGGTTAGCGTCAGGACAACTAGGGTTAGCGTCAGGACAACTAGGGTTAGCGTCGGGACAACTAGGGTTAGCGTCAGGACAACTAGGGTTAGCGTCAGGACAACTAGGGTTAGCGTAACGACAACTAGGGTTAACGTCAGGAATACTAGGGTTAGCGTCAGGACAACTAGGGTTAGCGTCAGGACAACTAGGGTTAGCGTTAGGACAACTAGGGTTAGGGTCAGGACAACTCGGGTTAGCGTCAGGACAACTCGGGTTAGCGCCAGGACAACTCGCGTTAGCGTCAGAACAACTAGGGTTAGCGTCAGGACAACTAGGGTTAGCATCAGGACAACTAGGGTTAGCGTCGGGACAACTAGGGTTAGCGTCGGGACAACTAGGGTTAGCGTCAGGACAACTAGGGTTAGCGTCAGGACAACTAGGGTTAGCGTCAGGACAACTAGGGTTAGCGTCCGGACAACTAGGGTTAGCGTCACAACAACTAGAGTTAGCGTCAGGACAACTAGGGTTAGCGACAGGACAACTAGGGTTAGCGTCAGGACAACTAGGGTTAGCGTCAGGACAACTAGGGTTAGCGTCAGGACAGCTAGGGTTAGCGTCAGGACAACTAGGGTTAGCGTCAGGACAACTAGGGTTAGCTTTAGGACAACTAGGGTTAGCGTCAGGACAACTAGGGTTAGCGTCAGGACAACTAGGGTTAGCGTCAGGACAACTAGGTTTAGCGTCAGGACAACTAGGGTTAGCGTCAGGACAACTAGGGTTAGCGTCACGACAACTAGGGTTAGCGTCAGGACAACTAGGGTTAGCATAAGGACAGCTAGGGTTAGCGTCAGGACAACTAGGGTTAGCGTCAGGACAACTAGGGTTAGCGTCAGGACAACTAGGGTTAGCGTCACGACAACTAGGGTTAGCGTCAGGACAACTAGTGTTAATGTCAGGACAACTAGGGTTAGCGTCAGGACAACTAGGGTTAGCGTCAGGACAACTAGGGTTAGCGTCGGGACAACTAGGGTTAGCGTCAGGACAACTAGGGTTAGCGTCAGGACAACTAGGGTTAGCGTCAGGACAACTAGGGTTAGCGTCACGACAACTAGGGTTAGCGTCAGGACAACTAGGGTTAGCGTCAGGACAACTAGGGTTAGCGTCAGGACAACTAGGGTTACTGTCAGGACAACTAGGGTTAGCGTCAGGACAACTAGGGTTAGCGTCAGGACAACTAGGGTTAGCGTCAGGACAACTAGGGTTAGCTTCAGGACAACTAGGGTTAGCGTCAGAACAACTAGGGTTAGCGTCAGGACAACTAGGGTTAGCGTCAGGACAACTAGGGTTAGCGTCACGACAACTAGGGTTAGCGTCAGGACAACTAGGGTTAGCGTCAGGACAACTAGGGTTAGCGTTAGGACAACTAGGCTTAGCGTCAGGACAACTAGGGTTAGCGTCAGGACAACTAGGGTTAGCGTCAGGACAACTAGGGTTAGCGTCAGGACAGGTAGGGTTAGCGTCAGTACAAGTAGGGTTAGCGTCAGGACAAGTAGGGTTAGCGTCAGGACAACTAGGGTTAGGGTCAGTACAACTCGGGTTAGCGTCAGGACAACTAGGGTTAGCGTCAGGACAACTAGGGTTAGCGTCAGGACAACTAGGGTTAGCGTCAGGACAACTAGGGTTAGCGTCGGGACAACTAGGGTTAGCGTCAGGACAACTAGGGTTAGCGTCAGGACAACTAGGGTTAGCGTCACGACAACTAGGGTTAGCGTCACGACAACTAGGGTTAGCGTCAGGACAACTAGGGTTAGCGTCAGGACAACTAGGGTTACCGTCAGGACAACTAGGGTTAGCGTCAGGACAACTAGGGTTAGCGTCAGGACAACTAGGGTTAGCGTCAGGACAACTAGGGTTAGCTTCAGGACAACTAGGGTTAGCGTCAGGACAACTAGGGTTAGCGTCAGGACAACTAGGGTTAGCGTCAGGACAACTAGGGTTAGCGTCAGGACAACTAGGGTTAGCGTCAGGACAACTAGGGTTAGCGTCAGGACAACTTGGGTTAGCGTCAGGACAGGTAGGGTTAGCGTCAGTACAAGTAGGGTTAGCGTCAGGACAAGTAGGGTTAGCGTCAGGACAACTAGGGTTAGGGTCAGGACAACTCGGGTTAGCGTCAGGACAACTAGGGTTAGCGTCAGGACAACTAGGGTTAACGTCAGGACAACTAGGGTTAGCGTCAGGACAACTAGGGTTAGCGTCAGGACAACTAGGGTTAGCGTCAGGACAACTAGGATTAGCGTCGGGACAACTAGGGTTAGCGTCAGGACAACTAGGGTTAGCGTCAGGACAACTAGGGTTAGCGTCACGACAACTAGGGTTAACGTCAGGAATACTAGGGTTAGCGTCAGGACAACTAGGGTTAGCGTCAGGACAACTAGGGTTAGCGTTAGGACAACTAGGGTTAGGGTCAGGACAACTCGGGTTAGCGTCAGGACAACTCGGGTTAGCGTCAGGACAACTCGCGTTAGCGTCAAAACAACTAGGGTTAGCGTCAGGACAACTAGGGTTAGCATCAGGACAACTAGGGTTAGCGTCGGGACAACTAGGGTTAGCGTCGGGACAACTAGGGTTAGCGTCAGGACAACTAGGGTTAGCGTCAGGACAGCTAGGGTTAGCGTCAGGACAACTAGGGTTAGCGTCAGGACAACTAGGGTTAGCGTCAGGACAACTAGGGTTAGCTTTAGGACAACTAGGGTTAGCGTCAGGACAACTAGGGTTAGCGTCAGGACAACTAGGGTTAGCGTCAGGACAACTAGGTTTAGCGTCAGGACAACTAGGGTTAGCGTCAGGACAACTAGGGTTAGCGTCACGACAACTAGGGTTAGCGTCAGGACAACTAGGGTTAGCATAAGGACAGCTAGGGTTAGCGTCAGGACAACTAGGGTTAGCGTCAGGACAACTAGGGTTAGCGTCAGGACAACTAGGGTTAGCGTCACGACAACTAGGGTTAGCGTCAGGACAACTAGGGTTAGCGTCAGGACAACTAGGGTTAGCGTCACGACAACTAGGGTTAGCGTCAGGACAACTAGGGTTAGCGTCAGGATAACTAGGGTTAGCGTCAGGACAACTAGGGTTAGCGTCACGACAACTAGGGTTAGCGTCAGGACACCTAGGGTTAGCATCACGACAACTAGGGTTAGCGTCAGGACAACTAGTGTTAGCGTCAGGACAACTAGGGTTAGCGTCAGGACAACTAGGGTTAGCGTCAGGACAACTAGGGTTAACGTCAGGACAACTAGGGTTAGCGTCAGGACAACTAGGGTTAGCGTCAGGACAACTAGGGTTAGCGTCAGGACAACTAGGGTTAGCGTCAGTACAACTAGGGTTAGCGTCAGGACAACTAGGGTTAGCTTCAGGACAACTAGGGTTAGCGTCAGGACAACTAGGGTTAGCGTCAGGACAACTAGGGTTAGCGTCAGGACAACTAGGGTTAGCGTCAGGACAACTAGGGTTAGCGTCAGGACAACTAGGGTTAGCGTCAGGACAACTAGGGTTAGCGTTAGGACAACTAGGGTTAGCGTCAGGACAACTAGGGTTAGCGTCAGGACAACTAGGGTTAGCGTCAGGACAACTAGGGTTAGCGTCAGGACAGGTAGGGTTAGCGTCAGTACAAGTAGGGTTAGCGTCAGGACAAGTAGGGTTAGCGTCAGGACAACTAGGGTTAGGGTCAGGACAACTCGGGTTAGCGTCAGGACAACTAGGGTTAGCGTCAGTACAACTAGGGTTAACGTCAGGACAACTAGGGTTAGCGTCAGGACAACTAGGGTTAGCGTCAGGACAACTAGGGTTAGCGTCAGGACAACTAGGGTTAGCGTCAGGACAACTAGGGTTAGCGTCGGGACAACTAGGGTTAGCGTCGGGACAACTAGGGTTAGCGTCAGGACAACTAGGGTTAGCGTCAGGACAACTAGGGTTAGCGTCACGACAACTAGGGTTAGCGTCACGACAACTAGGGTTAGCGTCAGGAATACTAGGGTTAGCGTCAGGACAACTAGGGTTAGCGTCAGGACAACTAGGGTTAGCGTCAGGACAACTAGGGTTAGGGTCAGGACAACTCGGGTTAGCGTCAGGACAACTCGGGTTAGCGTCAGGACAACTCGCGTTAGCGTCAGAACAACTAGGGTTAGCGTCAGGACAACTAGGGTTAGCATCAGGACAACTAGGGTTAGCTTCGGGACAACTAGGGTTAGCGTCGGGACAACTAGGGTTAGCGTCAGGACAACTAGGGTTAGCGTCAGGACAACTAGGGTTAGCGTCCGGACAACTAGGGTTAGCGTCACAACAACTAGGGTTAGCGTCAGGACAACTAGGGTTAGCGTCAGGACAACTAGGGTTAGCGTCACGACAACTAGGGTTAGCGTCAGGACAACTAGGGTTAGCGTCAGGACAGCTAGTGTTAGCGACAGGACAACTAGGGTTAGCGTCAGGACAACTAGGGTTAGCGTCAGGACAACTAGGGTTAGCGTCAGGACAACTAGGGTTAGCGTCAGGACAACTAGGGTTAGCGTCAGGACAGGTAGGGTTAGCGTCAGTACAAGTAGGGTTAGCGTCAGGACAAGTAGGGTTAGCATCAGGACAACTAGGGTTAGGGTCAGGACAACTCGGGTTAGCGTCAGGACAACTAGGGTTAGCGTCAGGACAACTAGGGTTAGCGTCAGGATAACTAGGGTTAACGTCAGGACAACTAGGGTTAGCGTCAGGACAACTAGGGTTAGCGTCAGGACAACTAGGGTTAGCGTCGGGACAACTAGGGTTAGCGTCGGGACAACTAGGGTTAGCGTCGGGACAACTAGGGTTAGCGTCAGGACAACTAGGGTTAGCGTCACGACAACTAGGGTTAGCGTCACGACAACTAGGGTTAGCGTCAGGAATACTAGGGTTAGCGTCAGGACAACTAGGGTTAGCGTCAGGACAACTAGGGTTAGCGTTAGGACAACTAGGGTTAGGGTCAGGACAACTCGGGTTAGCGTCAGGACAACTCGGGTTAGCGTCAGGACAACTCGCGTTAGCGTCAGAACAACTAGGGTTAGCGTCAGGACAACTAGGGTTAGCATCAGGACAACTAGGGTTAGCGTCAGGACAACTAGGGTTAGCGTCGGGACAACTAGGGTTAGCGTCGGGACAACTAGGGTTAGCGTCAGGACAACTAGGGTTAGCGTCAGGACAACTAGGGTTAGCGTCAGGACAACTAGGGTTAGCGTCAGGACAACTAGGGTTAGCGTCAGGACAACTAGGGTTAGCGTCAGGACAACTAGGGTTAGCGTCGGGACAACTAGGGTTAGAGTCGGGACAACTAGGGTTAGCGTCAGGACAACTAGGGTTAGCGTCAGGACAACTAGGGTTAGCGTCACGACAACTAGGGTTAGCGTCAGGACAACTAGGGTTAGCGTCAGGACAACTAGGGTTAGCGTCAGGACAACTAGGGTTAGCGTCAGGACAACTAGGGTTACCGTCAGGACAACTAGGGTTAGCGTCAGGACAACTAGGGTTAGCTTCAGGACAACTAGGGTTAGCGTCAGGACAACTAGGGTTAGCGTCAGGACAACTAGGGTTAGCGTCAGGACAACTAGGGTTAGCGTCAGGACAACTAGGGTTAGCGTTAGGACAACTAGGGTTAGCGTCAGGACAACTAGGGTTAGCGTCAGGACAGGTAGGGTTAGCGTCAGTACAAGTAGGGTTAGCGTCAGGACAAGTAGGGTTAGCGTCAGGAAAACTAGGGTTAGGGTCAGGACAACTCGGGTTAGCGTCAGGACAACTAGGGTTAGCGTCAGGACAACTAGGGTTAACGTCAGGACAACTAGGGTTAGCGTCAGGACAACTAGGGTTAGCGTCAGGACAACTAGGGTTAGCGTCAGGACAACTAGGGTTAGCGTCAGGACAACTAGGGTTAGCGTCGGGACAACTAGGGTTAGCGTCAGGACAACTAGGGTTAGCGTCAGGACAACTAGGGTTAGCGTCACGACAACTAGGGTTAGCGTCACGACAACTAGGGTTAGCGTCAGGAATACTAGGGTTAGCGTCAGGACAACTAGGGTTAGCGTCAGGACAACTAGGGTTAGCGTTAGGACAACTAGGGTTAGGGTCAGGACAACTCGGGTTAGCGTCAGGACAACTCGGGTTAGCGTCAGGACAACTCGCGTTAGCGTCAGAACAACTAGGGTTAGCGTCAGGACAACTAGGGTTAGCATCAGGACAACTAGGGTTAGCGTCGGGACAACTAGGGTTAGCGTCGGGACAACTAGGGTTAGCGTCAGGACAACTAGGGTTAGCGTCAGGACAACTAGGGTTAGCGTCAGGACAACTAGGGTTAGCGTCCGGACAACTAGGGTTAGCGTCACAACAACTAGGGTTAGCGTCAGGACAACTAGGGTTAGCGTCAGGACAACTAGGGTTAGCGTCACGACAACTAGGGTTAGCGTCAGGACAACTAGGGTTAGCGTCAGGACAGCTAGGGTTAGCGTCAGGACAACTAGGGTTAGCGTCAGGACAACTAGGGTTAGCGTCACGACAACTAGGGTTAGCGTCAGGACAACTAGGGTTAGCGTAAGGACAACTAGGGTTAGTGTCAGGACAACTAGGGTTAGCGTCAGGACAACTAGGGTTAGGGTCAGGACAACTAGGGTTAGCGTCAGGACAACTAGGGTTAGCGTCACGACAACTAGGGTTAGCGTCAGGACAACTAGGGTTAGCGTCACGACAACGAGGGTTAGCGTCAGAACAACTAGGGTTAGCGTCACGACAACTAGGGTTAGCGTCACGACAACTAGGGTTAGCGTCAGGACAACTAGGGTTAGCGTCAGGATAACTAGGGTTAGCGTCAGGACAACTAGGGTTAGCGTCACGACAACTAGGGTTAGCGTCAGGACAACTAGGGTTAGCGTCAGGACAACTAGGGTTAGCGTCGGGACAACTAGGGTTAGCGTCGGGACAACTAGGGTTAGCGTCAGGACAACTAGGGTTAGCGTCAGGACAACTAGGGTTAGCGTCAGGACAACTAGGGTTAGCGTCAGGACAACTAGGGTTAGCGTCAGGACAACTAGGGTTAGCGTCGGGACAACTAGGGTTAGAGTCGGGACAACTAGGGTTAGCGTCAGGACAACTAGGGTTAGCGTCAGGACAACTAGGGTTAGCGTCACGACAACTAGGGTTAGCGTCAGGACAACTAGGGTTAGCGTCAGGACAACTAGGGTTAGCGTCAGGACAACTAGGGTTAGCGTCAGGACAACTAGGGTTACCGTCAGGACAACTAGGGTTAGCGTCAGGACAACTAGGGTTAGCGTCAGGACAACTAGGGTTAGCGTCAGGACAACTAGGGTTAGCGTCAGGACAACTAGGGTTAGCGTCAGGACAACTAGGGTTAGCGTTAGGACAACTAGGGTTAGCGTCAGGACAACTAGGGTTAGCGTCAGGACAGGTAGGGTTAGCGTCAGTACAAGTAGGGTTAGCGTCAGGACAAGTAGGGTTAGCGTCAGGAAAACTAGGGTTAGGGTCAGGACAACTCGGGTTAGCGTCAGGACAACTAGGGTTAGCGTCAGGACAACTAGGGTTAACGTCAGGACAACTAGGGTTAGCGTCAGGACAACTAGGGTTAGCGTCAGGACAACTAGGGTTAGCGTCAGGACAACTAGGGTTAGCGTCAGGACAACTAGGGTTAGCGTCGGGACAACTAGGGTTAGCGTCAGGACAACTAGGGTTAGCGTCAGGACAACTAGGGTTAGCGTCACGACAACTAGGGTTAGCGTCACGACAACTAGGGTTAGCGTCAGGAATACTAGGGTTAGCGTCAGGACAACTAGGGTTAGCGTCAGGACAACTAGGGTTAGCGTTAGGACAACTAGGGTTAGGGTCAGGACAACTCGGGTTAGCGTCAGGACAACTCGGGTTAGCGTCAGGACAACTCGCGTTAGCGTCAGAACAACTAGGGTTAGCGTCAGGACAACTAGGGTTAGCATCAGGACAACTAGGGTTAGCGTCGGGACAACTAGGGTTAGCGTCGGGACAACTAGGGTTAGCGTCAGGACAACTAGGGTTAGCGTCAGGACAACTAGGGTTAGCGTCAGGACAACTAGGGTTAGCGTCCGGACAACTAGGGTTAGCGTCACAACAACTAGGGTTAGCGTCAGGACAACTAGGGTTAGCGTCAGGACAACTAGGGTTAGCGTCACGACAACTAGGGTTAGCGTCAGGACAACTAGGGTTAGCGTCAGGACAGCTAGGGTTAGCGTCAGGACAACTAGGGTTAGCGTCAGGACAACTAGGGTTAGCGTCACGACAACTAGGGTTAGCGTCAGGACAACTAGGGTTAGCGTAAGGACAACTAGGGTTAGTGTCAGGACAACTAGGGTTAGCGTCAGGACAACTAGGGTTAGCGTCACGACAACTAGGGTTAGCGTCAGGACAACTAGGGTTAGCGTCACGACAACGAGGGTTAGCGTCAGAACAACTAGGGTTAGCGTCACGACAACTAGGGTTAGCGTCACGACAACTAGGGTTAGCGTCAGGACAACTAGGGTTAGCGTCAGGATAACTAGGGTTAGCGTCAGGACAACTAGGGTTAGCGTCACGACAACTAGGGTTAGCGTCAGGACACCTAGGGTTAGCATCACGACAACTAGGGTTAGCGTCAGGACAACTAGTGTTAGCGTCAGGACAACTAGGGTTAGCGTCAGGACAACTAGGGATAGCGTCAGGACAACTAGGGTTAGCATCAGGACAACTAGGGTTAGCGTCAGGACAACTAGGGTTAGCGTCACGACAACTAGGGTTAGCGTCACGACAACTAGGGTTAGCGTCAGGACAACTAGGGTTAGCGTCAGGACAACTAGGGTTAGCGTCAGGACAACTAGGGTTAGCGTCAGGACAACTAGGGTTAACATCAGGACAACTAGGGTTAGCGTCAGGACAACTAGGGTTAGCGTCAGGACAACTAGGGTTAGCGTCAGGACAACTAGGGTTAGCGTCAGGACAACTAGGGTTAGCGTCAGGACAACTAAGGTTAGCGTCAGGACAACTAGGGTTAGCTTCAGGACAACTAGGGTTAGCGTCAGGACAACTAGAGTTAGCGTCAGGACAACTAGGGTTAGCGTCAGGACAACTAGGGTTAGCGTCAGGACAACTAGGGTTAGCGTCAGGACAACTAGGGTTAGCGTCAGGACAACTAGGGTTAGCGTCAGGACAGGTAGGGTTAGCGTCAGTACAAGTAGGGTTAGCGTCAGGACAAGTAGGGTTAACGTCAGGACAACTAGGGTTAGGGTCAGGACAACTCGGGTTAGCGTCAGGACAACTAGGGTTAGCGTCAGGACAACTAGGGTTAACGTCAGGACAACTAGGGTTAGCGTCAGGACAACTAGGGTTAGCGTCAGGACAACTAATGTTAGCGTCGGGACAACTAGGGTTAGCGTCGGGACAACTAGGGTTAGCGTCAGGACAACTAGGGTTAGCGTCAGGACAACTAGGGTTTGCGTCACGACAACTAGGGTTAGCGTCACGACAACTAGGGTTAGCGTCAGGAATACTAGGGTTAGCGTCAGGACAACTAGGGTTAGCGTCAGGACAACTAGGGTTAGCGTTAGGACAACTAGGGTTAGGGTCAGGACAACTCGGGTTAGCGTCAGGACAACTCGGGTTAGCGTCAGGACAACTCGCGTTAGCGTCAGAACAACTAGGGTTAGCGTCAGGACAACTAGGGTTAGCATCAGGACAACTAGGGTAGGCGTCGGGACAACTAGGGTTAGCGTCAGGACAACTAGGGTTAGCGTCAGGACAACTAGGGTTAGCGTCCGGACAACTAGGGTTAGCGTCACAACAACTAGGGTTAGCGTCAGGACAACTAGGGTTAGCGTCAGGACAACTAGGGTTAGCGTCACGACAACTAGGGTTAGCGTCAGGACAACTAGGGTCAGCGTCAGGACAGCTAGGGTTAGCGTCAGGATAACTAGGGTTAGCGTCAGGACAACTAGGGTTAGCGTCAGGACAACTAGGGTTAGCGTCAGGACAACTAGGGTTAGTGTCAGGACAGGTAGGGTTAGCGTCAGTACAAGTAGGGTTAGCGTCAGGACAAGTAGGGTTAGCGTCAGGACATTTAGGGTTAGGGTCAGGACAACTCGGGTTAGCGTCAGGACAACTAGGGTTAGCGTCAGGACAACTAGGGTTAGCGTCAGGATAACTAGGGTTAACGTCAGGACAACTAGGGTTAGCGTCAGGACAACTAGGGTTAGCGTCAGGACAACTAGGGTTAGCGTCAGGACAACTAGGGTTAGCGTCGGGACAACTAGGGTTAGCGTCGGGACAACTAGGGTTAGCGTCAGGACAACTAGGGTTGGCGTCAGGACAACTAGGGTTAGCGTCACGACAACTAGGGTTAGCGTCACGACAACTAGGGTTAGCGTCAGGAATACTAGGGTTAGCGTCAGGACAACTAGGGTTAGCGTCAGGACAACTAGGGTTAGCGTTAGGACAACTAGGGTTAGGGTCAGGACAACTCGGGTTAGCGTCAGGACAACTCGGGTTAGCGTCAGGACAACTCGCGTTAGCGTCAGAACAACTAGGGTTAGCGTCAGGACAACTAGGGTTAGCATCAGGACAACTAGGGTTAGCGTCAGGACAACTAGGGTTAGCGTCGGGACAACTAGGGTTAGCGTCAGGACAACTAGGGTTAGCGTCAGGACAACTAGGGTTAGCGTTGGGACAACTAGGGTTAGCGTCAGGACAACTAGGGTTAGCGTCAGGACAACTAGGGTTAGCGTCAGGACAACTAGGGTTAACGTCAGGACAACTAGGGTTAGCGTCAGGACAACTAGGGTTAGCGTCAGGACAACTAGGGTTAGCGTCGGGACAACTAGGGTTAGCGTCACGACAACTAGGGTTAGCGTCAGGACAACTAGGGTTAGCGTCAGGACAACTAGGGTTAGCGTCACGACAACTAGGGTTAGCGTCACGACAACTAGGGTTAGCGTCAGGACAACTAGGTTTAGCGTCAGGACAACTAGGGTTAGCGTCAGGACAACTAGGGTTACCGTCAGGACAACTAGGGTTAGCGTCAGGACAACTAGGGTTAGCGTCAGGACAACTAGCGTTAGCTTCAGGACAACTAGGGTTAGCGTCAGGACAACTAGGGTTAGCGTCAGGACAACTAGGGTTAGCGTCAGGACAACTAGGGTTAGCGTCAGGACAACTAGGGTTAGCGTTAGGACAACTAGGGTTAGCATCAGGACAACTAGGGTTAGCGTCAGGACAACTAGGGTTAGCGTCAGGACAACTAGGGTTAGCGTCAGGACAGGTAGGGTTAGCGTCAGTACAAGTAGGGTTAGCGTCAGGACAAGTAGGGTTAGCGTCAGGACAACTAGGGTTAGGGTCAGGACAACTCGGGTTAGCGTCAGGACAACTAGGGTTAGCGTCAGGACAACTAGGGTTAACATCAGGACAACTAGGGTTAGCATCAGGACAACTAGGGTTAGCGTCAGGACAACTAGGGTTAGCGTCAGGACAACTAGGGTTAGCGTCAGGACAACTAGGGTTAGCGTCGGGACAACTAGGGTTAGCGTCAGGACAACTAGGGTTAGCGTCAGGACAACTAGGGTTAGCGTCATGACAACTAGGGTTAGCGTCACGACAACTAGGGTTAGCGTCAGGAATACTAGGGTTAGCGTCAGGACAACTAGGGTTAGCGTCAGGACAACTAGTTTTAGCGTTAGGACAACTAGGGTTAGGGTCAGGACAACTCGGGTTAGCGTCAGGACAACTCGGGTTAGCGTCAGGACAACTCGCGTTAGCGTCAGAACAACTAGGGTTAGCGTCAGGACAACCAGGGTTAGCATCAGGACAACTAGGGTTAGCGTCGGGACAACTAGGGTTAGCGTCGGGACAACTAGGGTTAGCGTCAGGACAACTAGGGTTAGCGTCAGGACAACTAGGGTTAGCGTCAGGACAACTAGGGTTAGCGTCCGGACAACTAGGGTTAGCGTCACAACAACTAGGGTTAGCGTCAGGACAACTAGGGTTAGCGTCAGGACAACTAGGGTTAGCGTCACGACAACTAGGGTTAGCGTCAGGACAACTAGGGTTAGCGTCAGGACAGCTAGGGTTAGCGTCAGGACAACTAGGGTTAGCGTCAGGACAACTAGGGTTAGCTTCAGGACAACTAGGGTTAGCGTCAGGACAACTAGGGTTAGCGTCAGGACAACTAGGTTTAGCGTCAGGACAACTAGGGTTAGCATCAGGACAACTAGGGTTAGCGTCACGACAACTAGGGTTAGCGTCAGGACAACTAGGGTTAGCGTAAGGACAACTAGGGTTAGCGTCAGGACATCTAGGGTTAGCGTCAGGACAACTAGGGTTAGCGTCAGGACAACTAGGGTTAGCTTCACGACAACTAGGGTTAGCGTCAGGACAACTAGGGTTAGCGTCACGACAACTAGGGTTAGCGTCAGGACAACTAGGGTTAGCGTCACGACAACTAGGGTTAGCGTCACGACAACTAGGGTTAGCGTCAGGACAACTAGGGTTAGCGTCAGGATAACTAGGGTTAGCGTCAGGACAACTAGGGTTAGCGTCACGACAACTAGGGTTAGCGTCAGGACACCTAGGGTTAGCATCACGACAACTAGGGTTAGCGTCAGGACAACTAGGGTTAGCGTCAGGACAACTAGGGTTAGCTTCAGGACAACTAGGGTTAGCGTCAGGACAACTAGGGTTAGCGTCAGGACAACTAGGGTTAGCGTCAGGACAACTAGGGTTAGCGTCAGGACAACTAGGGTTAGCGTTAGGACAACTAGGGTTAGCGTCAGGACAACTAGGGTTAGCGTCAGGACAACTAGGGTTAGCGTCAGGACAACTAGGGTTAGCGTCAGGACAGGTAGGGTTAGCGTCAGTACAAGTAGGGTTAGCGTCAGGACAAGTAGGGTTAGCGTCAGGACAACTAGGGTTAGGGTCAGGACAACTCGGGTTAGCGTCAGGACAACTAGGGTTAGCGTCAGGACAACTAGGGTTAACGTCAGGACAACTAGGGTTAGCGTCAGGACAACTAGGGTTAGCGTCACAACAACTAGGGTTAGCGTCAGGACAACTAGGGTTAGCGTCACAACAACTAGGGTTAGCGTCAGGACAACTAGGGTTAGCGTCAGGACAACTAGGGTTAGCGTCACGACAACTAGGGTTAGCGTCAGGACAGCTAGGGTTAGCGTCAGCACAACTAGGGTTAGCGTCAGGACAACTAGGGTTAGCGTCAGGACAACTAGGGTTAGCTTCAGGACAACTAGGGTTAGCGTCAGGACAACTAGGGTTAGCGTCAGGACAACTAGGGTTAGCGTCAGGACAACTAGGTTTAGCGTCAGGACAACTAGGGTTAGCATCAGGACAACTAGGGTTAGCGTCACGACAACTAGGGTTAGCGTCAGGACAACTAGGGTTAGCGTAAGGACAACTAGGGTTAGCGTCAGGACAACTAGGGTTAGCGTCAGGACAACTAGGGTTAGCGTCAGGACAACTAGGGTTAGCGTCAGGACAACTAGGGTTAGCGTCACGACAACTAGGGTTAGCGTCAGGACAACTAGGGTTAGCGTCACGACAACTAGGGTTAGCGTCAGGACAACTAGGGTTAGCGTCACGACAACTAGGGTTAGCGTCACGACAACTAGGGTTAGCGTCAGGACAACTAGGGTTAGCGTCAGGATAACTAGGGTTAGCGTCAGGACAACTAGGGTTAGCGTCACGACAACTAGGGTTAGCGTCAGGACACCTAGGGTTAGCATCACGACAACTAGGGTTAGCGTCAGGACAACTAGGGTTAGCGTCAGGACAACTAGGGTTAGCGTCAGGACAACTAGGGATAGCGTCAGGACAACTAGGGTTAGCGTCAGGACAACTAGGGTTAGCGTCAGGACAACTAGCGTTAGCATCACGACAACTAGGGTTAGCGTCACGACAACTAGGGTTAGCGTCAGGACAACTAGGGTTAGCGTCAGGACAACTAGGGTTAGCGTCAGGACAACTAGGGTTAGCGTCAGGACAACTAGGGTTAACGTCAGGACAACTAGGGTTAGCGTCAGGACAACTAGGGTTAGCGTCAGGACATCTAGGGTTAGCGTCAGGACAACTAGGGTTAGCATCAGGACAACTAGGGTTAGCGTCGGGACAACTAGGGTTAGCGTCGGGACAACTAGGGTTAGCGTCAGGACAACTAGGGTTAGCGTCAGGACAACTAGGGTTAGCGTCACGACAACTAGGGTTAGCATCACGACAACTAGGGTTAGCGTCAGGAATACTAGGGTTAGCGTCAGGACAACTAAGGTTAGCGTCAGGACAACTAGGGTTAGCGTTAGGACAACTAGGGTTAGGGTCAGGACAACTCGGGTTAGCGTCAGGACAACTCGGGTTAGCGTCAGGACAACTCGCGTTAGCGTCAGGACGACTAGGGTTAGCGTCAGGACAACTCGGGTTAGCGTCTGGACAAATCGGGTTAGCGTCAGGACAACTAGGGTTAGCGTCAGGACAACTAGGGTTAGCGTCAGGACAACTACGGTTAGCGTCAGGACAACTAGGGTTAGCGTCAGGACAACTAGGGTTAGCGTCACGACAACTAGGGTTAGCGTCAGGACAACTAGGGTTAGCGTCAGGACAACTAGGGTTAGCGTCAGGACAACTAGGGTTAGCGTCACGACAACTAGGGTTAGCGTCAGGACAACTAGGGTTAGCGTCACGACAACTAGGGTTAGAGTCAGGACAACTAGGGTTAGCGTCAGGAATACTAGGGTTAGCGTCACGACAACTAGGGTTAGCGTCAGGACAACTAGGGTTAACGTCAGGACAACTAGGGTTAGCGTCACGACAACTAGGGTTAGCGTCAGGACATCTAGGGTTAGCGTCAGGACAACTAGGGTTAGCATCAGGACAACTAGGGTTAGCGTCGGGACAACTAGGGTTAGCGTCGGGACAACTAGGGTTAGCGTCAGGACAACTAGGGGTAGCGTCAGGACAACTAGGGTTAGCGTCACGACAACTAGGGTTAGCGTCACGACAACTAGGGTTAGCGTCAGGACAACTAGGGTTAGCGTCACGACAACTAGGGTTAGCGTCAGGACAACTAGGGTTAGCGTCAGGACAACTAGGGTTAGCGTCACGACAACTAGGGTTAGCGTCACGACAACTAGGGTTAGCGTCAGGACAAGTAGGGTTAGAGTCAGGACAACTAGGGTTAGCGTCAGGAATACTAGGGTTAGCGTCACGACAACTAGGGTTAGCGTCAGGACAACTAGGGATAGTGTCAGGACAACTAGGGTTAGCGTCACGACAACTAGGGTTAGCGTCAGGACAACTAGGGTTAGCGTCACGACAACTAGGGTTAGCGTCAGGACACCTAGGGTTAGCGTCACGACAACTAGGGTTAGCGTCAGGACAACTAGGGTTAGCGTCAGGACAACTAGGGTTAGCGTCACGACAACTAGGGTTAGCGTCACGACAACTAGGGTTAGCATCAGGACAACTAGGGTTAGCGCCGGGACAACTAGGGTTAGCGTCACGACAACTAGGGTTAGCATCAGGACAACTAGGGTTAGCGTCAGGACAACTAGGGTTAGCGTCAGGACAACTAGGGTTAGCGTCAGGACAACTAGGGTTAGCGTCAGGACAACTAGGGTTAGCATCAGGACAACTAGGGTTAGCGTCGGGACAACTAGGGTTAGCGTCGGGACAACTAGGGTTAGCGTCAGGACAACTAGGGTTAGCGTCAGGACAACTAGGGTTAGCGTCATGACAACTAGGGTTAGCATCACGACAACAAGGGTTAGCGTCAGGAATACTAGGGTTAGCGTCAGGACAACTAGGGTTAGCGTCAGGACAACTAGGGTTAGCGTTAGGACAATTAGGGTTAGGGTCAGGACAACTCGGGTTAGCGTCAGGACAACTCGGGTTAGCGTCAGGACAACTCGCGTTAGCGTCAGGACGACTAGGGTTAGCGTCAGGACAACTCGGGTTAGCGTCTGGACAAATCGGGTTAGCGTCAGGACAACTAGGGTTAGCGTCAGGACAACTAGGGTTAGCGTCAGGACAACTAGGGTTAGCGTCAGGACAACTAGGGTTAGCGTCACGACAACTAGGGTTAGCGTCAGGACAAGTAGGGTTAGAGTCAGGACAACTAGGGTTAGCGTCAGGAATACTAGGGTTAGCGTCACGACAACTAGGGTTAGCGTCAGGACAACTAGGGATAGTGTCAGGACAACTAGGGTTAGCGTCACGACAACTAGGGTTAGCGTCAGGACAACTAGGGTTAGCGTCACGACAACTAGGGTTAGCGTCAGGACACCTAGGGTTAGCGTCACGACAACTAGGGTTAGCGTCAGGACAACTAGGGTTAGCGTCAGGACAACTAGGGTTAGCGTCACGACAACTAGGGTTAGCGTCACGACAACTAGGGTTAGCATCAGGACAACTAGGGTTAGCGCCGGGACAACTAGGGTTAGCGTCACGACAACTAGGGTTAGCATCAGGACAACTAGGGTTAGCGTCAGGACAACTAGGGTTAGCGTCAGGACAACTAGGGTTAGCGTCAGGACAACTAGGGTTAGCGTCAGGACAACTAGGGTTAGCATCAGGACAACTAGGGTTAGCGTCGGGACAACTAGGGTTAGCGTCGGGACAACTAGGGTTAGCGTCAGGACAACTAGGGTTAGCGTCAGGACAACTAGGGTTAGCGTCATGACAACTAGGGTTAGCATCACGACAACAAGGGTTAGCGTCAGGAATACTAGGGTTAGCGTCAGGACAACTAGGGTTAGCGTCAGGACAACTAGGGTTAGCGTTAGGACAATTAGGGTTAGGGTCAGGACAACTCGGGTTAGCGTCAGGACAACTCGGGTTAGCGTCAGGACAACTCGCGTTAGCGTCAGGACGACTAGGGTTAGCGTCAGGACAACTCGGGTTAGCGTCTGGACAAATCGGGTTAGCGTCAGGACAACTAGGGTTAGCGTCAGGACAACTAGGGTTAGCGTCAGGACAACTAGGGTTAGCGTCAGGACAACTAGGGTTAGCGTCAGGACAACTAGGGTTAGCGTCAGGACAACTAGGGTTAGCGTCACGACAACTAGGGTTAGCGTCAGGACAACTAGGGTTAGCGTCAGGACAACTAGGGTTAGCGTCAGGACAACTAGGGTTAGCGTCACGACAACTAGGGTTAGCGTCAGGACAACTAGGGTTAGCGTCACGACAACTAGGGTTAGCGTCAGGACAACTAGGGTTAGCGTCAGGACAACTAGGGTTAGCGTCAGGAATACTAGGGTTAGCGTCACGACAACTAGGGTTAGCGTCAGGACAACTAGGGTTAACGTCAGGACAACTAGGGTTAGCGTCACGACAACTAGGGTTAGCGTCAGGACATCTAGGGTCAGCGTCAGGACAACTAGGGTTAGCATCAGGACAACTAGGGTTAGCGTCACGACAACTAGGGTTAGCGTCAGGACAACTAGGGTTAGCGTCAGGACAACTAGGGTTAGCGTCAGGAATACTAGGGTTAGCGTCACGACAACTAGGGTTAGCGTCAGGACAACTAGGGATAGCGTCAGGACAACTAGGGTTAGCGTCACGACAACTAGGGTTAGCGTCAGGACAACTAGGGTTAGCGTCACGACAACTAGGGTTAGCGTCAGGACACCTAGGGTTAGCGTCACGACAACTAGGGTTAGCGTCAGGACAACTAGGGTTAGCGTCAGGACAACTAGGGTTAGCGTCACGACAACTAGGGTTAGCGTCATGACAACTAGGGTTAGCATCAGGACAACTAGGGTTAGCGTCAGGACAACTAGGGTTAGCGTCAGGACAACTAGGGTTAGCGTCACGACAACTAGGGTTAGCGTCACGACAACTAGGGTTAGCGTCAGGACAACTAGGGTTAGCGTCACGACAACTAGGGTTAGCGTCACGACAACTAGGGTTAGCGTCAGGACAACTAGGGTTAGCGTCAGGACAACTAGGGTTAACGTTAGGACAACTAGGGTTAGCGTCAGGACAACTAGGGTTAGCTTCAGGACAACTAGGGTTAGCGTCAGGACAGGTAGGGTTAGCGTCAGGACAAGTAGGGTTAGCGTCAGGACAAGTAGGGTTAGCGTCAGGACAACTAGGGTTGGGGTCAGGACAACTCGGGTTAGCGTCAGGACAACTAGGGTTAGCGTCAGGACAACTCGGGTTAGCGTCAGGACAACTCGGGTTAGCGTCAGGACAACTAGGGTTAGCGTCAGGACAACTCGGGTTAGCGTCTGGACAAATCGGGTTAGCGTCAGGACAACTAGGGTTAGCGTCAGGACAACTAGGGTTAGCGTCAGGACAACTCGGGTTAGCGTCAGGACAACTCGGGTTAGCGTCAGGACAACTCGGGTTAGCGTCAGGACAACTAGGGTTAGCGTCAGGACAACTCGGGTTAGCGTCTGGACAAATCGGGTTAGCGTCAGGACAACTAGGGTTAGCGTCAGGACAACTCGGGTTAGCGTCAGGACAACTCGGGTTAGCGTCAGGACAACTAGGGTTAGCGTCAGGACAACTAGGGTTAGCGTCAGGACAACTAGGGTTAGCGTCACGACAACTAGGGTTAGCGTCAGGAATACTAGGGTTAGCGTCAGGACAACTAGGGTTAGCGTCAGGACAACTAGTTTTAGCGTTAGGACAACTAGGGTTAGGGTCAGGACAACTCGGGTTAGCGTCAGGACAACTCGGGTTAGCTTCAGGACAACTCGCGTTAGCGTCAGAACAACTAGGGTTAGCGTCAGGACAACTAGGGTTAGCATCAGGACAACTAGGGTTAGCGTTGGGACAACTAGGGTTAGCGTCGGGACAACTAGGGTTAGCGTCAGGACAACTAGGGTTAGCGTCAGGACAACTAGGGTTAGCGTCAGGACAACTAGGGTTAGCGTCCGGACAACTAGGGTTAGCGTCACAACAACTAGGGTTAGCGTCAGGACAACTAGGGTTAGCGTCAGGACAACTAGGGTTAGCGTCACGACAACTAGGGTTAGCGTCAGGACAACTAGGGTTAGCGTCAGGACAGCTAGGGTTAGCGTCAGGACAACTAGGGTTAGCGTCAGGACAACTAGGGTTAGCTTCAGGACAACTAGGGTTAGCGTCAGGACAACTAGGGTTAGCGTCAGGACAACTAGGTTTAGCGTCAGGACAACTAGGGTTAGCATCAGGACAACTAGGGTTAGCGTCACGACAACTAGGGTTAGCGTCAGGACAACTAGGGTTAGCGTAAGGACAACTAGGGTTAGCGTCAGGACATCTAGGGTTAGCGTCAGGACAACTAGGGTTAGCGTCAGGACAACTAGGGTTAGCGTCACGACAACTAGGGTTAGCGTCAGGACAACTAGGGTTAGCGTCACGACAACTAGGGTTAGCGTCAGGACAACTAGGGTTAGCGTCACGACAACTAGGGTTAGCGTCACGACAACTAGGGTTAGCGTCAGGACAACTAGGGTTAGCGTCAGGATAACTAGGGTTAGCGTCAGGACAACTAGGGTTAGCGTCACGACAACTAGGGTTAGCGTCAGGACACCTAGGGTTAGAATCACGACAACTAGGGTTAGCGTCAGGACAACTAGGGTTAGCGTCAGGACAACTAGGGTTAGCTTCAGGACAACTAGGGTTAGCGTCAGGACAACTAGGGTTAGCGTCAGGACAACTAGGGTTAGCGTCAGGACAACTAGGGTTAGCGTTAGGACAACTAGGGTTAGCGTCAGGACAACTAGGGTTAGCGTCAGGACAACTAGGGTTAGCGTCAGGACAACTAGGGTTAGCGTCAGGACAGGTAGGGTTAGCGTCAGTACAAGTAGGGTTAGCGTCAGGACAAGTAGGGTTAGCGTCAGGACAACTAGGGTTAGGGTCAGGACAACTCGGGTTAGCGTCAGGACAACTAGGGTTAGCGTCAGGACAACTAGGGTTAACGTCAGGACAACTAGGGTTAGCGTCAGGACAACTAGGGTTAGCGTCACAACAACTAGGGTTAGCGTCAGGACAACTAGGGTTAGCGTCACAACAACTAGGGTTAGCGTCAGGACAACTAGGGTTAGCGTCACGACAACTAGGGTTAGCGTCAGGACAGCTAGGGTTAACGTTAGGACAACTAGGGTTAGCGTCAGGACAACTAGGGTTAGCTTCAGGACAACTAGGGTTAGCGTCAGGACAGGTAGGGTTAGCGTCAGGACAAGTAGGGTTAGCGTCAGGACAAGTAGGGTTAGCGTCAGGACAACTAGGGTTGGGGTCAGGACAACTCGGGTTAGCGTCAGGACAACTAGGGTTAGCGTCAGGACAACTCGGGTTAGCGTCAGGACAACTCGGGTTAGCGTCAGGACAACTAGGGTTAGCGTCAGGACAACTCGGGTTAGCGTCTGGACAAATCGGGTTAGCGTCAGGACAACTAGGGTTAGCGTCAGGACAACTAGGGTTAGCGTCAGGACAACTCGGGTTAGCGTCAGGACAACTCGGGTTAGCGTCAGGACAACTCGGGTTAGCGTCAGGACAACTAGGGTTAGCGTCAGGACAACTCGGGTTAGCGTCTGGACAAATCGGGTTAGCGTCAGGACAACTAGGGTTAGCGTCAGGACAACTCGGGTTAGCGTCAGGACAACTCGGGTTAGCGTCAGGACAACTAGGGTTAGCGTCAGGACAACTAGGGTTAGCGTCAGGACAACTAGGGTTAGCGTCACGACAACTAGGGTTAGCGTCAGGAATACTAGGGTTAGCGTCAGGACAACTAGGGTTAGCGTCAGGACAACTAGTTTTAGCGTTAGGACAACTAGGGTTAGGGTCAGGACAACTCGGGTTAGCGTCAGGACAACTCGGGTTAGCGTCAGGACAACTCGCGTTAGCGTCAGAACAACTAGGGTTAGCGTCAGGACAACTAGGGTTAGCATCAGGACAACTAGGGTTAGCGTTGGGACAACTAGGGTTAGCGTCGGGACAACTAGGGTTAGCGTCAGGACAACTAGGGTTAGCGTCAGGACAACTAGGGTTAGCGTCAGGACAACTAGGGTTAGCGTCCGGACAACTAGGGTTAGCGTCACAACAACTAGGGTTAGCGTCAGGACAACTAGGGTTAGCGTCAGGACAACTAGGGTTAGCGTCACGACAACTAGGGTTAGCGTCAGGACAACTAGGGTTAGCGTCAGGACAGCTAGGGTTAGCGTCAGGACAACTAGGGTTAGCGTCAGGACAACTAGGGTTAGCTTCAGGACAACTAGGGTTAGCGTCAGGACAACTAGGGTTAGCGTCAGGACAACTAGGTTTAGCGTCAGGACAACTAGGGTTAGCATCAGGACAACTAGGGTTAGCGTCACGACAACTAGGGTTAGCGTCAGGACAACTAGGGTTAGCGTAAGGACAACTAGGGTTAGCGTCAGGACATCTAGGGTTAGCGTCAGGACAACTAGGGTTAGCGTCAGGACAACTAGGGTTAGCGTCACGACAACTAGGGTTAGCGTCAGGACAACTAGGGTTAGCGTCACGACAACTAGGGTTAGCGTCAGGACAACTAGGGTTAGCGTCACGACAACTAGGGTTAGCGTCACGACAACTAGGGTTAGCGTCAGGACAACTAGGGTTAGCGTCAGGATAACTAGGGTTAGCGTCAGGACAACTAGGGTTAGCGTCACGACAACTAGGGTTAGCGTCAGGACACCTAGGGTTAGAATCACGACAACTAGGGTTAGCGTCAGGACAACTAGGGTTAGCGTCAGGACAACTAGGGTTAGCTTCAGGACAACTAGGGTTAGCGTCAGGACAACTAGGGTTAGCGTCAGGACAACTAGGGTTAGCGTCAGGACAACTAGGGTTAGCGTTAGGACAACTAGGGTTAGCGTCAGGACAACTAGGGTTAGCGTCAGGACAACTAGGGTTAGCGTCAGGACAACTAGGGTTAGCGTCAGGACAGGTAGGGTTAGCGTCAGTACAAGTAGGGTTAGCGTCAGGACAAGTAGGGTTAGCGTCAGGACAACTAGGGTTAGGGTCAGGACAACTCGGGTTAGCGTCAGGACAACTAGGGTTAGCGTCAGGACAACTAGGGTTAACGTCAGGACAACTAGGGTTAGCGTCAGGACAACTAGGGTTAGCGTCACAACAACTAGGGTTAGCGTCAGGACAACTAGGGTTAGCGTCACAACAACTAGGGTTAGCGTCAGGACAACTAGGGTTAGCGTCACGACAACTAGGGTTAGCGTCAGGACAGCTAGGGTTAGCGTCAGGACAACTAGGGTTAGCGTCACGACAACTAGGGTTAGCGTCAGGACAGCTAGGGTTAGCGTCAGGACAACTAGGGTTAGCGTCAGGACAACTAGGGTTAGCGTCAGGACAACTAGGGTTAGCTTCAGGACAACTAGGGTTAGCGTCAGGACAACTAGGGTTAGCGTCAGGACAACTAGGGTTAGCGTCAGGACAACTAGGTTTAGCGTCAGGACAACTAGGGTTAGCATCAGGACAACTAGGGTTAGCGTCACGACAACTAGGGTTAGCGTCAGGACAACTAGGGTTAGCGTAAGGACAACTAGGGTTAGCGTCAGGACAACTAGGGTTAGCGTCAGGACAACTAGGGTTAGCGTCACGACAACTAGGGTTAGCGTCACGACAACTAGGGTTAGCATCAGGACAACTAGGGTTAGCGCCGGGACAACTAGGGTTAGCGTCACGACAACTAGGGTTAGCATCAGGACAACTAGGGTTAGCGTCAGGACAACTAGGGTTAGCGTCAGGACAACTAGGGTTAGCGTCAGGACAACTAGGGTTAGCATCAGGACAACTAGGGTTAGCGTCGGGACAACTAGGGTTAGCGTCGGGACAACTAGGGTTAGCGTCAGGACAACTAGGGTTAGCGTCAGGACAACTAGGGTTAGCGTCACGACAACTAGGGTTAGCATCACGACAACAAGGGTTAGCGTCAGGAATACTAGGGTTAGCGTCAGGACAACTAGGGTTAGCGTCAGGACAACTAGGGTTAGCGTTAGGACAACTAGGGTTAGGGTCAGGACAACTCGGGTTAGCGTCAGGACAACTCGGGTTAGCGTCAGGACAACTCGCGTTAGCGTCAGGACGACTAGGGTTAGCGTCAGGACAACTCGGGTTAGCGTCTGGACAAATCGGGTTAGCGTCAGGACAACTAGGGTTAGCGTCAGGACAACTAGGGTTAGCGTCAGGACAACTAGGGTTAGCGTCAGGACAACTAGGGTTAGCGTCAGGACAACTAGGGTTAGCGTCACGACAACTAGGGTTAGCGTCAGGACAACTAGGGTTAGCGTCAGGACAACTAGGGTTAGCGTCACGACAACTAGGGTTAGCGTCAGGACAACTAGGGTTAGCGTCACGACAACTAGGGTTAGCGTCAGGACAACTAGGGTTAGCGTCAGGACAACTAGGGTTAGCGTCAGGAATACTAGGGTTAGCGTCACGACAACTAGGGTTAGCGTCAGGACAACTAGGGTTAACGTCAGGACAACTAGGGTTAGCGTCACGACAACTAGGGTTAGCGTCAGGACATCTAGGGTTAGCGTCAGGACAACTAGGGTTAGCATCAGGACAACTAGGGTTAGCGTCACGACAACTAGGGTTAGCGTCAGGACAACTAGGGTTAGCGTCAGGACAACTAGGGTTAGCGTCAGGAATACTAGGGTTAGCGTCACGACAACTAGGGTTAGCGTCAGGACAACTAGGGATAGCGTCAGGACAACTAGGGTTAGCGTCACGACAACTAGGGTTAGCGTCAGGACAACTAGGGTTAGCGTCACGACAACTAGGGTTAGCGTCAGGACACCTAGGGTTAGCGTCACGACAACTAGGGTTAGCGTCAGGACAACTAGGGTTAGCGTCAGGACAACTAGGGTTAGCGTCACGACAACTAGGGTTAGCGTCATGACAACTAGGGTTAGCATCAGGACAACTAGGGTTAGCGTCAGGACAACTAGGGTTAGCGTCAGGACAACTAGGGTTAGCGTCACGACAACTAGGGTTAGCGTCACGACAACTAGGGTTAGCGTCAGGACAACTAGGGTTTGCGTCACGACAACTAGGGTTAGCGTCACGACAACTAGGGTTAGCGTCAGGACAACTAGGGTTAGCGTCAGGACAACTAGGGTTAACGTTAGGACAACTAGGGTTAGCATCAGGACAACTAGGGTTAGCTTCAGGACAACTAGGGTTAGCGTCAGGACAGGTAGGGTTAGCGTCAGGACAAGTAGGGTTAGCGTCAGGACAAGTAGGGTTAGCGTCAGGACAACTAGGGTTGGGGTCAGGACAACTCGGGTTAGCGTCAGGACAACTAGGGTTAGCGTCAGGACAACTCGGGTTAGCGTCAGGACAACTCGGGTTAGCGTCAGGACAACTAGGGTTAGCGTCAGGACAACTCGGGTTAGCGTCTGGACAAATCGGGTTAGCGTCAGGACAACTAGGGTTAGCGTCAGGACAACTAGGGTTAGCGTCAGGACAACTCGGGTTAGCGTCAGGACAACTCGGGTTAGCGTCAGGACAACTCGGGTTAGCGTCAGGACAACTAGGGTTAGCGTCAGGACAACTCGGGTTAGCGTCTGGACAAATCGGGTTAGCGTCAGGACAACTAGGGTTAGCGTCAGGACAACTAGGGTTAGCGTCAGGACAACTCGGGTTAGCGTCAGGACAACTCGGGTTAGCGTCAGGACAACTAGGGTTAGCGTCAGGACAACTAGGGTTAGCGTCAGGACAACTAGGGTTAGCGTCACGACAACTAGGGTTAGCGTCAGGAATACTAGGGTTAGCGTCAGGACAACTAGGGTTAGCGTCAGGACAACTAGTTTTAGCGTTAGGACAACTAGGGTTAGGGTCAGGACAACTCGGGTTAGCGTCAGGACAACTCGGGTTAGCGTCAGGACAACTCGCGTTAGCGTCAGAACAACTAGGGTTAGCGTCAGGACAACTAGGGTTAGCATCAGGACAACTAGGGTTAGCGTCGGGACAACTAGGGTTAGCGTCGGGACAACTAGGGTTAGCGTCAGGACAACTAGGGTTAGCGTCAGGACAACTAGGGTTAGCGTCAGGACAACTAGGGTTAGCGTCCGGACAACTAGGGTTAGCGTCACAACAACTAGGGTTAGCGTCAGGACAACTAGGGTTAGCGTCAGGACAACTAGGGTTAGCGTCACGACAACTAGGGTTAGCGTCAGGACAACTAGGGTTAGCGTCAGGACAGCTAGGGTTAGCGTCAGGACAACTAGGGTTAGCGTCAGGACAACTAGGGTTAGCTTCAGGACAACTAGGGTTAGCGTCAGGACAACTAGGGTTAGCGTCAGGACAACTAGGTTTAGCGTCAGGACAACTAGGGTTAGCATCAGGACAACTAGGGTTAGCGTCACGACAACTAGCGTTAGCGTCAGGACAACTAGGGTTAGCGTAAGGACAACTAGGGTTAGCGTCAGGACATCTAGGGTTAGCGTCAGGACATCTAGGGTTAGCGTCAGGACAACTAGGGTTAGCGTCAGGACAACTAGGGTTAGCGTCACGACAACTAGGGTTAGCGTCAGGACAACTAGGGTTAGCGTCACGACAACTAGGGTTAGCGTCAGGACAACTAGGGTTAGCGTCACGACAACTAGGGTTAGCGTCACGACAACTAGGGTTAGCGTCAGGACAACTAGGGTTAGCGTCAGGATAACTAGGGTTAGCGTCAGGACAACTAGGGTTAGCGTCACGACAACTAGGGTTAGCGTCAGGACACCTAGGGTTAGCATCACGACAACTAGGGTTAGCGTCAGGACAACTAGGGTTAGCGTCAGGACAAATAGGGTTAGCTTCAGGACAACTAGGGTTAGCGTCAGGACAACTAGGGTTAGCGTCAGGACAACTAGGGTTAGCGTCAGGACAACTAGGGTTAGCGTCAGGACAACTAGGGTTAGCGTTAGGACAACTAGGGTTAGCGTCAGGACAACTAGGGTTAGCGTCAGGACAACTAGGGTTAGCGTCAGGACAACTAGGGTTAGCGTCAGGACAGGTAGGGTTAGCGTCAGTACAAGTAGGGTTAGCGTCAGGACAAGTAGGGTTAGCGTCAGGACAACTAGGGTTAGGGTCAGGACAACTCGGGTTAGCGTCAGGACAACTAGGGTTAGCGTCAGGACAACTAGGGTTAACGTCAGGACAACTAGGGTTAGCGTCAGGACAACTAGGGTTAGCGTCACAACAACTAGGGTTAGCGTCAGGACAACTAGGGTTAGCGTCACAACAACTAGGGTTAGCATCAGGACAACTAGGGTTAGCGTCAGGACAACTAGGGTTAGCGTCACGACAACTAGGGTTAGCGTCAGGACAGCTAGGGTTAGCGTCAGGACAACTAGGGTTAGCGTCAGGACAACTAGGGTTAGCGTCAGGACAACTAGGGTTAGCTTCAGGACAACTAGGGTTAGCGTCAGGACAACTAGGGTTAGCGTCAGGACAACTAGGGTTAGCGTCAGGACAACTAGGTTTAGCGTCAGGACAACTAGGGTTAGCATCAGGACAACTAGGGTTAGCGTCACGACAACTAGGGTTAGCGTCAGGACAACTAGGGTTAGCGTAAGGACAACTAGGGTTAGCGTCAGGACAACTAGGGTTAGCGTCAGGACAACTAGGGTTAGCGTCAGGACAACTAGGGTTAGCGTCAGGACAACTAGGGTTAGCGTCAGGACAACTAGGGTTAGCGTCAGGACAACTAGGGTTAGCGTCACGACAACTAGGGTTAGCGTCAGGACAACTAGGGTTAGCGTCACGACAACTAGGGTTAGCGTCACGACAACTAGGGTTAGCGTCAGGACAACTAGGGTTAGCGTCAGGATAACTAGGGTTAGCGTCAGGACAACTAGGGTTAGCGTCACGACAACTAGGGTTAGCGTCAGGACACCTAGGGTTAGCATCACGACAACTAGGGTTAGCGTCAGGACAACTAGGGTTAGCGTCAGGACAACTAGGGTTAGCGTCAGGACAACTAGGGATAGCGTCAGGACAACTAGGGTTAGCGTCAGGACAACTAGGGTTAGCGTCAGGACAACTAGCGTTAGCATCACGACAACTAGGGTTAGCGTCACGACAACTAGGGTTAGCGTCAGGACAACTAGGGTTAGCGTCAGGACAACTAGGGTTAGCGTCAGGACAACTAGGGTTAGCGTCAGGACAACTAGGGTTAGCGTCAGGACAACTAGGGTTAACGTCAGGACAACTAGGGTTAGCGTCAGGACAACTAGGGTTAGCGTCAGGACAACTAGGGTTAGCATCAGGACAACTAGGGTTAGCGTCGGGACAACTAGGGTTAGCGTCGGGACAACTAGGGTTAGCGTCAGGACAACTAGGGTTAGCGTCAGGACAACTAGGGTTAGCGTCACGACAACTAGGGTTAGCATCACGACAACTAGGGTTAGCGTCAGGAATACTAGGGTTAGCGTCAGGACAACTAAGGTTAGCGTCAGGACAACTAGGGTTAGCGTTAGGACAACTAGGGTTAGGGTCAGGACAACTCGGGTTAGCGTCAGGACAACTCGGGTTAGCGTCAGGACAACTCGCGTTAGCGTCAGGACGACTAGGGTTAGCGTCAGGACAACTCGGGTTAGCGTCTGGACAAATCGGGTTAGCGTCAGGACAACTAGGGTTAGCGTCAGGACAACTAGGGTTAGCGTCAGGACAACTAGGGTTAGCGTCAGGACAACTAGGGTTAGCGTCACGACAACTAGGGTTAGCGTCAGGACAACTAGGGTTAGCGTCACGACAACTAGGGTTAGCGTCAGGACAACTAGGGTTAGCGTCAGGACAACTAGGGTTAGCGTCAGGACAACTAGGGTTAGCGTCACGACAACTAGGGTTAGCGTCAGGACAACTAGGGTTAGCGTCACGACAACTAGGGTTAGAGTCAGGACAACTAGGGTTAGCGTCAGGAATACTAGGGTTAGCGTCACGACAACTAGGGTTAGCGTCAGGACAACTAGGGTTAACGTCAGGACAACTAGGGTTAGCATCAGGACAACTAGGGTTAGCGTCGGGACAACTAGGGTTAGCGTCGGGACAACTAGGGTTAGCGTCAGGACAACTAGGGTTAGCGTCAGGACAACTAGGGTTAGCGTCACGACAACTAGGGTTAGCGTCACGACAACTAGGGTTAGCGTCAGGACAACTAGGGTTAGCGTCACGACAACTAGGGTTAGCGTCAGGACAACTAGGGTTAGCGTCAGGACAACTAGGGTTAGCGTCAGGACAACTAGGGTTAGCGTCACGACAACTAGGGTTAGCGTCAGGACAACTAGGGTTAGCGTCACGACAACTAGGGTTAGCGTCAGGACAAGTAGGGTTAGCGTCAGGACAACTAGGGTTAGCGTCAGGAATACTAGGGTTAGCGTCACGACAACTAGGGTTAGCGTCAGGACAACTAGGGATAGCGTCAGGACAACTAGGGTTAGCGTCACGACAACTAGGGTTAGCGTCAGGACAACTAGGGTTAGCGTCACGACAACTAGGGTTAGCGTCAGGACACCTAGGGTTAGCGTCACGACAACTAGGGTTAGCGTCAGGACAACTAGGGTTAGCGTCAGGACAACTAGGGTTAGCGTCACGACAACTAGGGTTAGCATCAGGACAACTAGGGTTAGCGCCGGGACAACTAGGGTTAGCGTCACGACAACTAGGGTTAGCATCAGGACAACTAGGGTTAGCGTCAGGACAACTAGGGTTAGCGTCAGGACAACTAGGGTTAGCGTCAGGACAACTAGGGTTAGCATCAGGACAACTAGGGTTAGCGTCGGGACAACTAGGGTTAGCATCGGGACAACTAGGGTTAGCGTCAGGACAACTAGGGTTAGCGTCAGGACAACTAGGGTTAGCGTCACGACAACTAGGGTTAGCATCACGACAACAAGGGTTAGCGTCAGGAATACTAGGGTTAGCGTCAGGACAACTAGGGTTAGCGTCAGGACAACTAGGGTTAGCGTTAGGACAACTAGGGTTAGGGTCAGGACAACTCGGGTTAGCGTCAGGACAACTCGGGTTAGCGTCAGGACAACTCGCGTTAGCGTCAGGACGACTAGGGTTAGCGTCAGGACAACTCGGGTTAGCGTCTGGACAAATCGGGTTAGCGTCAGGACAACTAGGGTTAGCGTCAGGACAACTAGGGTTAGCGTCAGGACAACTAGGGTTAGCGTCAGGACAACTAGGGTTAGCGTCAGGACAACTAGGGTTAGCGTCACGACAACTAGGGTTAGCGTCAGGACAACTAGGGTTAGCGTCAGGACAACTAGGGTTAGCGTCAGGACAACTAGGGTTAGCGTCACGACAACTAGGGTTAGCGTCAGGACAACTAGGGTTAGCGTCACGACAACTAGGGTTAGCGTCAGGACAACTAGGGTTAGCGTCAGGACAACTAGGGTTAGCGTCAGGAATACTAGGGTTAGCGTCACGACAACTAGGGTTAGCGTCAGGACAACTAGGGTTAACATCAGGACAACTAGGGTTAGCGTCACGACAACTAGGGTTAGCGTCAGGACATCTAGGGTTAGCGTCAGGACAACTAGGGTTAGCATCAGGACAACTAGGGTTAGCGTCACGACAACTAGGGTTAGCGTCAGGACAACTAGGGTTAGCGTCAGGACAACTAGGGTTAGCGTCAGGAATACTAGGGTTAGCGTCACGACAACTAGGGTTAGCGTCACGACAACTAGGGATAGCGTCAGGACAACTAGGGTTAGCGTCACGACAACTAGGGTTAGCGTCAGGACAACTAGGGTTAGCGTCAGGACAACTAGGGTTAGCGTTAGGACAACTAGGGTTAGCGTCAGGACAACTAGGGTTAGCGTCAGGACAACTAGGGTTAGCGTCAGGACAACTAGGGTTAGCGTCAGGACAGGTAGGGTTAGCGTCAGTACAAGTAGGGTTAGCGTCAGGACAAGTAGGGTTAGCGTCAGGACAACTAGGGTTAGGGTCAGGACAACTCGGGTTAGCGTCAGGACAACTAGGGTTAGCGTCAGGACAACTAGGGTTAACGTCAGGACAACTAGGGTTAGCGTCAGGACAACTAGGGTTAGCGTCACAACAACTAGGGTTAGCGTCAGGACAACTAGGGTTAGCGTCACAACAACTAGGGTTAGCATCAGGACAACTAGGGTTAGCGTCAGGACAACTAGGGTTAGCGTCACGACAACTAGGGTTAGCGTCAGGACAGCTAGGGTTAGCGTCAGGACAACTAGGGTTAGCGTCAGGACAACTAGGGTTAGCGTCAGGACAACTAGGGTTAGCTTCAGGACAACTAGGGTTAGCGTCAGGACAACTAGGGTTAGCGTCAGGACAACTAGGGTTAGCGTCAGGACAACTAGGTTTAGCGTCAGGACAACTAGGGTTAGCATCAGGACAACTAGGGTTAGCGTCACGACAACTAGGGTTAGCGTCAGGACAACTAGGGTTAGCGTAAGGACAACTAGGGTTAGCGTCAGGACAACTAGGGTTAGCGTCAGGACAACTAGGGTTAGCGTCAGGACAACTAGGGTTAGCGTCAGGACAACTAGGGTTAGCGTCACGACAACTAGGGTTAGCGTCAGGACAACTAGGGTTAGCGTCACGACAACTAGGGTTAGCGTCAGGACAACTAGGGTTAGCGTCACGACAACTAGGGTTAGCGTCACGACAACTAGGGTTAGCGTCAGGACAACTAGGGTTAGCGTCAGGATAACTAGGGTTAGCGTCAGGACAACTAGGGTTAGCGTCACGACAACTAGGGTTAGCGTCAGGACACCTAGGGTTAGCATCACGACAACTAGGGTTAGCGTCAGGACAACTAGGGTTAGCGTCAGGACAACTAGGGTTAGCGTCAGGACAACTAGGGATAGCGTCAGGACAACTAGGGTTAGCGTCAGGACAACTAGGGTTAGCGTCAGGACAACTAGCGTTAGCATCACGACAACTAGGGTTAGCGTCACGACAACTAGGGTTAGCGTCAGGACAACTAGGGTTAGCGTCAGGACAACTAGGGTTAGCGTCAGGACAACTAGGGTTAGCGTCAGGACAACTAGGGTTAGCGTCAGGACAACTAGGGTTAACGTCAGGACAACTAGGGTTAGCGTCAGGACAACTAGGGTTAGCGTCAGGACAACTAGGGTTAGCATCAGGACAACTAGGGTTAGCGTCGGGACAACTAGGGTTATCGTCGGGACAACTAGGGTTAGCGTCAGGACAACTAGGGTTAGCGTCAGGACAACTAGGGTTAGCGTCACGACAACTAGGGTTAGCATCACGACAACTAGGGTTAGCGTCAGGAATACTAGGGTTAGCGTCAGGACAACTAAGGTTAGCGTCAGGACAACTAGGGTTAGCGTTAGGACAACTAGGGTTAGGGTCAGGACAACTCGGGTTAGCGTCAGGACAACTCGGGTTAGCGTCAGGACAACTCGCGTTAGCGTCAGGACGACTAGGGTTAGCGTCAGGACAACTCGGGTTAGCGTCTGGACAAATCGGGTTAGCGTCAGGACAACTAGGGTTAGCGTCAGGACAACTAGGGTTAGCGTCAGGACAACTAGGGTTAGCGTCAGGACAACTAGGGTTAGCGTCACGACAACTAGGGTTAGCGTCAGGACAACTAGGGTTAGCGTCACGACAACTAGGGTTAGCGTCAGGACAACTAGGGTTAGCGTCAGGACAACTAGGGTTAGCGTCAGGACAACTAGGGTTAGCGTCACGACAACTAGGGTTAGCGTCAGGACAACTAGGGTTAGCGTCACGACAATTAGGGTTAGAGTCAGGACAACTAGGGTTAGCGTCAGGAATACTAGGGTTAGCGTCACGACAACTAGGGTTAGCGTCAGGACAACTAGGGTTAACGTCAGGACAACTAGGGTTAGCGTCACGACAACTAGGGTTAGCGTCAGGACATCTAGGGTTAGCGTCAGGACAACTAGGGTTAGCATCAGGACAACTAGGGTTAGCGTCGGGACAACTAGGCTTAGCGTCGGGACAACTAGGGTTAGCGTCAGGACAACTAGGGTTAGCGTCAGGACAACTAGGGTTAGCGTCACGACAACTAGGGTTAGCGTCACGACAACTAGGGTTAGCGTCAGGACAACTAGGGTTAGCGTCAGGACAACTAGGGTTAGCGTCAGGACAACTAGGGTTAGCGTCAGGACAACTAGGGTTAGCGTCAGGACAACTAGGGTTAGCGTCACGACAACTAGGGTTAGCGTCAGGACAACTAGGGTTAGCGTCACGACAACTAGGGTTAGCGTCAGGACAAGTAGGGTTAGCGTCAGGACAACTAGGGTTAGCGTCAGGAATACTAGGGTTAGCGTCACGACAACTAGGGTTAGCGTCAGGACAACTAGGGATAGCGTCAGGACAACTAGGGTTAGCGTCACGACAACTAGGGTTAGCGTCAGGACAACTAGGGTTAGCGTCACGACAACTAGGGTTAGCGTCAGGACACCTAGGGTTAGCGTCACGACAACTAGGGTTAGCGTCAGGACAACTAGGGTTAGCGTCAGGACAACTAGGGTTAGCGTCACGACAACTAGGGTTAGCGTCACGACAACTAGGGTTAGCATCAGGACAACTAGGGTTAGCGCCGGGACAACTAGGGTTAGCGTCACGACAACTAGGGTTAGCATCAGGACAACTAGGGTTAGCGTCAGGACAACTAGGGTTAGCGTCAGGACAACTAGGGTTAGCGTCAGGACAACTAGGGTTAGCATCAGGACAACTAGGGTTAGCGTCGGGACAACTAGGGTTAGCGTCGGGACAACTAGGGTTAGCGTCAGGACAACTAGGGTTAGCGTCAGGACAACTAGGGTTAGCGTCACGACAACTAGGGTTAGCATCACGACAACAAGGGTTAGCGTCAGGAATACTAGGGTTAGCGTCAGGACAACTAGGGTTAGCGTCAGGACAACTAGGGTTAGCGTTAGGACAACTAGGGTTAGGGTCAGGACAACTCGGGTTAGCGTCAGGACAACTCGGGTTAGCGTCAGGACAACTCGCGTTAGCGTCAGGACGACTAGGGTTAGCGTCAGGACAACTCGGGTTAGCGTCTGGACAAATCGGGTTAGCGTCAGGACAACTAGGGTTAGCGTCAGGACAACTAGGGTTAGCGTCAGGACAACTAGGGTTAGCGTCAGGACAACTAGGGTTAGCGTCAGGACAACTAGGGTTAGCGTCAGGACAACTAGGGTTAGCGTCACGACAACTAGGGTTAGCGTCAGGACAACTAGGGTTAGCGTCAGGACAACTAGGGTTAGCGTCAGGACAACTAGGGTTAGCGTCACGACAACTAGGGTTAGCGTCAGGACAACTAGGGTTAGCGTCACGACAACTAGGGTTAGCGTCAGGACAACTAGGGTTAGCGTCAGGACAACTAGGGTTAGCGTCAGGAATACTAGGGTTAGCGTCACGACAACTAGGGTTAGCGTCAGGACAACTAGGGTTAACGTCAGGACAACTAGGGTTAGCGTCACGACAACTAGGGTTAGCGTCAGGACATCTAGGGTTAGCGTCAGGACAACTAGGGTTAGCATCAGGACAACTAGGGTTAGCGTCACGACAACTAGGGTTAGCGTCAGGACAACTAGGGTTAGCGTCAGGACAACTAGGGTTAGCGTCAGGAATACTAGGGTTAGCGTCACGACAACTAGGGTTAGCGTCACGACAACTAGGGATAGCGTCAGGACAACTAGGGTTAGCGTCACGACAACTAGGGTTAGCGTCAGGACAACTAGGGTTAGCGTCACGACAACTAGGGTTAGCGTCAGGACACCTAGGGTTAGCGTCACGACAACTAGGGTTAGCGTCAGGACAACTAGGGTTAGCGTCAGGACAACTAGGGTTAGCGTCACGACAACTAGGGTTAGCGTCATGACAACTAGGGTTAGCATCAGGACAACTAGGGTTAGCGTCAGGACAACTAGGGTTAGCGTCAGGACAACTAGGGTTAGCGTCACGACAACTAGGGTTAGCGTCAGGACAACTAGGGTTAGCGTCACGACAACTAGGGTTAGCGTCACGACAACTAGGGTTAGCGTCAGGACAACTAGGGTTAGCGTCAGGACAACTAGGGTTAACGTTAGGACAACTAGGGTTAGCGTCAGGACAACTAGGGTTAGCTTCAGGACAACTAGGGTTAGCATCAGGACAACTAGGGTTAGCGTCAGGACAACTAGGGTTAGCGTCAGGACAGGTAGGGTTAGCGTCAGGACAAGTAGGGTTAGCGTCAGGACAAGTAGGGTTAGCGTCAGGACAACTAGGGTTGGGGTCAGGACAACTCGGGTTAGCGTCAGGACAACTAGGGTTAGCGTCAGGACAACTCGGGTTAGCGTCAGGACAACTCGGGTTAGCGTCAGGACAACTAGGGTTAGCGTCAGGACAACTCGGGTTAGCGTCTGGACAAATCGGGTTAGCGTCAGGACAACTAGGGTTAGCGTCAGGACAACTAGGGTTAGCGTCAGGACAACTCGGGTTAGCGTCAGGACAACTCGGGTTAGCGTCAGGACAACTCGGGTTAGCGTCAGGACAACTAGGGTTAGCGTCAGGACAACTCGGGTTAGCGTCTGGACAAATCGGGTTAGCGTCAGGACAACTAGGGTTAGCGTCAGGACAACTCGGGTTAGCGTCTGGACAAATCGGGTTAGCGTCAGGACAACTAGGGTTAGCGTCAGGACAACTCGGGTTAGCGTCAGGACAACTCGGGTTAGCGTCAGGACAACTAGGGTTAGCGTCAGGACAACTAGGGTTAGCGTCAGGACAACTAGGGTTAGCGTCGGGACAACTAGGGTTAGCGTCGGGACAACTAGGGTTAGCGTCAGGACAACTAGGGTTAGCGTCAGGACAACTAGGGTTAGCGTCAGGACAACTAGGGTTAGCGTCAGGACAACTAGGGTTAGCTTCAGGACAACTAGAGTTAGCGTCAGGACAACCAGGGTTAGCGTCAGGACAACTAGGGTTAGCGTCAGGACAACTAGGTTTAGCGTCAGGACAACTAGGGTTAGCGTCAGGACAACTAGGGTTAGCATCAGGACAACTAGGGTTAGCGTCACGACAACTAGGGTTAGCGTCAGGACAACTAGGGTTAGCGTAAGGACAACTAGGGTTAGCGTCAGGACAACTAGGGTTAGCGTCAAGACAACTAGGGTTAGCGTCAGGACAGCTAGGGTTAGCGTCAGGACAACTAGGGTTAGCGTCACGACAACTAGGGTTAGCGTCAGGACAACTAGGGTTAGCGTCACGACAACTAGGGTTAGCGTCAGGACAACTAGGGTTAGCGTCACGACAACTAGGGTTAGCGTCACGACAACTAGGGTTAGCGTCAGGACAACTAGGGTTAGCGTCAGGACAACTAGGGTTAGCGTCAGGACAACTAGGGTTAGCGTCAGGACAACTAGGGTTAGCGTCACGACAACTAGGGTTAGCGTCAGGACAACTAGGGTTAGCGTCACGACAACTAGGGTTAGCGTCAGGACAACTAGGGTTAGCGTCAGGACAACTAGGGTTAGCGTCAGGAATACTAGGGTTAGCGTCACGACAACTAGGGTTAGCGTCAGGACAACTAGGGTTAACGTCAGGACAACTAGGGTTAGCGTCACGACAACTAGGGTTAGCGTCAGGACATCTAGGGTTAGCGTCAGGACAACTAGGGTTAGCATCAGGACAACTAGGGTTAGCGTCACGACAACTAGGGTTAGCGTCAGGACAACTAGGGTTAGCGTCAGGACAACTAGGGTTAGCGTCAGGAATACTAGGGTTAGCGTCACGACAACTAGGGTTAGCGTCACGACAACTAGGGATAGCGTCAGGACAACTAGGGTTAGCGTCACGACAACTAGGGTTAGCGTCAGGACAACTAGGGTTAGCGTCACGACAACTAGGGTTAGCGTCAGGACACCTAGGGTTAGCGTCACGACAACTAGGGTTAGCGTCAGGACAACTAGGGTTAGCGTCAGGACAACTAGGGTTAGCGTCACGACAACTAGGGTTAGCGTCATGACAACTAGGGTTAGCATCAGGACAACTAGGGTTAGCGTCAGGACAACTAGGGTTAGCGTCAGGACAACTAGGGTTAGCGTCACGACAACTAGGGTTAGCGTCAGGACAACTAGGGTTAGCGTCACGACAACTAGGGTTAGCGTCAGGACAACTAGGGTTAGCGTCAGGACAACTAGGGTTAACGTTAGGACAACTAGGGTTAGCGTCAGGACAACTAGGGTTAGCTTCAGGACAACTAGGGTTAGCATCAGGACAACTAGGGTTAGCGTCAGGACAACTAGGGTTAGCGTCAGGACAGGTAGGGTTAGCGTCAGGACAAGTAGGGTTAGCGTCAGGACAAGTAGGGTTAGCGTCAGGACAACTAGGGTTGGGGTCAGGACAACTCGGGTTAGCGTCAGGACAACTAGGGTTAGCGTCAGGACAACTCGGGTTAGCGTCAGGACAACTCGGGTTAGCGTCAGGACAACTAGGGTTAGCGTCAGGACAACTCGGGTTAGCGTCTGGACAAATCGGGTTAGCGTCAGGACAACTAGGGTTAGCGTCAGGACAACTAGGGTTAGCGTCAGGACAACTCGGGTTAGCGTCAGGACAACTCGGGTTAGCGTCAGGACAACTCGGGTTAGCGTCAGGACAACTAGGGTTAGCGTCAGGACAACTCGGGTTAGCGTCTGGACAAATCGGGTTAGCGTCAGGACAACTAGGGTTAGCGTCAGGACAACTCGGGTTAGCGTCTGGACAAATCGGGTTAGCGTCAGGACAACTAGGGTTAGCGTCAGGACAACTCGGGTTAGCGTCAGGACAACTCGGGTTAGCGTCAGGACAACTAGGGTTAGCGTCAGGACAACTAGGGTTAGCGTCAGGACAACTAGGGTTAGCGTCGGGACAACTAGGGTTAGCGTCGGGACAACTAGGGTTAGCGTCAGGACAACTAGGGTTAGCGTCAGGACAACTAGGGTTAGCGTCAGGACAACTAGGGTTAGCGTCAGGACAACTAGGGTTAGCTTCAGGACAACTAGAGTTAGCGTCAGGACAACCAGGGTTAGCGTCAGGACAACTAGGGTTAGCGTCAGGACAACTAGGTTTAGCGTCAGGACAACTAGGGTTAGCGTCAGGACAACTAGGGTTAGCATCAGGACAACTAGGGTTAGCGTCACGACAACTAGGGTTAGCGTCAGGACAACTAGGGTTAGCGTAAGGACAACTAGGGTTAGCGTCAGGACAACTAGGGTTAGCGTCAAGACAACTAGGGTTAGCGTCAGGACAGCTAGGGTTAGCGTCAGGACAACTAGGGTTAGCGTCACGACAACTAGGGTTAGCGTCAGGACAACTAGGGTTAGCGTCACGACAACTAGGGTTAGCGTCAGGACAACTAGGGTTAGCGTCACGACAACTAGGGTTAGCGTCACGACAACTAGGGTTAGCGTCAGGACAACTAGGGTTAGCGTCAGGATAACTAGGGTTAGCGTCAGGACAACTAGGGTTAGCGTCACGACAACTAGGGTTAGCGTCAGGACACCTAGCGTTAGCATCACGACAACTAGGGTTAGCGTCAGGACAACTAGGGTTAGCGTCAGGACAACTAGGGTTAGCGTCAGGACAACTAGGGATAGCGTCAGGACAACTAGGGTTAGCGTCAGGACAACTAGGGTTAGCGTCACGACAACTAGGGTTAGCGTCACGACAACTAGGGTTAGCGTCAGGACAACTAGGGTTAGCGTCAGGACAACTAGGGTTAGCGTCAGGACAACTAGGGTTAGCGTCAGGACGACTAGGGTTAGCGTCAGGACAACTAGGGTTAACGTCAGGACAACTAGGGTTAGCGTCAGGACAACTAGGGTTAGCGTCAGGACAACTAGGGTTAGCGTCAGGACAACTAGGGTTAGCGTCGGGACAACTAGGGTTAGCGTCGGGACAACTAGGGTTAGCGTCAGGACAACTAGGGTTAGCGTCACGACAACTAGGGTTAGCGTCAGGAATACTAGGGTTAGCGTCAGGACAACTAGGGTTAGCGTCAGGACAGGTAGGGTTAGCGTCAGTACAAGTAGGGTTAGCGTCAGGACAAGTAGGGTTAGCGTCAGGACAACTAGGGTTAGGGTCAGGACAACTCGGGTTAGCGTCAGGACAACTAGGGTTAGCGTCAGGACAACTAGGGTTAACGTCAGGACAACTAGGGTTAGCATCAGGACAACTAGGGTTAGCGTCAGGACAACTAGGGTTAGCGTCAGGACAACTAGGGTTAGCGTCAGGACAACTAGGGTTAGCGTCGTGACAACTAGGGTTAGCGTCAGGACAACTAGGGTTAGCGTCAGGACAACTAGGGTTAGCGTCACGACAACTAGGGTTAGCGTCACGACAACTAGGGTTAGCGTCAGGAATACTAGGGTTAGCGTCAGGACAACTAGGGTTAGCGTCAGGACAACTAGTTTTAGCGTTAGGACAACTAGGGTTAGGGTCAGGACAACTCGGGTTAGCGTCAGGACAACTCGGGTTAGCGTCAGGACAACTCGCGTTAGCGTCAGAACAACTAGGGTTAGCGTCAGGACAACTAGGGTTAGCATCAGGACAACTAGGGTTAGCGTCGGGACAACTAGGGTTAGCGTCGGGACAACTAGGGTTAGCGTCAGGACAACTCGGGTTAGCGTCAGGACAACTCGGGTTAGCGTCAGGACAACTAGGGTTAGCGTCAGGACAACTCGGGTTAGCGTCTGGACAAATCGGGTTAGCGTCAGGACAACTAGGGTTAGCGTCAGGACAACTCGGGTTAGCGTCTGGACAAATCGGGTTAGCGTCAGGACAACTAGGGTTAGCGTCAGGACAACTCGGGTTAGCGTCAGGACAACTCGGGTTAGCGTCAGGACAACTAGGGTTAGCGTCAGGACAACTAGGGTTAGCGTCAGGACAACTAGGGTTAGCGTCGGGACAACTAGGGTTAGCGTCGGGACAACTAGGGTTAGCGTCAGGACAACTAGGGTTAGCGTCAGGACAACTAGGGTTAGCGTCAGGACAACTAGGGTTAGCGTCAGGACAACTAGGGTTAGCTTCAGGACAACTAGAGTTAGCGTCAGGACAACCAGGGTTAGCGTCAGGACAACTAGGGTTAGCGTCAGGACAACTAGGTTTAGCGTCAGGACAACTAGGGTTAGCGTCAGGACAACTAGGGTTAGCATCAGGACAACTAGGGTTAGCGTCACGACAACTAGGGTTAGCGTCAGGACAACTAGGGTTAGCGTAAGGACAACTAGGGTTAGCGTCAGGACAACTAGGGTTAGCGTCAAGACAACTAGGGTTAGCGTCAGGACAGCTAGGGTTAGCGTCAGGACAACTAGGGTTAGCGTCACGACAACTAGGGTTAGCGTCAGGACAACTAGGGTTAGCGTCACGACAACTAGGGTTAGCGTCAGGACAACTAGGGTTAGCGTCACGACAACTAGGGTTAGCGTCACGACAACTAGGGTTAGCGTCAGGACAACTAGGGTTAGCGTCAGGATAACTAGGGTTAGCGTCAGGACAACTAGGGTTAGCGTCACGACAACTAGGGTTAGCGTCAGGACACCTAGCGTTAGCATCACGACAACTAGGGTTAGCGTCAGGACAACTAGGGTTAGCGTCAGGACAACTAGGGTTAGCGTCAGGACAACTAGGGATAGCGTCAGGACAACTAGGGTTAGCGTCAGGACAACTAGGGTTAGCGTCACGACAACTAGGGTTAGCGTCACGACAACTAGGGTTAGCGTCAGGACAACTAGGGTTAGCGTCAGGACAACTAGGGTTAGCGTCAGGACAACTAGGGTTAGCGTCAGGACGACTAGGGTTAGCGTCAGGACAACTAGGGTTAACGTCAGGACAACTAGGGTTAGCGTCAGGACAACTAGGGTTAGCGTCAGGACAACTAGGGTTAGCGTCAGGACAACTAGGGTTAGCGTCGGGACAACTAGGGTTAGCGTCGGGACAACTAGGGTTAGCGTCAGGACAACTAGGGTTAGCGTCACGACAACTAGGGTTAGCGTCAGGAATACTAGGGTTAGCGTCAGGACAACTAGGGTTAGCGTCAGGACAGGTAGGGTTAGCGTCAGTACAAGTAGGGTTAGCGTCAGGACAAGTAGGGTTAGCGTCAGGACAACTAGGGTTAGGGTCAGGACAACTCGGGTTAGCGTCAGGACAACTAGGGTTAGCGTCAGGACAACTAGGGTTAACGTCAGGACAACTAGGGTTAGCATCAGGACAACTAGGGTTAGCGTCAGGACAACTAGGGTTAGCGTCAGGACAACTAGGGTTAGCGTCAGGACAACTAGGGTTAGCGTCGGGACAACTAGGGTTAGCGTCAGGACAACTAGGGTTAGCGTCAGGACAACTAGGGTTAGCGTCACGACAACTAGGGTTAGCGTCACGACAACTAGGGTTAGCGTCAGGAATACTAGGGTTAGCGTCAGGACAACTAGGGTTAGCGTCAGGACAACTAGTTTTAGCGTTAGGACAACTAGGGTTAGGGTCAGGACAACTCGGGTTAGCGTCAGGACAACTCGGGTTAGCGTCAGGACAACTCGCGTTAGCGTCAGAACAACTAGGGTTAGCGTCAGGACAACTAGGGTTAGCATCAGGACAACTAGGGTTAGCGTCGGGACAACTAGGGTTAGCGTCGGGACAACTAGGGTTAGCGTCAGGACAACTAGGGTTAGCGTCAGGACAACTAGGGTTAGCGTCAGGACAACTAGGGTTAGCGTCCGGACAACTAGGGTTAGCGTCACAACAACTAGGGTTAGCGTCAGGACAACTAGGGTTAGCGTCAGGACAACTAGGGTTAGCGTCACAACAACTAGGGTTAGCGTCAGGACAACTAGGGTTAGCGTCAGGACAACTAGGGTTAGCGTCACGACAACTAGGGTTAGCGTCAGGACAACTAGGGTTAGCGTCAGGACAGCTAGGGTTAGCGTCAGGACAACTAGGGTTAGCGTCAGGACAACTAGGGTTAGCTTCAGGACAACTAGGGTTAGCGTCAGGACAACTAGGGTTAGCGTCAGGACAACTAGGTTTAGCGTCAGGACAACTAGGGTTAGCATCAGGACAACTAGGGTTAGCGTCACGACAACTAGGGTTAGCGTCAGGACAACTAGGGTTAGCGTAAGGACAACTAGGGTTAGCGTCAGGACATCTAGGGTTAGCGTCAGGACAACTAGGGTTAGCGTCACGACAACTAGGGTTAGCGTCAGGACAACTAGGGTTAGCGTCACGACAACTAGGGTTAGCGTCAGGACAACTAGGGTTAGCGTCACGACAACTAGGGTTAGCGTCACGACAACTAGGGTTAGCGTCAGGACAACTAGGGTTAGCGTCAGGATAACTAGGGTTAGCGTCAGGACAACTAGGGTTAGCGTCACGACAACTAGGGTTAGCGTCAGGACACCTAGGGTTAGCATCACGACAACTAGGGTTAGCGTCAGGACAACTAGGGTTAGCGTCAGGACAACTAGGGTTAGCTTCAGGACAACTAGGGTTAGCGTCAGGACAACTAGGGTTAGCGTCAGGACAACTAGGGTTAGCGTCAGGACAACTAGGGTTAGCGTTAGGACAACTAGGGTTAGCGTCAGGACAACTAGGGTTAGCGTCAGGACAACTAGGGTTAGCGTCAGGACAACTAGGGTTAGCGTCAGGACAGGTAGGGTTAGCGTCAGTACAAGTAGGGTTAGCGTCAGGACAAGTAGGGTTAGCGTCAGGACAACTAGGGTTAGGGTCAGGACAACTCGGGTTAGCGTCAGGACAACTAGGGTTAGCGTCAGGACAACTAGGGTTAACGTCAGGACAACTAGGGTTAGCGTCAGGACAACTAGGGTTAGCGTCACAACAACTAGGGTTAGCGTCAGGACAACTAGGGTTAGCGTCACAACAACTAGGGTTAGCGTCAGGACAACTAGGGTTAGCGTCAGGACAACTAGGGTTAGCGTCACGACAACTAGGGTTAGCGTCAGGACAGCTAGGGTTAGCGTCAGGACAACTAGGGTTAGCGTCAGGACAACTAGGGTTAGCGTCAGGACAACTAGGGTTAGCTTCAGGACAACTAGGGTTAGCGTCAGGACAACTAGGGTTAGCGTCAGGACAACTAGGGTTAGCGTCACGACAACTAGGGTTAGCGTCAGGACACCTAGGGTTAGCATCACGACAACTAGGGTTAGCGTCAGGACAACTAGGGTTAGCGTCACGACAACTAGGGTTAGCGTCAGGACAACTAGGGTTAGCGTAAGGACAACTAGGGTTAGCGTCAGGACATCTAGGGTTAGCGTCAGGACAACTAGGGATAGCGTCAGGACAACTAGGGTTAGCGTCACGACAACTAGGGTTAGCGTCAGGACAACTAGGGTTAGCGTCACGACAACTAGGGTTAGCGTCAGGACAACTAGGGTTAGCGTCACGACAACTAGGGTTAGCGTCACGACAACTAGGGTTAGCGTCAGGACAACTAGGGTTAGCGTCAGGATAACTAGGGTTAGCGTCAGGACAACTAGGGTTAGCGTCACGACAACTAGGGTTAGCGTCAGGACACCTAGGGTTAGCATCACGACAACTAGGGTTAGCGTCAGGACAACTAGGGTTAGCGTCAGGACAGGTAGGGTTAGCGTCAGTACAAGTAGGGTTAGCGTCAGGACAAGTAGGGTTAGCGTCAGGACAACTAGGGTTAGGGTCAGGACAACTCGGGTTAGCGTCAGGACAACTAGGGTTAGCGTCAGGACAACTAGGGTTAACGTCAGGACAACTAGGGTTAGCGTCAGGACAACTAGGGTTAGCGTCACAACAACTAGGGTTAGCGTCAGGACAACTAGGGTTAGCGTCACAACAACTAGGGTTAGCGTCAGGACAACTAGGGTTAGCGTCAGGACAACTAGGGTTAGCGTCAGGACAGCTAGGGTTAGCGTCAGGACAACTAGGGTTAGCGTCAGGACAACTAGGGTTAGCGTCAGGACAACTAGGCTTAGCTTCAGGACAACTAGGGTTAGCGTCAGGACAACTAGGGTTAGCGTCAGGACAACTAGGGTTAGCGTCAGGACAACTAGGTTTAGCGTCAGGACAACTAGGGTTAGCATCAGGACAACTAGGGTTAGCGTCACGACAACTAGGGTTAGCGTCAGGACAACTAGGGTTAGCGTAAGGACAACTAGGGTTAGCGTCAGGACAATTAGGGTTAGCGTCAGGACAACTAGGGTTAGCGTCACGACAACTAGGGTTAGCGTCAGGACAAGTAGGGTTAGCGTCAGGACAACTAGGGTTAGGGTCAGGACAACTCGGGTTAGCGTCAGGACAACTAGGGTTAGCGTCAGGACAACTAGGGTTAACGTCAGGACAACTAGGGTTAGCGTCAGGACAACTAGGGTTAGCGTCACAACAACTAGGGTTAGCGTCAGGACAACTAGGGTTAGCGTCACAACAACTAGGGTTAGCGTCAGGACAACTAGGGTTAGCGTCAGGACAACTAGGGTTAGCGTCAGGACAGCTAGGGTTAGCGTCAGGACAACTAGGGTTAGCGTCAGGACAACTAGGGTTAGCGTCAGGACAACTAGGGTTAGCGTCAGGACAACTAGGGTTAGCGTCACGACAACTAGGGTTAGCGTCAGGACACCTAGGGTTAGCATCACGACAACTAGGGTTAGCGTCAGGACAACTAGGGTTAGCGTCAGGACAGGTAGGGTTAGCGTCAGTACAAGTAGGGTTAGCGTCAGGACAAGTAGGGTTAGCGTCAGGACAACTAGGGTTAGGGTCAGGACAACTCGGGTTAGCGTCAGGACAACTAGGGTTAGCGTCAGGACAACTAGGGTTAACGTCAGGACAACTAGGGTTAGCGTCAGGACAACTAGGGTTAGCGTCACAACAACTAGGGTTAGCGTCAGGACAACTAGGGTTAGCGTCACAACAACTAGGGTTAGCGTCAGGACAACTAGGGTTAGCGTCAGGACAACTAGGGTTAGCGTCAGGACAGCTAGGGTTAGCGTCAGGACAACTAGGGTTAGCGTCAGGACAACTAGGGTTAGCGTCAGGACAACTAGGGTTAGCTTCAGGACAACTAGGGTTAGCGTCAGGACAACTAGGGTTAGCGTCAGGACAACTAGGTTTAGCGTCAGGACAACTAGGGTTAGCATCAGGACAACTAGGGTTAGCGTCACGACAACTAGGGTTAGCGTCAGGACAACTAGGGTTAGCGTAAGGACAACTAGGGTTAGCGTCAGGACAACTAGGGTTAGCGTCAGGACAACTAGGGTTAGCGTCAGGACAACTAGGGTTAGCGTCACGACAACTAGGGTTAGCGTCAGGACAAGTAGGGTTAGCGTCAGGACAACTAGGGTTAGGGTCAGGACAACTCGGGTTAGCGTCAGGACAACTAGGGTTAGCGTCAGGACAACTAGGGTTAACGTCAGGACAACTAGGGTTAGCGTCAGGACAACTAGGGTTAGCGTCACAACAACTAGGGTTAGCGTCAGGACAACTAGGGTTAGCGTCACAACAACTAGGGTTAGCGTCAGGACAACTAGGGTTAGCGTCAGGACAACTAGGGTTAGCGTCAGGACAGCTAGGGTTAGCGTCAGGACAACTAGGGTTAGCGTCAGGACAACTAGGGTTAGCGTCAGGACAACTAGGGTTAGCTTCAGGACAACTAGGGTTAGCGTCAGGACAACTAGGGTTAGCGTCAGGACAACTAGGGTTAGCGTCAGGACAACTAGGTTTAGCGTCAGGACAACTAGGGTTAGCATCAGGACAACTAGGGTTAGCGTCACGACAACTAGGGTTAGCGTCAGGACAACTAGGGTTAGCGTAAGGACAACTAGGGTTAGCGTCAGGACAACTAGGGTTAGCGTCAGGACAACTAGGGTTAGCGTCAGGACAACTAGGGTTAGCGTCACGACAACTAGGGTTAGCGTCAGGACAACTAGGGTTAGCGTCACGACAACTAGGGTTAGCGTCAGGACAACTAGGGTTAGCGTCACGACAACTAGGGTTAGCGTCACGACAACTAGGGTTAGCGTCAGGACAACTAGGGTTAGCGTCAGGATAACTAGGGTTAGCGTCAGGACAACTAGGGTTAGCGTCACGACAACTAGGGTTAGCGTCAGGACACCTAGGGTTAGCATCACGACAACTAGGGTTAGCGTCAGGACAACTAGGGTTAGCGTCAGGACAACTAGGGTTAGCGTCAGGACAACTAGGGATAGCGTCAGGACAACTAGGGTTAGCGTCAGGACAACTAGGGTTAGCGTCAGGACAACTAGCGTTAGCATCACGACAACTAGGGTTAGCGTCACGACAACTAGGGTTAGCGTCAGGACAACTAGGGTTAGCGTCAGGACAACTAGGGTTAGCGTCAGGACAACTAGGGTTAGCGTCAGGACAACTAGGGTTAGCGTCAGGACAGGTAGGGTTAGCGTCAGTACAAGTAGGGTTAGCGTCAGGACAAGTAGGGTTAGCGTCAGGACAACTAGGGTTAGGGTCAGGACAACTAGGGTTAACGTCAGGACAACTAGGGTTAGCGTCAGGACAACTAGGGTTAGCGTCACAACAACTAGGGTTAGCGTCAGGACAACTAGGGTTAGCGTCACAACAACTAGGGTTAGCGTCAGGACAACTAGGGTTAGCGTCAGGACAACTAGGGTTAGCGTCACGACAACTAGGGTTAGCGTCAGGACAGCTAGGGTTAGCGTCAGGACAACTAGGGTTAGCGTCAGGACAACTAGGGTTAGCGTCAGGACAACTAGGGTTAGCTTCAGGACAACTAGGGTTAGCGTCAGGACAACTAGGGTTAGCGTCAGGACAACTAGGGTTAGCGTCACGACAACTAGGGTTAGCGTCAGGACACCTAGGGTTAGCATCACGACAACTAGGGTTAGCGTCAGGACAACTAGGGTTAGCGTCACGACAACTAGGGTTAGCGTCAGGACAACTAGGGTTAGCGTAAGGACAACTAGGGTTAGCGTCAGGACATCTAGGGTTAGCGTCAGGACAACTAGGGTTAGCGTCAGGACAACTAGGGTTAGCGTCACGACAACTAGGGTTAGCGTCAGGACAACTAGGGTTAGCGTCACGACAACTAGGGTTAGCGTCAGGACAACTAGGGTTAGCGTCACGACAACTAGGGTTAGCGTCACGACAACTAGGGTTAGCGTCAGGACAACTAGGGTTAGCGTCAGGATAACTAGGGTTAGCGTCAGGACAACTAGGGTTAGCGTCACGACAACTAGGGTTAGCGTCAGGACACCTAGGGTTAGCATCACGACAACTAGGGTTAGCGTCAGGACAACTAGGGTTAGCGTCAGGACAGGTAGGGTTAGCGTCAGTACAAGTAGGGTTAGCGTCAGGACAAGTAGGGTTAGCGTCAGGACAACTAGGGTTAGGGTCAGGACAACTCGGGTTAGCGTCAGGACAACTAGGGTTAGCGTCAGGACAACTAGGGTTAACGTCAGGACAACTAGGGTTAGCGTCAGGACAACTAGGGTTAGCGTCACAACAACTAGGGTTAGCGTCAGGACAACTAGGGTTAGCGTCACAACAACTAGGGTTAGCGTCAGGACAACTAGGGTTAGCGTCAGGACAACTAGGGTTAGCGTCACGACAACTAGGGTTAGCGTCAGGACAGCTAGGGTTAGCGTCAGGACAACTAGGGTTAGCGTCAGGACAACTAGGGTTAGCTTCAGGACAACTAGGGTTAGCGTCAGGACAACTAGGGTTAGCGTCAGGACAACTAGGGTTAGCGTCAGGACAACTAGGTTTAGCGTCAGGACAACTAGGGTTAGCATCAGGACAACTAGGGTTAGCGTCACGACAACTAGGGTTAGCGTCAGGACAACTAGGGTTAGCGTAAGGACAACTAGGGTTAGCGTCAGGACAACTAGGGTTAGCGTCAGGACAACTAGGGTTAGCGTCAGGACAACTAGGGTTAGCGTCACGACAACTAGGGTTAGCGTCAGGACAACTAGGGTTAGCGTCACGACAACTAGGGTTAGCGTCAGGACAACTAGGGTTAGCGTCACGACAACTAGGGTTAGCGTCACGACAACTAGGGTTAGCGTCAGGACAACTAGGGTTAGCGTCAGGATAACTAGGGTTAGCGTCAGGACAACTAGGGTTAGCGTCACGACAACTAGGGTTAGCGTCAGGACACCTAGGGTTAGCATCACGACAACTAGGGTTAGCGTCAGGACAACTAGGGTTAGCGTCAGGACAACTAGGGTTAGCGTCAGGACAACTAGGGATAGCGTCAGGACAACTAGGGTTAGCGTCAGGACAACTAGGGTTAGCGTCAGGACAACTAGCGTTAGCATCACGACAACTAGGGTTAGCGTCACGACAACTAGGGTTAGCGTCAGGACAACTAGGGTTAGCGTCAGGACAACTAGGGTTAGCGTCAGGACAACTAGGGTTAGCGTCAGGACAACTAGGGTTAGCGTCAGGACAACTAGGGTTAACGTCAGGACAACTAGGGTTAGCGTCAGGACAACTAGGGTTAGCGTCAGGACAACTAGGGTTAGCGTCAGGACAACTAGGGTTAGCATCAGGACAACTAGGGTTAGCGTCGGGACAACTAGGGTTAGCGTCGGCACAACTAGGGTTAGCGTCAGGACAACTAGGGTTAGCGTCAGGACAACTAGGGTTAGCGTCACGACAACTAGGGTTAGCATCACGACAACTAGGGTTAGCGTCAGGAATACTAGGGTTAGCGTCAGGACAACTAGGGTTAGCGTCAGGACAACTAGGGTTAGCGTTAGGACAACTAGGGTTAGGGTCAGGACAACTCGGGTTAGCGTCAGGACAACTCGGGTTAGCGTCAGGACAACTCGCGTTAGCGTCAGGACGACTAGGGTTAGCGTCAGGACAACTCGGTTTAGCGTCTGGACAAATCGGGTTAGCGTCAGGACAACTAGGGTTAGCGTCAGGACAACTAGGGTTAGCGTCAGGACAACTAGGGTTAGCGTCAGGACAACTAGGGTTAGCGTCAGGACAACTAGGGTTAGCGTCACGACAACTAGGGTTAGCGTCAGGACAACTAGGGTTAGCGTCACGACAACTAGGGTTAGCGTCAGGACAACTAGGGTTAGCGTCAGGACAACTAGGGTTAGCGTCAGGACAACTAGGGTTAGCGTCACGACAACTAGGGTTAGCGTCAGGACAACTAGGGTTAGCGTCACGACAACTAGGGTTAGAGTCAGGACAACTAGGGTTAGCGTCAGGACAACTAGGGTTAGCGTCAGGAATACTAGGGTTAGCGTCACGACAACTAGGGTTAGCGTCAGGACAACTAGGGTTAACGTCAGGACAACTAGGGTTAGCGTCACGACAACTAGGGTTAGCGTCAGGACATCTAGGGTTAGCGTCAGGACAACTAGGGTTAGCATCAGGACAACTAGGGTTAGCGTCGGGACAACTAGGGTTAGCGTCGGGACAACTAGGGTTAGCGTCAGGACAACTAGGGTTAGCGTCAGGACAACTAGGGTTAGCGTCACGACAACTAGGGTTAGCGTCACGACAACTAGGGTTAGCGTCAGGACAACTAGGGTTAGCGTCACGACAACTAGGGTTAGCGTCAGGACAACTAGGGTTAGCGTCAGGACAACTAGGGTTAGCGTCACGACAACTAGGGTTAGCGTCAGGACAACTAGGGTTAGCGTCACGACAACTAGGGTTAGCGTCAGGACAACTAGGTTTAGCGTCAGGAATACTAGGGTTAGCGTCACGACAACTAGGGTTAGCGTCAGGACAACTAGGGATAGCGTCAGGACAACTAGGGTTAGCGTCACGACAACTAGGGTTAGCGTCAGGACAACTAGGGTTAGCGTCACGACAACTAGGGTTAGCGTCAGGACACCTAGGGTTAGCGTCACGACAACTAGGGTTAGCGTCAGGACAACTAGGGTTAGCGTCAGGACAACTAGGGTTAGCGTCACGACAACTAGGGTTAGCGTCACGACAACTAGGGTTAGCATCAGGACAACTAGGGTTAGCGCCGGGACAACTAGGGTTAGCGTCACGACAACTAGGGTTAGCATCAGGACAACTAGGGTTAGCGTCAGGACAACTAGGGTTAGCGTCAGGACAACTAGGGTTAGCGTCAGGACAACTAGGGTTAGCATCAGGACAACTAGGGTTAGCGTCGGGACAACTAGGGTTAGCGTCGGGACAACTAGGGTTAGCGTCAGGACAACTAGGGTTAGCGTCAGGACAACTAGGGTTAGCGTCACGACAACTAGGGTTAGCATCACGACAACAAGGGTTAGCGTCAGGAATACTAGGGTTAGCGTCAGGACAACTAGGGTTAGCGTCAGGACAACTAGGGTTAGCGTTAGGACAACTAGGGTTAGGGTCAGGACAACTCCGGTTAGCGTCAGGACAACTCGGGTTAGCGTCAGGACAACTCGCGTTAGCGTCAGGACGACTAGGGTTAGCGTCAGGACAACTCGGGTTAGCGTCTGGACAAATCGGGTTAGCGTCAGGACAACTAGGGTTAGCGTCAGGACAACTAGGGTTAGCGTCAGGACAACTAGGGTTAGCGTCAGGACAACTAGGGTTAGCGTCAGGACAACTAGGGTTAGCGTCACGACAACTAGGGTTAGCGTCAGGACAACTAGGGTTAGCGTCAGGACAACTAGGGTTAGCGTCAGGACAACTAGGGTTAGCGTCACGACAACTAGGGTTAGCGTCAGGACAACTAGGGTTAGCGTCACGACAACTAGGGTTAGCGTCAGGACAACTAGGGTTAGCGTCAGGACAACTAGGGTTAGCGTCAGGAATACTAGGGTTAGCGTCACGACAACTAGGGTTAGCGTCAGGACAACTAGGGTTAACGTCAGGACAACTAGGGTTAGCGTCACGACAACTAGGGTTAGCGTCAGGACATCTAGGGTTAGCGTCAGGACAACTAGGGTTAGCATCAGGACAACTAGGGTTAGCGTCACGACAACTAGGGTTAGCGTCAGGACAACTAGGGTTAGCGTCAGGACAACTAGGGTTAGCGTCAGGAATACTAGGGTTAGCGTCACGACAACTAGGGTTAGCGTCAGGACAACTAGGGATAGCGTCAGGACAACTAGGGTTAGCGTCACGACAACTAGGGTTAGCGTCAGGACAACTAGGGTTAGCGTCACGACAACTAGGGTTAGCGTCAGGACACCTAGGGTTAGCGTCACGACAACTAGGGTTAGCGTCAGGACAACTAGGGTTAGCGTCAGGACAACTAGGGTTAGCGTCACGACAACTAGGGTTAGCGTCATGACAACTAGGGTTAGCATCAGGACAACTAGGGTTAGCGTCAGGACAACTAGGGTTAGCGTCAGGTCAACTAGGGTTAGCGTCACGACAACTAGGGTTAGCGTCACGACAACTAGGGTTAGCGTCAGGACAACTAGGGTTAGCGTCATGACAACTAGGGTTAGCGTCACGACAACTAGGGTTAGCGTCAGGACAACTAGGGTTAGCATCAGGACAACTAGGGTTAACGTTAGGACAACTAGGGTTAGCGTCAGGACAACTAGGGTTAGCTTCAGGACAACTAGGGTTAGCGTCAGGACAACTAGGGTTAGCGTCAGGACAACTAGGGTTAGCGTCAGGACAGGTAGGGTTAGCGTCAGGACAAGTAGGGTTAGCGTCAGGACAAGTAGGGTTAGCGTCAGGACAACTAGGGTTGGGGTCAGGACAACTCGGGTTAGCGTCAGGACAACTAGGGTTAGCGTCAGGACAACTCGGGTTAGCGTCAGGACAACTCGGGTTAGCGTCAGGACAACTAGGGTTAGCGTCAGGACAACTCGGGTTAGCGTCTGGACAAATCGGGTTAGCATCAGGACAACTAGGGTTAGCGTCAGGACAACTAGGGTTAGCGTCAGGACAACTCGGGTTAGCGTCAGGACAACTCGGGTTAGCGTCAGGACAACTCGGGTTAGCATCAGGACAACTAGGGTTAGCGTCAGGACAACTCGGATTAGCGTCTGGACAAATCGGGTTAGCGTCAGGACAACTAGGGTTAGCGTCAGGACAACTAGGGTTAGCGTCAGGACAACTCGGGTTAGCGTCAGGACAACTAGGGTTAGCGTCAGGACAACTAGGGTTAGCGTCAGGACAACTAGGGTTAGCGTCGGGACAACTAGGGTTAGCGTCGGGACAACTAGGGTTAGCGTCAGGACAACTAGGGTTAGCGTCAGGACAACTAGGGTTAGCGTCCGGACAACTAGGGTTAGCCTCACAACAACTAGGGTTAGCGTCAGGACAACTAGGGTTAGCGTCAGGACAACTAGGGTTAGCGTCACGACAACTAGGGTTAGCGTCAGGACAACTAGGGTTAGCGTCAGGACAGCTAGGGTTAGCGTCAGGACAACTAGGGTTAGCGTCAGGACAACTAGGGTTAGCGTCAGGACAACTAGAGTTAGCTTCAGGACAACTAGGGTTAGCGTCAGGACAACCAGGGTTAGCGTCAGGACAACTAGGGTTAGCGTCAGGACAACTAGGTTTAGCGTCAGGACAACTAGGGTTAGCGTCAGGACAACTAGGGTTAGCATCAGGACAACTAAGGTTAGCGTCACGACAACTAGGGTTAGCGTCAGGACAACTAGGGTTAGCGTAAGGACAACTAGGGTTAGCGTCAGGACAACTAGGGTTAGCGTCAAGACAACTAGGGTTAGCGTCAGGACAGCTAGGGTTAGCGTCAGGACAACTAGGGTTAGCGTCACGACAACTAGGGTTAGCGTCAGGACAACTAGGGTTAGCGTCACGACAACTAGGGTTAGCGTCAGGACAACTAGGGTTAGCGTCACGACAACTAGGGTTAGCGTCACGACAACTAGGGTTAGCGTCAGGACAACTAGGGTTAGCGTCAGGATAACTAGGGTTAGCGTCAGGACAACTAGGGTTAGCGTCACGACAACTAGGGTTAGCGTCAGGACACCTAGCGTTAGCATCACGACAACTAGGGTTAGCGTCAGGACAACTAGGGTTAGCGTCAGGACAACTAGGGTTAGCGTCAGGACAACTAGGGATAGCGTCAGGACAACTAGGGTTAGCGTCAGGACAACTAGGGTTAGCGTCACGACAACTAGGGTTAGCGTCACGACAACTAGGGTTAGCGTCAGGACAACTAGGGTTAGCGTCAGGACAACTAGGGTTAGCATCAGGACAACTAGGGTTAGCGTCAGGACAACTAGGGTTAGCGTCAGGACAACTAGGGTTAACGTCAGGACAACTAGGGTTAGCGTCAGGACAACTAGGGTTAGCGTCAGGACAACTAGGGTTAGCGTCAGGACAACTAGGGTTAGCGTCGGGACAACTAGGGTTAGCGTCGGGACAACTAGGGTTAGCGTCAGGACAACTAGGGTTAGCGTCAGGACAACTAGGGTTAGCGTCACGACAACTAGGGTTAGCGTCAGGAATACTAGGGTTAGCGTCAGGACAACTAGGGTTAGCGTCAGGACAACTAGGGTTAGCGTTAGGACAACTAGGGTTAGGGTCAGGACAACTCGGGTTAGCGTCAGGACAACTCGGGTTAGCGTCAGGACAACTCGCGTTAGCGTCAGGACGACTAGGGTTAGCGTCAGGAAAACTCGGGTTAGCGTCTGGACAACTCGGGTTAGCGTCTGGACAAATCGGGTTAGCGTCAGGACAACTAGGGTTAGCGTCAGGACAACTAGGGTTAGCGTCACGACAACTAGGGTTAGCGTCACGACAACTAGGGTTAGCATCAGGACAACTAGGGTTAGCGTCAGGACAACTAGGGTTAGCGTCAGGACAACTAGGGTTAGCGTCACGACAACTAGGGTTAGCGTCACGACAACTAGGGTTAGCGTCAGGACAACTAGGGTTAGCGTCACGACAACTAGGGTTAGCGTCAGGACAACTAGGGTTAGCGTCAGGACAACTAGGGTTAGCATCAGGACAACTAGGGTTAGCGTCAGGACAACTAGGGTTAGCGTCAGGACAACTAGGGTTAACGTCAGGACAACTAGGGTTAGCGTCAGGACAACTAGGGTTAGCGTCAGGACAACTAGGGTTAGCGTCAGGACAACTAGGGTTAGCGTCGGGACAACTAGGGTTAGCGTCGGGACAACTAGGGTTAGCGTCAGGACAACTAGGGTTAGCGTCAGGACAACTAGGGTTAGCGTCACGACAACTAGGGTTAGCGTCAGGAATACTAGGGTTAGCGTCAGGACAACTAGGGTTAGCGTCAGGACAACTAGGGTTAGCGTTAGGACAACTAGGGTTAGGGTCAGGACAACTCGGGTTAGCGTCAGGACAACTCGGGTTAGCGTCAGGACAACTCGCGTTAGCGTCAGGACGACTAGGGTTAGCGTCAGGACAACTCGGGTTAGCGTCTGGACAACTCGGGTTAGCGTCTGGACAAATCGGGTTAGCGTCAGGACAACTAGGGTTAGCGTCAGGACAACTAGGGTTAGCGTCAGGACAACTAGGGTTAGCGTCACGACAACTAGGGTTAGCGTCACGACAACTAGGGTTAGCATCAGGACAACTAGGGTTAGCGTCAGGACAACTAGGGTTAGCGTCAGGACAACTAGGGTTAGCGTCACGACAACTAGGGTTAGCGTCACGACAACTAGGGTTAGCGTCAGGACAACTAGGGTTAGCGTCACGACAACTAGGGTTAGCGTCACGACAACTAGGGTTAGCGTCAGGACAACTAGGGTTAGCGTCAGGACAACTAGGGTTAACGTTAGGACAACTAGGGTTAGCGTCAGGACAACTAGGGTTAGCGTCAGGACAACTAGGGTTAGCGTCAGGACAACTAGGGTTAGCGTCAGGACAACTAGGGTTAGCGTCAGGACAGGTAGGGTTAGCGTCAGGACAAGTAGGGTTAGCGTCAGGACAAGTAGGGTTAGCGTCAGGACAACTAGGGTTGGGGTCAGGACAACTCGGGTTAGCGTCAGGACAACTCGGGTTAGCGTCAGGACAACTCGGGTTAGCGTCAGGACAACTCGAATTAGCGTCAGGACAACTAGGGTTAGCGTCAGGACAACTCGGGTTAGCGTCTGGACAAATCGTGTTAGCGTCAGGACAACTAGGGTTAGCGTCAGGACAACTAGGGTTAGCGTCAGGACAACTCGGGTTAGCGTCAGGACAACTCGGGTTAGCGTCAGGACAACTAGGGTTAGCGTCAGGACAACTAGGGTTAGCGTCAGGACAACTAGGGTTAGCGTCACGACAACTAGGTTTAGCGTCACGACAACTAGGGTTAGCGTCAGGACAACTAGGGTTAGCGTCAGGACAACTAGGGTTAGCATCAGGACAACTAGGGTTAGCGTCAGGACAACTAGGGTTAGCGTCAGGACAACTAGGGTTAGCGTCAGGACAACTAGGGTTAGCGTCACGACAACTAGGGTTAGCTTCAGGACAACTAGGGTTAGCGTCAGGACAACTAGGGTTAGCGTCAGGACAACTAGGTTTAGCGTCAGGACAACTAGGGTTAGCGTCAGGACAACTAGGGTTAGCGTCACGACAACTAGGGTTAGCGTCAGGACAACTAGGGTTAGCGTCAGGACAACTAGGGTTAGCGTCACGACAACTAGGGTTAGCGTCAGGACAACTAGGGTTAGCGTCAGGACAACTAGGGTTAGCGTCAGGACAACTAGGTTTAGCGTCAGGACAACTAGGGTTAGCGTCAGGACAACTCGGGTTAGCGTCAGGACGACTAGGGTTAGCGTCAGGACAACTAGGGTTAGCATCAGGACAACTAGGGTTAGCGTCAGGACAACTAGGGTTAGCGTCAGGACAACTAGGGATAGCGTCAGGACAACTAGGGTTAGCGTCAGGACAACTAGGGTTAGCGTCACGACAACTAGGGTTAGCGTCACGACAACTAGGGTTAGCGTCAGGACAACTAGGGTTAGCGTCAGGACAACTAGGGTTAGCATCAGGACAACTAGGGTTAGCGTCAGGACAACTAGGGTTAGCGTCAGGACAACTAGGGTTAACGTCAGGACAACTAGGGTTAGCGTCAGGACAACTAGGGTTAGCGTCAGGACAACTAGGGTTAGCGTCAGGACAACTAGGGTTAGCGTCGGGACAACTAGGGTTAGCGTCGGGACAACTAGGGTTAGCGTCAGGACAACTAGGGTTAGCGTCAGGACAACTAGGGTTAGCGTCACGACAACTAGGGTTAGCGTCAGGAATACTAGGGTTAGCGTCAGGACAACTAGGGTTAGCGTCAGGACAACTAGGGTTAGCGTTAGGACAACTAGGGTTAGGGTCAGGACAACTCGGGTTAGCGTCAGGACAACTCGGGTTAGCGTCAGGACAACTCGCGTTAGCGTCAGGACGACTAGGGTTAGCGTCAGGACAACTCGGGTTAGCGTCTGGACAACTCGGGTTAGCGTCTGGACAAATCGGGTTAGCGTCAGGACAACTAGGGTTAGCGTCAGGACAACTAGGGTTAGCGTCACGACAACTAGGGTTAGCGTCACGACAACTAGGGTTAGCATCAGGACAACTAGGGTTAGCGTCAGGACAACTAGGGTTAGCGTCAGGACAACTAGGGTTAGCGTCACGACAACTAGGGTTAGCGTCAGGACAACTAGGGTTAGCGTCACGACAACTAGGGTTAGCGTCACGACAACTAGGGTTAGCGTCAGGACAACTAGGGTTAGCGTCAGGACAACTAGGGTTAACGTTAGGACAACTAGGGTTAGCGTCAGGACAACTAGGGTTAGCGTCAGGACAACTAGGGTTAGCGTCAGGACAACTAGGGTTAGCGTCAGGACAGGTAGGGTTAGCGTCAGGACAAGTAGGGTTAGCGTCAGGACAAATAGGGTTAGCGTCAGGACAACTAGGGTTGGGGTCAGGACAACTCAGGTTAGCGTCAGGACAACTCGGGTTAGCGTCAGGACAACTCGGGTTAGCGTCAGGACAACTCGAATTAGCGTCAGGACAACTAGGGTTAGCGTCAGGACAACTAGGTTTAGCGTCAGGACAACTAGGGTTGGGGTCAGGACAACTCGGGATAGCGTCAGGACAACTCGGGTTAGCGTCAGGACAACTCGGGTTAGCGTCAGGACAACTAGGGTTAGCGTCAGGACAACTAGGGTTAGCGTCAGGACAACTAGGTTTAGCGTCAGGACAACTAGGGTTAGCGTCAGGACAACTCGGGTTAGCGTCAGGACGACTAGGGTTAGCGTCAGGACAACTAGGGTTAGCGTCAGGACAACTAGGGTTAGCGTCAGGACAACTAGGGTTAGCGTCAGGACAACTAGGGATAGCGTCAGGACAACTAGGGTTAGCGTCAGGACAACTAGGGTTAGCATCACGACAACTAGGGTTAGCGTCACGACAACTAGGGTTAGCGTCAGGACAACTAGGGTTAGCGTCAGGACAACTAGGGTTAGCATCAGGACAACTAGGGTTAGCGTCAGGACAACTAGGGTTAGCGTCAGGACAACTAGGGTTAACGTCAGGACAACTAGGGTTAGCGTCAGGACAACTAGGGTTAGCGTCAGGACAACTAGGGTTAGCGTCAGGACAACTAGGGTTAGCGTCGGGACAACTAGGGTTAGCGTCGGGACAACTAGGGTTAGCGTCAGGACAACTAGGGTTAGCGTCAGGACAACTAGGGTTAGCGTCACGACAACTAGGGTTAGCGTCAGGAATACTAGGGTTAGCGTCAGGACAACTAGGGTTAGCGTCAGGACAACTAGGGTTAGCGTTAGGACAACTAGGGTTAGGGTCAGGACAACTCGGGTTAGCGTCAGGACAACTCGGGTTAGCGTCAGGACAACTCGCGTTAGCGTCAGGACGACTAGGGTTAGCGTCAGGACAACTCGGGTTAGCGTCTGGACAACACGGGTTAGCGTCTGGACAAATCGGGTTAGCGTGAGGACAACTAGGGTTAGCGTCAGGACAACTAGGGTTAGCGTCACGACAACTAGGGTTAGCGTCACGACAACTAGGGTTAGCATCAGGACAACTAGGGTTAGCGTCAGGACAACTAGGGTTAGCGTCAGGACAACTAGGGTTAGCGTCACGACAACTAGGGTTAGCGTCACGACAACTAGGGTTAGCGTCAGGACAACTAGGGTTAGCGTCACGACAACTAGGGTTAGCGTCACGACAACTAGGGTTAGCGTCAGGACAACTAGGGTTAGCGTCAGGACAACTAGGGTTAACGTTAGGACAACTAGGGTTAGCGTCAGGACAACTAGGGTTAGCGTCAGGACAACTAGGGTTAGCGTCAGGACAACTAGGGTTAGCGTCAGGACAGGTAGGGTTAGCGTCAGGACAAGTAGGGTTAGCGTCAGGACAAGTAGGGTTAGCGTCAGGACAACTAGGGTTGGGGTCAGGACAACTCGGGTTAGCGTCAGGACAACTCGGGTTAGCGTCAGGACAACTCGGGTTAGCGTCAGGACAACTCGAATTAGCGTCAGGACAACTAGGGTTAGCGTCAGGACAACTCGGGTTAGCGTCTGGACAAATCGTGTTAGCGTCAGGACAACTAGGGTTAGCGTCAGGACAACTAGGGTTAGCGTCAGGACAACTCGGGTTAGCGTCAGGACAACTCGGGTTAGCGTCAGGACAACTAGGGTTAGCGTCAGGACAACTAGGGTTAGCGTCAGGACAACTAGGGTTAGCGTCACGACAACTAGGTTTAGCGTCACGACAACTAGGGTTAGCGTCAGGACAACTAGGGTTAGCGTCAGGACAACTAGGGTTAGCATCAGGACAACTAGGGTTAGCGTCAGGACAACTAGGGTTAGCGTCAGGACAACTAGGGTTAGCGTCAGGACAACTAGGGTTAGCGTCAGGACAACTAGGGTTAGCGTCACGACAACTAGGGTTAGCTTCAGGACAACTAGGGTTAGCGTCAGGACAACTAGGGTTAGCGTCAGGACAACTAGGTTTAGCGTCAGGACAACTGGGGTTAGCGTCAGGACAACTAGGGTTAGCGTCACGACAACTAGGGTTAGCGTCAGGACAACTAGGGTTAGCGTCAGGACAACTAGGGTTAGCGTCACGACAACTAGGGTTAGCGTCAGGACAACTAGGGTTAGCGTCAGGACAACTAGGGTTAGCGTCAGGACAACTAGGTTTAGCGTCAGGACAACTAGGGTTAGCGTCAGGACAACTCGGGTTAGCGTCAGGACGACTAGGGTTAGCGTCAGGACAACTAGGGTTAGCGTCAGGACAACTAGGGTTAGCGTCAGGACAACTAGGGTTAGCGTCACGACAACTAGGGTTAGCGTCAGGACACCTAGGGTTAGCGTCACGACAACTAGGGTTAGCGTCAGGACAACTAGGGTTAGCGTCAGGACAACTAGGGTTAGCGTCAGGACAACTAGGGTTAGCGTCAGGACAACTAGGGTTAGCGTCAGGACAACTATGGTTAGCGTCACGACAACTAGGGTTAGCGTCAGGACAACTAGGGTTAGCGTCACGACAACTAGGGTTAGCGTCAGGACAACTAGGGTTAGCGTCACGACAACTAGGGTTAGCGTCACGACAACTAGGGTTAGCGTCAGGACAACTAGGGTTATCATCAGGACAACTAGGGTTAGCGTCAAGACAACTAGGGTTAGCGTCAGGACAAGTAGGGTTAGCGTCAGGACAAGTAGGGTTAGCGTCAGGACAAGTAGGGTTAGCGTCAGGACAACTAGGGTTAGGGTCAGGACAACTCGGGTTAGCGTCAGGACAACTCGGGTTAGCGTCACGACAACTAGGGTTAGCGTCACGACAACTAGGGCTAGCGTCAGGACAACTAGGGTTATCGTCAGGACAACTAGGGTTAGCGTCAAGACAACTAGGGTTAGCGTCAGGACAAGTAGGGTTAGCGTCAGGACAAGTAGGGTTAGCGTCAGGACAAGTAGGGTTAGCGTCAGGACAACTAGGGTTAGGGTCAGGACAACTCGGGTTAGCGTCAGGACAACTAGGGTTAGCGTCAGGACAACTCGGGTTAGCGTCAGGACAACTAGGGTTAGCGTCAGGACAACTCGGGTTAGCGTCAGGACAACTCGGGTTAGCGTCAGGACAACTCGGGTTAACGTCAGGACAACTCGGGTTAGCGTCAGGACAACTAGGGTTAGCGTCAGGACAACTCGGGTTAGCGTCAGGACAAATCGGGTTAGCGTCAGGACAACTAGGGTTAGCGTCAGGACAACTAGGGTTAGCGTCAGGACAACTCGGGTTAGCGTCAGGACAACTCGGATTAGCGTCAGGACAACTAGGGTTAGCGTCAGGACAAGTAGGGTTAGCATCAGGACATCTAGGGTTAGCGTCAGGACAACTAGGGTTAGCGTCAGGACAAGTAGGGTTAGCGTCAGGACAACTAGGGTTAGCGTCAGGACAACTAGGGTTAGCGTCAGGACAACTAGGGTTAGCGTCAGGACAAGTAGGGTTAGCGTCAGGACAACTAGGGTTAGCGTCAGGACAACTAGGGTTAGCGTCAGGACAACTAGGATTAGCGTCAGGACAACTAGGGTTAGGGTCAGGACAACTAGGGTTAGCGTCAGGACAACTAGGGTTAGCGTCAGGACTAGAGATGAGCGTTGTTCGACTAGAACTGTTCGCCAATCTCAAATTCGAGCTGTTTTGGGCGGTGTTCGAGTTGTTCAACGAACCCGAACGATTTGCAAAAAATTCGGCTGTTCGAGGTTATGTTCTATAACTGTTCGTGCACCAAAAGCGTGTCCTGCATGTCTGGCGCTATTTAGAGCACCAATCATGCAGGGATTGTCTGCCACTCACTGTAATGCCACAGCCATGGTGGTTGTGGCATTACAGTGATTGCCCAAATCGATGGGAACAGTGCCAACAGTGAAACATGAAAAGTCGGCAATTCAGCAGCGGCATACACCGGTACCCGACAATTTAGAACCGAAAGAATAGAGCTTCACACATAGATTAGATAGATATAAACATGTCAGCCACATATATACGAAGTACAGTGAAAGTGCTGCTTACTGTACTTGTCATTTAGCGTAAAGGATTTATCAAAAAAAATAATAGTGTTTTCATGCACTGTCTCTTTAAGAAAGCCGGCCGGCAATTCAGCATCTGTACCCGACAATTTATAACAGACAGAATAGAGCTTCACACATAGATTAGATAGATAGAAACATGTCAGTCACATATATATGAAGTACAGTGATAGTGTTGGTTACTGGGGTTAGCGTCAGGACAACTAGGGTTAGCGTCAGGACAACTAGGGTTAGCGTCAGGACAACTAGGGTTAGCGTCAGGACAACTAGGGTTAGCGTCAGGACAACTAGGGTTAGCTTCAGGACAACTAGGGTTAGCGTCAGGACAACTAGGGTTAGCGTCAGGACAACTAGGGTTAGCGTCACGACAACTAGGGTTAGCGTCAGGACAACTAGGGTTAGCGTCAGGACAACTCGGGTTAGCGTCAGGACAACTAGGGTTAGCGTCAGGACAAGTAGGGTTAGCATCAGGACATCTAGGGTTAGCGTCAGGACAACTAGGGTTAGCGTCAGGACAAGTAGGGTTAGCGTCAGGACAAGTAGGGTTAGCGTCAGGACAACTAGGGTTAGCGTCAGGACAACTAGGGTTAGCGTCAGGACAAGTAGGGTTAGCGTCAGGACAAGTAGGGTTAGCGTCAGGACAACTAGGGTTAGCGTCAGGACAACTAGGGTTAGCGTCAGGACAACTAGGGTTAGCGTCAGGACAACTAGGATTAGCGTCAGGACAACTAGGGTTAGGGTCAGGACAACTAGGGTTAGCGTCAGGACAACTAGGGTTAGCGTCAGGACTAGTGATGAGCGTTGTTCGACTAGAACTGTTCGCCAATCTCAAATTCGAGCTGTTTTGGGCGGTGTTCGAGTTGTTCAACGAACCCGAACGATTTGCAAAAAATTCGGCTGTTCGAGGTTATGTTCAATAACTGTTCGTGCACCAAAAGCGTGTCCTGCATGTCTGGCGCTATTTAGAGCACCAATCATGCAGGGATTGTCTGCCACTCACTGTAATGCCACAGCCATGGTGGTTGTGGCATTAAAGTGATTGCCCAAATCGATGGGAACAGTGCCAACAGTGAAACATGAAAAGCCGGCAATTCAGCAGCGGCATACACCGGTACCCGACAATTTAGAACCGAAAAAATAGAGCTTCACACATAGATTAGATAGATATAAACATGTCAGCCACATATATACGAAGTACAGTGAAAGTGCTGCTTACTGTACTTGTCATTTAGCGTAAAGGATTTATCAAAAAAAATAATAGTGTTTTCATGCACTGTCTCTTTAAAAAAGCCGGCCGGCAATTCAGCAGCGGTACCCGACAATTTAGAATAGAAGGAATAGAGAATTACACATAGATTAGACAGATAGAAACATGTCAGTCACATATATATGAAGTACAGTGACAGTGTTGATTACTGTACTTGTCATTTAGTGTAAAGGATTTATCAAAAAAAATATTAGTGTTTTCATGCACCGTCTCTTTAAGAAAGCCGGCCGGCAATTCAGCAACTGTACCCAACAATTTAGAATAGAAGGAATAGAGAATCACACATAGATTTGATAGATAGAAACATGTCAGTCACATATATATGAAGTACAGTGACAGTGTTGCTTACTGTACTTGTCATTTAGTGTAAAGGATTTATTAAAAAAAATAATAGTGTTTTCATGCACCGTCTCTTTAAGAAAGCCGGCCGGCAATTCAGCATCTGTACCCGACAATTTATAACAGACAGAATAGAGCTTCACACATAGATTAGATAGATAGAAACATGTCAGTCACATATATATGAAGTACAGTGATAGTGTTGGTTACTGGGATTAGCGTCAGGACAACTAGGGTTAGCGTCAGGACAACTAGGGTTAGCGTCAGGACAACTAGGGTTAGCGTCAGGACAACTAGGGTTAGCGTCAGGACAACTAGGATTAGCGTCAGGACAACTAGGGTTAGGGTCAGGACAACTAGGGTTAGCGTCAGGACAACTAGGGTTAGCGTCAGGACTAGTGATGAGCGTTGTTCGACTAGAACTGTTCGCCAATCTCAAATTCGAGCTGTTTTGGGCGGTGTTCGAGTTGTTCAACGAACCCGAACGATTTGCAAAAAATTCGGCTGTTCGAGGTTATGTTCGATAACTGTTCGTGCACCAAAAGCGTGTCCTGCATGTCTGGCGCTATTTAGAGCACCAATCATGCAGGGATTGTCTGCCACTCACTGTAATGCCACAGCCATGGTGGTTGTGGCATTACAGTGATTGCCCAAATCGATGGGAACAGTGCCAACAGTGAAACATGAAAAGCCGGCAATTCAGCAGCGGCATACACCGGTACCCGACAATTTAGAACCGAAAGAATTGAGCTTCACACATAGATTTGATAGATATAAACATGTCAGCCACATATATACGAAGTACAGTGAAAGTGCTGCTTACTGTACTTGTCATTTAGCGTAAAGGATTTATCAAAAAAAATAATAGTGTTTTCATGCACTGTCTCTTTAAAAAAGCCGGCCGGCAATTCAGCAGCGGTACCCGACAATTTAGAATAGAAGGAATAGAGAATTACACATAGATTAGATAGATAGAAACATGTCAGTCACATATATATGAAGTACAGTGACAGTGTTGGTTACTGTACTTGTCATTTAGTGTAAAGGATTTATCAAAAAAAATATTAGTGTTTTCATGCACCGTCTCTTTAAGAAAGCCGGCCGGCAATTCAGCAACTGTACCCAACAATTTAGAATAGAAGGAATAGAGAATCACACATAGATATGATGATAGAAACATGTCAGTCACATATATATGAAGTACAGTGACAGTGTTGCTTACTGTACTTGTCATTTAGTGTAAAGGATTTATTTAAAAAAATAATAGTGTTTTCATGCACCGTCTCTTTAAGAAAGCCGGCTGGCAATTCAGCATCTGTACCCGACAATTTATAACAGACAGAATAGAGCTTCACACATAGATTAGATAGATAGAAACATGTCAGTCACATATATATGAAGTACAGTGATAGTGTTGGTTACTGTACTTGTCATTTAGTATTAAAATAAAGGATTTATTATTAAAAAAATTGGCGTGGGGTTCCCCTTAATTTTAGGCTCTAGCGGAGGTTAAGCAGAGAGCTGGGGCAGATGTTTGAAGCCTGGGAAGGGGGTAATACCCACGGAGCTTCCCAGGCTACTAATATCAGCCCCCAGCTGAATACATAGCCTTTACTAGCTATTAAAATGGGGGACCCCCCCCAAAAAATGACGTGGGGTCCCCCCTAATTTAATAGCTAGCAAAGGCTAGGCAGAGAGCTGGGGGCTGATATTAATAGCCCAGGAAGGGAGCCATGAATATTGGCCCCCTCCCAGGCTAGAAACACCAGCCGTCAGCCGCCCCAGAAATGGCGCATCCTATGGATGCGCCAATTCTGGCACTTAGCCTCGCTCTTCCACGCTGCCCTGGTGCGGTGGCAGGGGGTAATAGGGCTAGGGTTGATGTCAGCTTATAATGCCAGCTGACATCAAGCCCAGGTTAGTAATGGAGAGGCGTCTATAAGACACCCCCATTACTAACCCCATAGTCAAAGTTAAAAAAAACACAAACACCCAGAATAAAGTCCTTTAATTGAAATAAAGACACAATTCTTTATTGTTCTAAATTAAACCATACTTACCGTCACGCCCATTCCAGCTGAAGCCAACGATCTCCTGTAATAAAAATAAAATAATAAAGCAACCTCATCCTTACCTTTCCATGGTTCCCACGACAGCTTCAGCTCTGCTACATCGAGATGACAGGCTGGACCGCAGCAGAACGCTGCCATCCAGCCTGTCATCCCGCAGACACTGAGAAGAGCACGCTTGCTTGCGCTCCACATTGTCTCTCTGTGACGGCATAAAGATGAGCCGAGGTCATGTCCAATGAACTCGGCTCACCTCATGCACGTCACTGACAGCGTGGGAGAATTCTCACGCTGAAGTGCTGAGTGCAGGAGAATTTTCCCACGCTGTCAGTGAGGTGCATGAGGTGAGCTGAGTTCATTGGACATGAGCTCACCTCATGCACGTCACTGACAGCGTGGGAGAATTCTCCTGCACTCAGCACTTCAGCGTGAGAATTTTCCCACGCTGTCAGTGACGTGCATGAGGTGAGCCGAGTTCATTGGACATGACCTCGGCTCATCTTTATGCCGTCACAGCGAGACACTGAGGAGCGCAAGCATGCCTGCTCTTCTCAGTGTCTGCGGCATTACAGGCTGGATGGCAGCGTTCTGCTGCGGTCCAGCCTCTCATCTCGATGTAGCAGAGCTGAAGCTGTCGTGGGAACCATGGAAAGGTAAGGATGAGGTTGGTTTATTATTTTTCTTTTATTGCAGGAGATCGTTGGCTTCAGCTGGAATGGGCGTGACGGTAAGTATGGTTTAATTTAGAACAATAAAGAATTGTGTGTTTATTTCAATTAAAGGACTTTATTCTGGGTGTTGTGTTTTTTTTAAATACTTTACTAGAAATTCATGGCGGTCATGTCTAATACTGGCGTGACCCCATGAATTTTGGGCTTGGGGCCAGCTGATAATACCAAGCTGGCCCTAACCCCTTTATTACCCAGTGAGCCACCGCACCAGGGCCCTGGATGAGTTGGGTACAGCGCCAGAAGATGGCGCTTCTATGAACGCGCCATTTTCCGGGGTGGCTGCGGACTGCAATTTGCAGCGGGGGGGGCCCAGAAAGCTTGGGCCTCCCTGCGCTGCGGATTCCAGCCCCCAGCTGCATAGTTGTACCTGGCTGGACACAAAAATAGGACGAAGCCCCACGTATTTTTTTTTTAATTATTTCATGAAATTCATGAAATAATTAAGAAAAAAAGGCCTTCCCTATATTGTTGTGTCCGGCCAGGTACAAATAGTCAGCTGGTGGTTGGGGGCAGCCCGTTCCTGCCTGCTGTACCTGGCTGGACACAAATATAGTGCGAAGCCTCACTTCAATTTTTTTTAATTATTTCATGAAATTCATGAAATAATTAAGAAAAAAAGGCCTTCCCTATATTGTTGTGTCCGGCCAGGTACAAATAGGCAGCTGGTGGTTGGGGGTAGCCCATTCCTGCCTGCTGTACCTGGCTGGACACAAATATAGTGCGAAGCCCCACTTCAATTTTTTTAAATAATTTCAGGAAATTCATGAAATAATTAAAAAAAAATTGACGTGGGGCTTCGCACTATATTTGTGTTCAGTCAGGTGCAGCAGGCAGGAACTGGCTGCCCCCAACCACCAGCTGCCTATTTGTACCTGGCCGGACACAACAATATAGGGAAGCCCTTTTTTTCTTAATTATTTCATGAAATAATTTAAAGAAAATTGACGTGGGGCTTCGCCCTGTTTTTGTGTCCAGCCAGGTACAACTATGCAGCTGGGGGCTGGAATCCGCAGCGCAGGGAGGCCCAAGCTTTCTGGGCCACCCCCGCTGCAAATTGCAGTCCGCAGCCACCCCGGAAAATGGCGCGTTCATAGAAGCGCCATCTTCTGGCGCTGTACCCAACTCATCCAGGGCCCTGATGTGGTGGCTCACTGGGTAATAAAGGGGTTAGGGCCAGCTTGGCATTATCAGCTCGCCCTAAGCCCAAAATTCATGGGGTCACGCCAATATTAGACATGACCACCATGAATTTCTAGTAAAGTATTTAAAAAAAACACAACACCCAGAAAAAAGTCCTTTAATTGAAATAAACACACAATTCTTTATTGTTCTAAATTAAACCATACTTACCGTCACGCCCATTCCAGCTGAAGCCAACGATCTCCTGAAATAAAAGAAAAATAATAAAGCAACATCATCCTTACCTTTCCATGGTTCCCACGACAGCTTCAGCTCTGCTACATCGAGATGACAGGCTGGACCGCAGCAGAACGCTGCCATCCAGCCTGTCATCCCGCAGACACTGAGAAGCGCAGGCGCGCTTGCGCTCCACAGTGTCTATCTGTGAGGGCATCCAGATGAGCCGAGTTAATGTCCAATGAACTCGGCTCACCTCATGCACGTCACTGACAGCGTGGGAAAATTCTCCTGCACTCAGCGCTTCAGCGTAGGAGAATTCTCACACTGAAGCGCTGAGTGCAGGAGAATTCTCCCACGCTGTCAGTGACGTGCAGGAGGTGAGCTGAGTTCATTGGACATGAGCTCACCTTATGCACGTCACTGACAGCGTGGGAAAATTCTCCTGCACTCAGCACTTCAGCATGGGAGAATTCTCACGCTGAAGCGCTGAGTGCAGGAGAATTCTCCCACGCTGTCAGTGACGTGCAGGAGGTGAGCTGAGTTCATTGGACATGAGCTCACCTTATGCACGTCACTGACAGCGTGGGAGAATTCTCCTGCACTCAGCGCTTCAGCATGAGAATTTTCCCACGCTGTCAGTGACGTGCATGAGGTGCGCCGAGTTCATTGGACATGAACTCGTCTCATCTTTATGCCGTCACAGCCAGACACTGCAGAGCGCAAGCAAGCCTGCGCTTCTCAGTGTCTGCGGGATGACAGGCTGGATGGCAGCTTTCTGCTGCGGTCCAGCCTGTCATCTCGATGTAGCAGAGCTGAAGCTGTCGTGGGAACCATGGAAAGGTAAGGATGATGTTGCTTTATTATTTTTCTTTTATTGCAGGAGATCGTTGGCTTCAGCTGGAATGGGCGTGACGGTAAGTATGGTTTCATTTAGAACAATAAAGGATTGTGTCTTTATTTCAATTAAAGGACTTTATTCTGGGTGTTTGTGTTTTCTTTTAACTTTGACTATGGGGTTAGTAATGGGGGTGTCTTATAGACGCCTCTCTATTACTAACCTGGGCTTGATGTCAGCTGGCATTATAAGCTGACATCAACCCCAGCCCTATTACCCCCTGCCACCGCTACAGGGCAGCGTGGAAGAGCGAGGCTAAGTGCCAGAATTGGCGCATCCTATGAATGCGCCATTTCTGGGGCGGCTGATGGCTGGTGTTTCTAGCCTGGGAGGGGACCAATATTCATGGCACCCTTCCTGGGCTATTAATATCAGCCCCCAGCTGTCTGCCTAGCCTTTGCTAGCTATTAAATTAGGGGGGACCCCACGTCATTTTTTTGGGGGGGTCCCCCATTTTAATAGCTAGTAAAGGCTAGGTATTCAGCTGGGGGCTCATATTAGTAGCCTGGGAAGCTCCGTGGGTATTACCCCCTTCCCAGGCTTCAAACATCTGCCCCAGCTGTCTGCTTAACCTCCGCTAGAGACTAAAATTAAGGGGAACCCCACGCCAATTTTTTTTAATAATAAATCCTTTATTTTAATACTAAATGACAAGTACAGTAACCAACACTATCACTGTACTTCATATATATGTGACTGACATGTTTCTATCTATCTAATCTATGTGTGAAGCTCTATTCTGTCTGTTATAAATTGTCGGGTACAGTTGCTGAATTGCCGGCCGGCTTTTTTAAAGAGACGGTGCATGAAAACACTATTATTTTTTTTAATAAATCCTTTACACTAAATGACAAGTACAGTAAGCAACACTGTCACTGTACTTCATATATATGTGACTGACATGTTTCTATCTATCTAATCTATGTGTGAAGCTCTATTCTGTCTGTTATAAATTGTCGGGTACAGTTGCTGAATTGCCGGCCGGCTTTTTTAAAGAGACAGTGCATGAAAACACTATTATATTTTTTAATAAATCCTTTACACTAAATGACAAGTACAGTAAGCAACACTGTCACTGTACTTCATATATATGTGACTGACATGTTTCTATCTATCTAATCTATGTGTGAGGCTCTATTCCTTCTTGTCTAAATTGTCGGGTACCGGTGTATGCCGCTGCTGAATTGCCGGCCGGCTTTTTTAAAGAAAGCGTCTTCTGAGCAGTTTGTCAGCTTTTGGACACCTTTGAAGGTGTTTTCTATGTGTTTCTATGTGTTTTTGTTTGCCTGCCATTGGTTTTAACGGTGTTCGACGGTGTTCTAAGGTGTTCGACGAACAGTTCCACGAACAGTTCCTCGAACATCCCGGTGTTCGACGAACCGAACCGAACCCAAACACTATGGGGGTGGCTCAACACTAGTCAGGACAACTAGGGTTAGCGTCAGGACAACTAGGGTTAGCGTCAGGACAACTAGGGTTAGCGTCAGGACAACTAGGGTTAGCGTCAGGACAAGAAGGGTTAGCGTCAGGACAACTAGGGTTAGCGTCAGGACAACTAGGGTTGGCGTCAGGACAAGTAGGGTTAGCGTCAGGACAACTAGGGTTAGCGTCACGACAACTAGGGTTAGCGTCAGGACAACTAGGGTTACCGTCAGGACAACTAGGGTTATCGTCAGGACAACTAGGGTTAGCGTCAGGACAACTAGGGTTAGCGTCAGGACAACTAGGGTTAGCTTCAGGACAACTAGGGTTAGCGTCAGGACAACTAGGGTTAGCGTCAGGACAACTAGGGTTAGCGTCAGGACAACTAGGGTTAGCGTCAGGACAACTAAGGTTAGCATCAGGACAACTAGGGTTAGCGTCAGGACAAGTAGGGTTAGCTTCAGGACAAGTAGGGTTAGCGTCAGGACAACTAGGGTTAGCGTCAGGACAAGTAGGGTTAGCGTCAGGACAACTAGGGTTAGCGTCAGGACAACTAGGGTTAGCGTCAGGACAACTAGGATTAGCGTCAGGACAACTAGGGTTAGCGTCAGGACAAGTAGGGTTAGCGTCAGGACAACTAGGGTTAGCTTCAGGACAACTAGGGTTAGCGTCAGGACAACGAGGGTTAGCGTCAGGACAACTAGGGTTAGCGTCAGGACAATTAGGGATAGCGTCAGGACAAATAGGGTTAGCGTCAGGACAACTAGGGTTGGCTTCAGGACAACTAGGGTTAGCGTCAGGACAACTAGGGTTGGCGTCAGGACAACTAGGGTTAGCGTCAGGACAACTAGGCTTAGCGTCAGGACAAGTAGGGTTAGCGTCAGGACAAGTAGGGTTAGCGTCAGGACAAGTAGGGTTAGCGTCAGGACAACTAGGGTTAGCGTCAGGACAAGTAGGGTTAGCGTCAGGACAAGTAAGGTTAGCGTCAGGACAAGTAGGGTTAGCGTCAGGACAACTAGGGTTAGCGTCAGGACAACTAGGGTTAGCGTCAGGACAAGTAGGGTTAGCGTCAGGACAACTAGGGTTAGCGTCAAGACAAGTAGGGTTAGCGTCAGGACAACTAGGGTTAGCGTCAGGACAACTAGGGTTAGCGTCAGGACAAGTAGGGTTAGCATCAGGACAACTAGGGTTAGCGTCAGGACAACTAGGGTTAGCATCAGGACATTTAGGGTTAGCATCAGGACAACTAGGGTTAGCGTCAGGACAACTAGGGTTAGCGTCAGGACAACTAGGGTTAGCGTCAGGACAAGTAGGGTTAGCATCAGGACAACTAGGGTTAGCGTCAGGACAAGTAGGGTTAGCGTCAGGACAAGTAGGGTTAGCGTCAGGACAACTAGGGTTAGCGTCAGGACAACTAGGGTTAGCGTTAGGACAACTAGGGTTAACGTCAGGACAACTAGGGTTACCGTCAGGACAACTAGGGTTAGCGTCAGGACAACTAGGGTTAGCGTCAGGACAACTAGGGTTAGCGTCAGGACAACAAGGGTTAGCGTCAGGACAATTAGAGTTAGCGTCAGGACAAGTAGGGTTAGCGTCAGGACAAGTAGGGTTAGCGTCAGGACAAGTAGGGTTAGCGTCAGGACAAGTAGGGTTAGCATCAGGACAACTAGGGTTAGCGTCAGGACGACTAGGGTTAGCGTCAGGACGACTAGGGTTAGCGTCAGGATGACTAGGGTTAGCGTCAGGACGACTGGGGTTAGCATCAGGACAACTAGGGTTAGCGTCAGGACAACTAGGGTTAGCGTCAGGACAACTAGAGTTAGTGTCAGGACAAGTAGGGTTAGCGTCAGGACAAGTAGGGTTAGCGTCAGGAAAACTAGGGTTAGCGTCAGGACAACTAGGGTTAGCGTCAGGACAAGTAGTGTTAGCGTCATGACAACTAGGGTTAGCGTCAGGACAACTAGGGTTAGCATCAGGACAACTAGGGTTAGCGTCAGGACAATTAGGGTTAGCGTCAGGACACATAGGGTTAGCGTCAGGACAACTAGGGTTAGCGTCAGGACAACTAGGGTTAGCTTCAGGACAACTAGGGTTAGCGTCAGTACAACTAGGGTTAGCGTCAGGACAACTAGGGTTAGCGTCAGGACAACTAGGGTTAGCGTCAGGACGAGTAGGGTTAGCGTCAGGACAAGTAGGGTTAGCGTCAGGACAAGTAGGGTTAGCGTCAGGACAACTAGGTTAGCGTCAGGACGACTAGGGTTAGCGTCAGGACGACTAGGGTTAGCGTCAGGACAACTAGGGTTAGCGTCAGGACAACTAGGGTTAGCGTCAGGACAATTAGGGTTAGCGTCAGGACAAGTAGGGTTAGCATCAGGACAACTAGGGTTAGCGTCAGGACAAGTATGGTTAGCGTCAGGACAACTAGGGTTAGCGTCAGGACAACTAGGGTTAGCATCAGGACAAGTAGGGTTAGCGTCAGGACAACTAGGGTTAGCGTCAGGACAACTAGGGTTAGCGTCAGGACAAGTATGGTTAGCGTCAGGACAACTAGGGTTAGCGTCAGGACAACTAGGGTTAGCGTCAGGACAAGTAGGGTTAGCGTCAGGACAACTAGGGTTAGCGTCAGGACAACTAGGGTTACCGTCAGGACAACTAGGGTTAGCGTCAGGACAACTAGGGTTAGCGTCAGGACAAATAGGGTTAGCGTCAGGACAACTAGGGTTAGCGTCAGGACAACTAGGGTTGGCGTCAGGACAACTAGGGTTAGCGTCAGGACAACTAGGATTAGCGTCAGGACAGCTAGGGTTGGCATCAGGACAACTAGGGTTGGCGTCAGGACAACTAGGGTTGGCGTCAGGACAACTAGGGTAGGCGTCAGGACAACTAGGGTTAGCGTCAGGACAACTAGGGTTAGCGTCAGGACAACTAGGGTTAGCGTCAGGACTAGTGTTGAGCATTCCGATACTGAAATATCGGGTATCGGCCGATATTCGCGGTATCGGAATTCCGATACTTAATTCCGATACTTTTACAATATCGAATACCGGAATCGGAAGTTCCCATAAAGCCTGCGCTCTGCAGTGTCTGTGAAGGATGACAAGCTGGATGGCAGCGCGATCCAGCCTGTCATCAGAATGCCATCCCAGCGGGGGAGAATTCTCCTGAATGTTTAAAAGCCGGCGCGCGGTAAAAAGCCGCCGGCTTTTAAACAATCACACAGCCCCATACTGCTTCCCCGCAGCTGCCCACCCCGATCCTCCGCTCCCCTCGCCACCTCCCATCCCGATCGTAAATTAGGACCGGGCGGGGAGTGCAGCACCAAGGAGCGGGGAGCGAAGGACCCGGGCGGGGAAGCCGGCAGTGAAAAGACTTCACCGCCGGCTTTCCCGTTCTGTGCTGCGCTTTCCCGCCGGTTATTTCAAATGAACAGCTGAGGTATCAGGTGATGCCGATCAGCTGTTCATTTGAAGTCGCCGCGGTGCCCTCAGAGGGTTCATGTGAGTTCATGCTTGACTGCATTGCATGAACTCACATGAACTTTCCCACGGTCGCACAGGTCAGCCTCACCTCCCAGACCGGTCATGATTAGTGTGTGTGCGAGTGTCTGTGCGTGTGTCTGCGGGTGTGTGCGGTGTCTGTGCGATGTCTGCGAGTGTGTGCGGTGTCTGTGAGATGTCTGCGAGTGTGTGCGGGTGTGAGCGTTGTCTGTGCGATGTGTCTGTGCGATGTCTGCGTGTGTGTGCGGGGTGTCTGTGCGATGTTTGTGCGGGTGTGCGCCGTGTCTGTGCGTGCAGGCAGACATAGGCCGATGTGACACTACTACTCCCATCGGCCTATGTCTGTCCCCCGTCCACTCGTGCCAGCAGGATCAGCTCGATGGGAGCAGTAGTTCCCATCAGCCTGATCCTGCTATTTAAATTGCCCTACTGTGTCCCCAATAAATGTTAGATACATGTCATTGGTGGCCAGTGGTTGCCTACAATAAATTAGTTCATACATTACCTGTCCCCGCCGATCGCCACCTAAAATAAAGTAAAAAATAAAAAACTACACCTACACTCACCTAGACACCTAATTCCCCGAAGCCATCGATCTCCTGTAATAAAATATAAAATAATAAACCACAACCTTATCCTTACCCCTCCGTAGTAGTCCACGAGTGTCCCACGATGATCTCCAGTTCAGAGCAGCCACATAGAATGTGACCGCTCTGAACCGCTGCCGCCGCTAGAATGACGGGGCCTTAAGGGTTCACCGGAGTTCAGGCAGCGCTGCTCCGGTTAGCTCCTTTACGGCCCTGCTGTATCGTGAGAAATTCCCACGGTACAGCACTGCCGTAAAGGAGGTCTCCGGAGCTGCGCTGCCTGAATGCACTCCGGTGACCTCAGTCAGGGGCTCCCACTGCCGGGAGCGGACGTGTTCCCGGCAGGGTGATCTTACAGCAGCCATGCACAGCTGACACCATCTCCAGATGTGACAGCTGTGCATGGGAGATCAGCGCAGGAACGTGGACAGGTAACTATTATTTTTAGTAAACTAAGAATTAAATAAAATTGTGTGTTTTATTTCAAATAAATTATTTTTTTCTGGGTGTAGTGTGTGTTTTCTTTTTAACACTTTGTAGGTTAGTAATGGGGGTGTCTTATAGACGCACATCATTACTAACCTGGGCTTCATGGCAGCTGGCGCTGACATGAACCCCACCACTATTACCCCCTGCCACCGCACCAGGGCAGCGTGGAAGAGCGAGGCTAAGTGCCAGAATTGGCGCATCATATGGATGCGCCATTTCTGGGGCGGCTGACGGCTGGTGTTTCTAGCCTAGGAGGGGGCCATTATTCATGGCACCCTTCCTGGGCTATTAATATCAGCCCCCAGCTGTCTGCCTAGCCTTTGCTAGCTATTAAAATAGGGGGAACCTCACGTCATTTTTTTGGGGGGGGGGTCCCCCATTTTAATAGCTAGTAAAGGCTAGGTATTCAGCTGGGGGCTGATATTAGTAGCCTGGGAAGCTCCGTGGGTTTTACCCCCTTCCCAGGCTTCAAACATCTGCCCCAGCCGTCTGCTTAACCTCCGCTAGAGACTAAAATTATGGGGGATCCCACGCCATTTTTTTTTTAAATAAATCCTTTATTTTAACACTAAATGACATTTGAGGAGTTAATAAAGATGCAGTCCCTAAATTATTATTTATTTTTTAATTAATTTTTCCCAAAACTTTTGACGTGGGCTTCGCCATATTTTTGTATGCCAGCCAGGTACAGCATCCAGCTTCTATGAACGCGTCATTTTCCGGGGCTGCTGCAGACTGCAATTTTCAGCGGGGGGGGGGGGGGGGGCAGAAAGCTTGGGCCTCCCTGCGCTGCAGATTCCATCCCCCAGCTGCCTAGTTGTACCTGGCTGGACACAAAAATAGGGAGAAGCTCCACGTTTTTTTTTTTTTAATTATTTCATGAAATTCATGGAATAATTAAGAAAAAAAGGGCTTCCCTATATTGTTGTGTCCAACCAGGTACAAATAGGCTGCTGGTGGTTGGGGGCAGCCCGTTCCTGCCTGCTGTACCTGGCTGAACACAAATATAGTGCAAAGCCCCACGTCAATTTTTTTTAATTATTTCAGGAAGTTCATGAAATAATTAAAAAAAATTTATGTGGGGCTTCGCCCTATATTTGTGTCCAGTCAGGTACAGCATTCAGGAACGGGCTGCCCCCAACCACCAGCTGCCTATTTGTACCTAGCCGGACACAACAATATAGGGAAGCCCTTTTTTTCTTAATTATTCCATGAATTTCATGAAATAATTAAAAAAAAAAATACGTGGGGCTTCGCCCTATTTTTGTGTCCAGCCAGGTACAACTAGGCAGCTGGGGGCTGGAATCTGCAGCGCAGGGAGGCCCAAGCTTTCTGGGCCCCACCCGCTGCAAATTGCAGTCCGCAGCCGCCCCGGAAAATGGCGCGTTCATAGAAGCGCCATCTTCTGGCGCTGTACCCAACTCATCCAGGGCCCTGGTGCGGTGGCTCACTGGGTAATAAAGGGGTTAAGGCCAGCTTGGCATTATCAGCTGGCCCTAAGCCCGAAATTCATGGGGTCACGCCAATATTAGACATGACCACCATGAATTTCTAGTAAAGTATTTTAAAAAAAAACAAACACCCAGAAAAAAGTCCTTTAATTGAAATAAAGACACAATTCTTTACTGTTCTAAATTAAACCACACTTACAGTCACGCCCATTCCAGCTGAAGCCAACGATCTCCTGCAATAAAAGTAAAATAATAAAGCAAACTCATCCTTACCTTTCCATGGTTCCCACGACAGCTTCAGCTCTGCTACATCGAGATGACAGGCTGGACCGCAGCAGAACGCTGCCATCCAGCCTGTCATCTCGCAGACACTGAGAAGCGCAGGCATGCTTGCGCTCCTCAGTGTCAGGCTGTGACGGCATAAAGATGAGCCGAGGTCATGTCCAATGAACTCAGCTCACCTCATGCACGTCACTGACACCGTGGGAAAATTCTCCTGCACTCAGCGCTTCAGCGTGAGAATTCTCCCACGCTGTCAGTAACATACATGAGGTGAGGTCATGTCCAATGAACTCAGCTCACCTCATGCACGTCACTGACACCGTGGGAAAATTCTCCTGCATTCAGCGCTTCAGCGTGAGAATTCTCCCACGCTGTCAGTGACATACATGAGGTGAGGTCATGTCCAATGAACTCAGCTCACCTCATGCACGTTACTGACAGCGTGGGAAAATTCTCCTGCACTCAGCGCTTCAGCGTGAGAATTCTCCCACGCTGTCAGTGACGTACATGAAGTGAGCTGAGTTCATTGGACATGACCTCGGCTCATCTTTATGCCGTCACAGCCAGACACTGAGGAGCGCAAGCATGCCTGCGCTTCTCAGTGTCTGCGGGATGACAGGCTGGATGGCAGCCTTCTGCTGCGGTCCAGCCTGTCATCTCGATGTAGCAGAGCTGAAGCTGTCGTGGGAACCATGGAAAGGTAAGGATGATGTTGCTTTATTATTTTACTTTTATTGCAGGAGATCGTTGGCTTCAGCTGGAATGGGCGTGACTGTAAGTATGGTTTAATTTAGAACAATAAAGAATTGTGTGTTTATTTCAATTAAAGGACTTTTTTCTGGGTGTTTGTGTTTTTTTTAAATACTTTACTAGAAATTCATGGTGGTCATGTCTAATACTGGCGTGACCCCATGAATTTCGGGCTTAGGGCCAGCTGATAATGCCAAGCTGGCCTTAACCCCTTTATTACCCAGTGAGCCACCGCACCAGGGCCCTGGATGAGTTGGGTACAGCGCCAGAAGATGGCGCTTCTATGAACGCGCCATTTTCCGGGGCGGCTGCGGACTGCAATTTGCAGCGGGTGGGGCCCAGAAAGCTTGGGCCTCCATGCGCAGCAGATTCCAGCCCCCAGCTGCCTAGTTGTACCTGGCTGGACACAAAAATAGGGCGAAGCTCCATGTATTTATTTTTTAAATTCATGAAATTCATGGAATAATTAAGAAAAAAAGGGTTTCCCTATATTGTTGTGTCCGGCTAGGTACAAATAGGCAGCTGGTGGTTGGGGGCAGCCCGTTCCTGCCTGCTGTACCTGACTGGACACAAATATAGGGCGAAGCCCCACATCAATTTTTTTTAATTATTTCATGAATTTCCTGAAATAATTAAAAAAAAATTGACGTGGGGCTTCGCACTATATTTGTGTCCAGCCAGGTACAGCAGGCAGGAACGGGCTGCCCCCAACCACCAGCTGCCTATTTGTACCTGGATGGACACAACAATATAGGGAAGCCCTTTTTTTCTTAATTATTTCATGAATTTCATGAAATAATTTAAAAAAAAAAATACGTGAAGCTTCTCCCTATCTTTGTGTCCAGCCAGGTACAACTAGGCAGCTGGGGGATGGAATCTGCAGCGCAGGGAGGCCCAAGCTTTCTGCCCCCCCCCCCCTCTGAAAATTGCAGTCCGCAGCCACCCCGGAAAATGGCGCGTTCATAGAAGCTGGATGCTGTACCTGGCTGGCATACAAAAATATGGCGAAGCCCACGTCAAAAGTTTTGGGAAAAATTAATTAAAAAATAAATAATAATTTAGGGACTGCATCTTTATTAACTCCTCAAATGTCATTTAGTGTTAAAATAAACGATTTATTTAAAAAAAAATTGATGTGGGGCTTCGCCCTATATTTGTGTCCTGCCAGGTACAGCAGGCAGGAACGGGCTGCCCCCAACCACCAGCTGCCTATTTGTACCTGGCCGGACACAACAATATAGGGAAGCCCTTTTATAAAAAAATTATTTCATGAAAGAATTAAAAAAAAATTGACGTAGGGCTTCGCACTATATTTGTGTCCAGCCAGGTACAGCAGGCAGGAACGGGCTGCCCCCAACCACCAGCTGCCTATTTGTACCTGGTTGGACACAACAATATAGGGAAGCCCTTTTTTTCTTAATTATTCCATGAATTTCATGAAATAATTAAAAAAAAAATGCGTGGGGCTTCGCCCTATTTTTGGGCCCAGCCAGGTACAACTAGGCGGCTGGGGGCTGGAATCCGCAGCGCAGGGAGACCCAAGCTTTCTGGGCCACCCCCGCTGCAAATTGCAGTCCGCAGCCGCCCCAGAAAATGGTGCGTCCATAGAAGCGCCATCTTCTGGCGCTGTACCCAACTCATCCAGGGCCCTGGTGCGGTGGCTCACTGGGTAATAAAGGGGTTAAGGCCAGCTTGGCATTATCAGCTGGCCCTAAGCCCGAAATTCATGGGGTCACGCCAATATTAGACATGACCACCATGAATTTCTAGTAAAGTATTTAAAAAAACACAACACCCAGATTAAAGTCCTTTAATTGAAATAAACACACAATTCTTTATTGTTCTAAATTAAACCATACTTACCATCACGCCCATTCCAGCTGAAGCCAACGATCTCCTGCAATAAAAGTAAAATAATAAAGCAACCTCATCCTTACCTTTCCACGGCTCCCATGACAGCTTCAGCTCTGCTACATCGAGATGACAGGCTGGACCGCAGCAGAACGCTGCCATCCAGCCTGTCATCCTGCAGACACTGAGAAGCGCAGGCATACTTGCACTCCTCAGTGTCTGGCTGTGACGGTATAAAGATGAGCCGAGGTCATGTCCAATGAACTCAGCCCACCTCATGCACGTCACTGACAGCGTGGGAAAATTCTCACGCTGAAGCTCTGAGTGCAGGAGAATTTTCCCACGCTGTCAGTGACGTGCATGAAGTGAGGTCATGTCCAATGAACTCAGCTCACCTCATGCACCTCACTGACAGCGTGGGAAAATTCTCCTGCACTCAGCGCTTCAGCGTGAGAATTTTCCCACGCTGTCAGTGACGTGCATGAGGTGAGCTGAGTTCATTGGACATGACCTCACCTCATGTATGTCACTGACAGCGTGGGAAAATTCTCACGCTGAAGCGCTGAGTGCAGGAGAATTTTCCCACGCTGTCAGTGACGTGCATGAGGTGAGCCGAGTTCATTGGACATGACCTCGGCTCATCTGGATGCCGTCACAGAGAGACACTGAGGAGCGCAAGCATGCCTGCGCTTCTCAGTTTCTGCGGGATGACAGGCTGGATGGCAGCGTTCTGCTGAGGTCCAGCCTGTCATCTCGATGTAGCAGAGCTGAAGCTGTCGTGGGAACAATGGAAAGGTAAGGATGATGTTGCTTTATTATTTTTCTTTTATTGCAGGAGATCGTTGGCTTCAGCTGGAATGGGCGTGACTGTAAGTATGGTTTAATTTAGAACAATAAAGAATTGTGTGTTTATTTCAATTAAAGGACTTTATTCTGGGTGTTTGTGTTTTTCTTTAACTTTGACTATGGGGTTAGTAATGGGGGTGTCTTATAGACGCCTTTCCATTACTAACTGGGCTTGATGTCAGCTGGCATTATAAGCTGACCTCAACCCCAGCCCTATTACCCCATTGCCACCCCTACAGGGCAGTGGGAAGAGCGAGGCTAAGTGCCAGAATTGGCACATCCTATGGATGCGCCATTTCTGGGGCGGCTGACGGCTGGTGTTTCTAGCCTGGGAGGGGGCCAATATTCATGGCACCCTTCCTGGGCTATTAAAATCAGCCCCCAGCTGTCTGCCTAGCCTTTGCTAGCTATTAAATTAGGGGGGACCCCACGTTATTTTTTTGGGGGGGTTCCCCCATTTTAATAGCTAGTAAAGGCTAGGTATTCAGCTGGGGGCTGATATTAGTGGCCTGGGAAGCTCCGTGGGTATTACCCCCTTCCCAAGCTTCAAACATTTGCCCCAGCTGTCTGCTTAACCTCCGCTAGAGCCTAAAATTAAGGGGAACCCCACGCCAATTTTTTTTTAAATAAATCCTTTATTTTAACACTAAATGACAAGTACAGTAACCAACACTATCACTGTACTTCATATATATGTGACTGACATGTTTCTATGTATCTAATCTATGTGTGAAGCTCTATTCTGTCTGTTATAAATTGTCGGGTACAGATGCTGAATTGCCGGCCGGCTTTTGTAAAGAGACGGTGCATGAAAACACTAATATTTTTTTAAATAAATCCTTTACACTAAATGACAAGTACAGTAAGCAACACTGTCACTGTACTTCATATATATGTGACTGACATGTTTCTATCTATCTAATCTATGTGTGAAGCTCTATTCTGTTTGTTATAAATTGTCGGGTACAGATGCTGAATAGTGATGAGCGTTGTTCTACTCGAACTGTTCGCCAATCTCAAATTCGAGCTGTTTTGGGCGGTGTTCGAGCCGTTCGGCGAACACGAACAATTTGAGAAAAATTCGGCTGTTCGAGGTTATGTTCGATAACTGTTCGTGCACCAAAATCATAACTGGATTTTTTCTCAGTAATGATGAAAATTAATGTTAATACGCAGTTTGAGTGTACAGCGGGGTGGGGGGAGGGGCAGGGGATGGATCTCTGCAGGAACAATGAAGATCTCCATTTTTTTTTCTCTTTCCCGCATTTGCAGTGGTGAGGTGCAATCTGTCAGCCTATCAGCAGCGCACACACGGAGCGAAGTGCTTTTTTTCACACAAGCAAGGGCATGTGTGATTGGCAGTGTATGTCACATGTCCTTGCCCTATAAGACCAAGCCATTTTCCCCGTCGCCACCATTTTATCACTGCTGCAGCTGCGTGTTAGACGGCACCGCTGTTGCTGTGTGCGCTATACCTTTTTAATTTCAAGCCAATTTTCGCACAAATATGCAGATAGCTTGGGAGTAGGGAATAGTTGTGATTGCAGTCCTTTTAAGGACTAGGTTACAGCATTTCCTACGACTTTTATCAGGGAGGTCTGTGCTCTTAAATAGATAGGTTGTGGGAGTAAAGACTAATTGTAATTGGAGTCCTTTTCAGGACTAGGTTACATCAGTTCCTATCAGTTTTTGCCAGGCAGGTCTGTGCCAGTGCTGTGCAAGTTTTTTTCACAGCATTTGGCTGAATCTAGCAAAGCTAATCCTTTTTGGCCTATTGCAGAGTGTGTTAGTCAGTGGAGTAGCCTATCTGTGTTGCAAGATATACCACCTGTGTATAGAATACCAATTTTTTTACTGCACCTAGTGAAGTAAAATCTTTTGGGCATAGCATCATTCTATTAGTCCATCTATACTGACCTCCATCAGGTTGCAAATTAAAACTAATTTTTATCTGCATCTACAGTACCTCTGAAAAAATATTGGGCTTCTAGCTGTGTGTGGGTCTTGTTCTATTAATCCATCTATACTGACCTCCATCAGGTTGCAAACTGATTATAATTTTTTTCTGCATCTAGCTCTGAAAAAATATTTGGGCTTCTAGCGGTGTGTGGGACTTAGTCTATTAGTCCACCTATACTGACCTCCATCAGGTTGCAAATTAAAAATATTTTTTTTCTGCATCTAGCTCTGAAAAAATATTTGGCTTCTAGCAGTGTGTGGGACTTGTTCTATTAGTCCATCTATAGTGACCTCCATCAGGTTGCAAATTGAATAAAAAAAAATTCTGCATCTAGCTCTGAAAAAATATTTGGGCTTCTAGCAGTGTGTGGGACTTGGTCTATTAGTCCATCTATACTGACCTCCATCAGGTTGCAAATTAAAAAAAAATTTTTTCTTCATTTAGCTCTGAAAAAATATTTGGGCTTCTAGCAGTGTGTGGGACTTGTTCTATTAGTCCTTCTATACTGACCTCCAGCAGGTTGCAAATTGAATATAATTTTTTTCTGCATCTAGCTCTGAAAAAATATTTGGGCTTCTAGCGGTGTGTGGGACTTGGTCTATTAGTCCATCTATACTGACCTCCATCAGGTTGCAAATTAAAAATAATTTTTTTCTGCATCTAGCTCTGAAAAAATATTTGGGCTTCTAGCAGTGTGTGGGACTTGTTCTATTAGTCCATCTATAGTGACCTCCATCAGGTTGCAAATTGAATAAAAAAAATTTCTGCATCTAGCTCTGAAAAAATATTTGGGCTTCTAGCAGTGTGTGGGACTTGGTCTATTAGTCCATCTATACTGACCTCCATCAGGTTGCAAATTAAAAATATTTTTTTTCTTCATTTAGCTCTGAAAAAATATTTGGGCTTCTAGCAGTGTGTGGGACTTGTTCTATTAGTCCTTCTATACTGACCTCCAGCAGGTTGCAAATTGAATATAATTTTTTTCTGCATCTAGCTCTGAAAAAATGTTTGGGCTTCTAGCAGTGTGTGGGACTTGGTCTATTAGTCCATCTATACTGACCTCCATCAGGTTGCAAACTGAATATATTTTTTTCTGCATCTACCTCTGAAAAAATATTCGGCTTCTAGCTGTGTGTGGGACTTGTTGTATTAGTCCACCTATACTGACCTCCATCAGGTTGCAAATTAAAACTAATTTTTATCTGCATCTACAGTACCTGTGAAAAAATATTTGTGCTTCTAGCTGTGTGTGGTCTTGTTGTATTAGTCCATCTATACTGACCTCCATCAGGTTGCAAACTGAATATATTTTTTTCTGCATCTACCTCTGAAAAAATATTCGGCTTCTAGCTGTGTGTGGGACTTGTTGTATTAGTCCATCTATACTGACCTCCATCAGGTTGCAAATTCAAAATAATTTTTTTCTGCATCTAACTCAGCCAATAGTTTTGGCCTAATACCACAGTTTGGCCACTCAGCTCTGCTCGGTTACCATCCATTGTTTTTTTGTGCAAACAACTCCAGAGTTGTGAATTAGTTAACCACCAAAATGAGTGGAAAAAGGCCTGCTGCTGGTGGAAAGGGGAATAGGCGTGTTGGGAAGGGGAAAAAAGGTTGTGTCCGTGGGGTAGGTGCAGAAGAAAGACCATCTTCCAGCCAAACTAAAATGTCTACTTCTTTTAGCGGGCAATGTGATAAGATCCCTTTCTTACAGCCACGCCAATCGCTACAAATTCCAGATGAGGCACAAAAACAGCAGGTGCTTCAACGGATATCAAGTGCTCCTTTAAGTGGGCTCTCCTCCACATCAACTTCAACATCACAAATACTCCAGTCCTCAAAGGTGTCACCCAAATCGCACTTGCTTCCTCACAGCTCCCAAATCTCCAGCTGCCCGTCTGAGTATGAGGTAGAACAGATGGTTGAGTCTGCAGAGCTGTTTACTCATACTATAGCCTGGGAATCAGAGGTCGACTCCAGCGCTTCTGTGAATCCAGACGAGGAAATGATCTGCACTGATGCCCAGAATCTTTATGAGTCGGATCCAGGACCAGACGCAGAAGGTTCTGACCATAATGTAGACCCTCATTCCCAAACTGTAACTCCTGTTGGTGGAGACAATGAGGAAGACGATGATAAGACTCCAATACCTGATTGGAGCGACAACTTTAGTTTTTTGTCAGGGCAGGAACAGGTTGGCTCTGAGGACGACGGGTGTGATAACGCACAGGGTGATGATGATGAGGTCGGAGTTCCCACTTACTGTCAACCCACAGTCTGCCAAGAGATGAGGTCAGCAGAGGAGGTGGAGGAAGATGCTAGTGATGACGAGGTCAGGTTGCGCCTTCCTGGACAGAGACGTAGTACTGGAAGCACGTCAACAACTGCATCCTCAAACACAACTCTGCCTCTCACCACAAGTCGTGGTGGCTCTTCAGGTCGCATGGGTGCTAAGCCTTGCATAGCCTGGGCATTTTTTCAGATCGATAAAGATGACCCAACTCGTGTTATCTGTAACATTTGTCAGCAAAAGCTAAGTAGAGGACAAAAAATACATAGTTTGAGTACTTCATGCATGAACCGGCACATGGACATGAAGCATAAGTTGCAGTGGGAAGCTCAGTGTGCTACAATGCGGCCCAGCCGGCCGGGCCAACCACCGTCTGCCATATCTTGTGCATCCGCGGCCTCTTCATCCTCTGTGACTGGGGGGACAGCAGTCACACCTGTTTTGGGGCGCAGACCTGCCACCTCTTTACCTGCAACAGCCAGCGTGATTGGCAGGTCATCATTTTCTTTGGAGGTGGTAACACCAGCTGGTGTTGAGCGCTGTCCGACATCGATAGCACCACCTTTGGATGAAGGCAACCTAACATGTCCGCCTGCATCTTCCTCACAGACCGGCAGTTTGCCGGGGACACCCTTATCAACCCCGTCTAAGCACAATAGCCAGCCCTCGGTCCCTCAGATGTGGACAAGTAAAAGACCATTTCCTCCTAGCCATGAGAAAGCTAAGAGGTTGAATTTCACCATCTGCAAGCTCTTGGCTACAGAAATGCTGCCTTTCCGCCTGGTGGACACACAGGATTTTCGAGACCTTATGTCCGTCGCAGTGCCCCAGTACCAGATGCCCAGTCGGCACTACTTCTCAAAGAAAGGTGTGCCTGCGCTCCACCAGCATGTCGCACACAACATCATCGCTTCTTTGAGAAACTCTGTGTGTGACAGGGTGCATTTCACCACAGACACTTGGACGAGTAGGCATGGACAGGGGCGTTACATGTCGCTGACTGGGCACTGGGTAACTATGGTGACAGCAGGACAAGGGGCTGCTGTCCAAGTCTTGCAGTCCCCACGAGTTGTGCGTCAATCCTCTTTATGTCAAAGTTCCTCCACTGCTTCTGCCTCCTCAACCTCCTCTCGGTCTTCCACCTGCACCCAAAGCCTGTCTGGTCATGCCACAAGCTTTCTAACTGCGCAGAAGGGATCCTGCACACCTCCTTACTATGCTGGCAGTAGGGCTCAACGTCATCAGGCGGTTTTTACATTGAAATGTCTGGGAAATGTGAGTCACACAGCTGAGGAGTTGTGGTCAGCTCTGGAGAACCAATTTCATGAATGGTTGTCTCCACTGGACCTGACACCAGGGAAGGCCGTGTGCGACAATGCTGCAAACCTGGGTGCGGCCCTTCGCCGGGGCAATGTCACACACGTGCCTTGTATGGCTCACGTGTTGAACCTGGTTGTCCAGCAATTTTTAGCCCACTATCCCAGACTAGATGGCCTTCTGCAGAGGGCACGGTCGCTGTGTGCTCACTTCCGCCGTTCGCATCCCGCAGCTCAGCGACTTACATCTCTACAGAAGTCGTTGGGCCTGCCACTTCACCGGCTAAAATGCAATGTGCCTACCCGGTGGAATTCAACTCTGCACATGTTGCAGCGACTGTGTCAGCACCGACAAGCCCTGGTGCAATACGTTCTGACGTATAGCCTGGGCCAACGAGATTCAGAGGTGGGGCAAATCACGCTGGAGGAGTGGTCTCAGATCAGGGACCTATGCACCCTTCTGCATAGTTTTGAAATGGCGACGAAGATGTTTAGTGCTGACGATGCCATTATCAGCATGACTATTCCGGTGATTTACATGCTGGAGCACATGTTAAACAGAATTCGGAGTCAGGTGGTGGCACAAGAGGAGGTGGAGAAAGTAGAGCATGGTAGCAGCCAAACTAGTGAGGAAGGTGCAGGAGCCCAGGAAGAAGTGGAGGACGAACTGATGGAAGACTCATCAGATGAGGGAGACCTTGATCACATTTCTGTTGTGCGAGGTTGGGGGGAGAGGACAGAGGAAGGAAGCATGATTGTTACCTCGCCACCAACACAACAGGGACTTGGTGCTCCTGGATGCGCAACACACATGAGTGCCTTCTTGCTGCACTACCTGCAACATGACCCTCGAATTGTGAGAATTAGAAATAATCCTGACTACTGGGTTGCCACACTGTTAGATCCCCGGTACAAAAGTAAATTTGCAGAAATTATTCCTGCCATAGAAAGGGATGCACGCATGCAGGAGTATCAGCAGAGACTGTTGCAGAATCTTACATGTGCTTTTCCACAAAATACCAGTGGTGCACGCAGTGAATCTCACAGTTCCAACTTGCCAACCGTGGGACCGTCAAGTGTTCAGCACTCAAACCGTAACAGAACCACAGTATCTGCTGGTAACATCAATTTTGCGGAATCATTTCACCACTTTTTTAGCCCATCCTTTGCAAGGCCACAGGAGACAAGAAGTCTGACACATAGTCAACGCCTAGAGACGATGGTACAGGAGTATCTCCAAGTAAACATTGAAGCCACGACTGTGTCACTGGACCCTTGCTCTTTTTGGGCTTCCAATCTGGATAAATGGCCGGAGCTAGCCACTTACGCCTTGGAGATCTTGTCATGCCCCGTAGCCAGCGTTCTGTCTGAACGTGTGTTCAGCGCTGCTGGTGGTGTGCTGACAGATAAGCGCACGCGGCTCTCCACTGATAATGTAGACAGACTCACGTTCATAAAGATGAACAAATCATGAATCCGAAACGACTTTTCTACCCCTGTGTCATCCTGGGGAGAGTAAAAGCTTGATGATTGGTTAAAATCACCCTACCAACCGTTTTAAGCTTTCAAATTACTAATCATGTTTATCTGTATCTTGGCTGGAAAATAATTTGGGCTTTGTAGCAGTGTGCATCACTGATTCTATTAGGCCATCTATAATAAGCTCCACCAGATTTAAAATTACTAATCGTGTTTATCTGTATCTTGACTGGAAAATAATTTGGGCTTTGTAGCAGTGTTCAGCACTGATCCTATTAGGCCATCTATACTAAAGCTTCACCAGATTTAAAATTAATAATAATTTTCAGCTGCATCTAGCTCGGAAAATAATTTTGGGGCTCCGAGATGCGCAAGACACATAAGTGCCTTCTTGCTGCACTACCTGCAGCATGACCCTCATATTGTCAGAATTCGAAGTAATCATGACTACTGGGTTGCCACACTCTTAGATCCCCCAAACTTTTCAATCAACCTTTTCATTTTAATAAAGACCAAAAAAATGGTCATTTTTGAAATTATAAGCATTAGCAGGTTGTTAGAAACTGAAATCAAACAGTTTTCAACTCAAAGCTTTATTCTAGGTGATGTTACATTTTCACATAGGACCCCTTGTTCGAAAGGAGCTTCTGAACTCTCTCGTCCATTGAATTTGTCAGGTTTTGGATGGTTTCTGCTTCAATTGTTTTGCATGAGGACAGAATACCCTCCCAGAGCTGTTGCTTAGATGTGAACTGCCTCCCGCCATCATAGACACTCCTTTTAATGATGCTCCAAAGGTTCTGAATGGGGTAGAGGTCAGGGGAGCATGGGGGTCACACCATAAGTTTGTCCCCTTTTATGCCCATATCAGCCAGAGATGCAGATGTTTTATGTGCAGCACGAGATGGTGCATTATCATGCAGAAAAATGATCTTGCTGTGAAATACACGTTTCTTCTTCTTAAACCATGGCAGGAAGTGCTGTTTGAGAAAATCCACATACATTATGGAGTTCATCTTTAGCGCCTTCAGAGATCCTAAAGGGGCCGACAATCTCTCTCCCCTTGATTTCAGGCCAAAACATTACTCCACCTCATCCTTGTTGGCGCTGTAGTCGTGTTTGCGTGGGGTGTCCATCAACCAGCCATCCTCCACTCCATCCATCTGGACCATCGAGCGCTGCACGGCACTCATCCGTGAACAAAACAGTTTTGAAATCAGTCTTCATGTAATGTTTGGCCCACTGGAGCCATTTCTGCTTGTGTGAAGTGAATAGAGGAGGTCGACAGGATGGCGTATGCACAGCTGCAAACCTCTGAAGGACCCTGCATCTTGTTGTTCGGGGGACATTGGAGGCACAAGCAGCTTCAAAAACTTGTCTGCTGCTATGACAAGGCTTTTTTGCCGCTGCTCTTTCAACCTGACGTAATTGCCTGTAGGAAAGAGTCCTCAATTTGCCCTTATCAGCACGCACACGGGTGTACTGTGAATCAGCTACATACTTCTTGATTGCCAAGACACTTCATCCTGATCATCGCACAATGTTGATTGTAGTCATGCCTTGACCTAAACACTCCACAATTTGTTGCTTCTCAGCAGCCGACACATCCTTTTTCTTTCCCATTTTGGCAGAAAATGTAGGCTGCTTAATAATGTGAGACAGCCTTCTTAAGTAGTCTTGCCTTTCATTGGACACACCTGCCAAACTAATTAGCACAGGTGTCTGCAATTGCTTACAGTGATATAAAGAGCCCTGACACACATCATCATCAATGAGTTTAACTGACAAACAAACAAATTCTTCCCTTATCACTCCTAAACACTTTTTGCATAATAATTTGGAACGCAGTGTACATGTGCTTTTCCACAAAACACCAGTGGTTCACGTAGTGAATCTTACAGTTCTAACTTGCCAACCGTGGTCTGTATGGAGTTGTTCAATAAAGGGCCCAAAATTAAGATAACATAGATGGGAGAGGTCTCTATGAATAGGAATTCCTAAGTATTTGATACCCTGTGAGGGCCAGGCAAAGGGAAAGTTGGACTGGATGGAATCCTATATGGATTTGGGGAGGGAGACATCGAGGGCCTCAGACTTCGCTGCATTGATTTTAAAATTTGACCATGTAACAAAGTGATCTATTTCAGCCATAACAGCATGGATGGATATATGTGATTGAGTGATATATACTAGGACATCATCAGCAAATAGAGAGCGCTTGTACTGGGTGCCTCCCACCTCAATCCACCTAATATTGGGGTTATGGCGAATTGATGAGAGCAGGTGCTCCGTCACTAGGATGTATAAGAGAGGGGACAGAGGACATCCCTGCCTTGTCCCATTGGTGATTGTGAAAGGTGATGAAAATGTTCTGACGCACCCCCTGGGCCTTGGGACACCCGGAGCCGGACCCTTTTTGGTGGATGCTGGTGGTTGTAGTCTTCGTGGCGGCGATCCGGTTCCGTGGCTCAGGGTGGTCAAACCAGTGGCGGAACTATTTATGTGGTTTTGATGTTTAAATGTCCGACTATGCCACCCGTGGATTGCGGTCAGAGTGAACCGCCGCTACAGGGCAGACCGCTAAGGCTGGTGTTGTGGGTGCAGCAGAGCGTAGCATAACTCCCCACGGGAGGAGTATAGCATCAGGGCAGTGTATGCGGAGGATGGGGGTGATGGTGCAGGGCAGCAGCAGTAACGACACGGAGTCAGTGATGCAGTTCAGGGCCTTTACTCACAGTTCTTATTATCCAGACCACGTCTGCAGGTAACGGCTGCCCACGTCGTACTGTGCTCACCAGGTGAGGGGCTCAGACAACTCCCAGATAACTTTGGAGCGCTTCACAGGACCCCCTTTGTGTGTCCTTTGTCTGGCCTTTCTTACCAACACTTCTGTCCGGCTGCCTCGGGCCTCCTCTTGGTAAACTTGGCGCCAGTTTCCCTGACCCTATGTGGTGCCTTCCTAGCGGGTGTAGCAAGGGGCTGCGCCACATAAAATGTCAGAGCCTCCGGTTTCTAGCTGAGGGTCGTTTCCTGCCTCCACTAGTTCAGGGACCGGTCTCCCCCTTTGGCCTGACCCCTCCACGCAGGTGGATTCGGGCGTGCGGTGGCGACTCGCCCGTCCGCACCCCTGGGATCCCTTCATTCCTTGTTCCTGGAGCCTTCTCCACTCCTCTTCCTTCCTTCTCCCTCTTGCACTCCTGGGCCTCTGTTACTAGGCCCGCCTCCGGAGCAGAGCTCATGCAGAGCCCCTGCTCCCTGCCACTTCTGCTCAGACTTCTCTGCACTGAACTAAGATGGTGCCCACCTTTTATACTCCCTTCTCAATGCACCCAGGAACTGCTTCCTCCCTGCTCCTGCACTGCAGGGTTCCCCTTCCTCAGTGTTCCCTCCCCCCACTCCAGCCAGGGACAGGGACTGTCGTGCCCATCTCAGGGGCATATTGGTCGCCCTGCCCCACGGCAATGTGGTGTAATGCATGCAGGTGTCTGGTCCTGATCCACACTCCATCCTTATCTGAGAGTGAGATATCACACCTCTGGGTGAGGTGCAATACGTCTGTAGCAACCGAGCCCTCAGGGTGCTACAGTTCCATTTATCTTCAGCCTAGGTGACGTATTGTGATACAGGGCCGTGATTTTGGCTATAAAAGGGTCCCCTAGACCCCTACCCCAAGCTTTTTAAGAGAATCATATATGGCGTGCCAGGAGACTCTATGGAATGCTTTCTCAGCATCCAACGAGAGTATCTACTTACAAATTTTTAACTGCATCTAGCCCAGGAAATACTTTGTGCCTAGTAGCAGTGTCTGCTAGTCAGCGGATTATCCCGGCTGTTAAGCAAGCTACACCACCTGTAGTTTGGACACTTAATTTTTTCAAAGGAAATGCTTCGGGACCACGGGATACTCAGTGAAGAGCATCAGGAGGCACCCCAAGGCATAGGGGCTGGGACTGGCAGTAGGATGCCTTGCGGTGGACAGCCGAGCTCGATCCTTATAAAAGCTTTTTAACTGCAGCAGCTTTAGTGGACGCTACTGGAGCTGGAATTACGCGGCTGCTGGCATGAGACTTGCCCTCCAATAGATCCTTGTAAATGGATTTAAAGTGTATTCATTCAAATTAGAGAGACAATTTAAATTAAAAAGCTTAGAGCTGCCTCCACCACAGGGGGGCTCGCTCGACCCACCAGGGGACAGGCACCAGTATTGGGAGAGGGGGGCTGGCCGTCAGGGTTCACCGCGGCTCTGGCACAAACCCTGCGACACGGAGGTGGCACGGGCAGGAGCGGACTGGCCGTGTCGGCTTCTCACTTTTTGGATTTTAGAAGGGCATGACATGCCTATATCTGTGTCTCCCCCTCCTTTTACTCCTCCACCTCTTTTCTTTTCGCATGACTATATGTACTTGACACTTTTCCATGTGTTAGTTGTGTCTTCTGAGCAGTTTGTCAGCTTTTGGACACCTTTGAAGGTGTTTTCTATGTGTTTCTATGTGTTTTTGTTTGCCTGCCATTGGTTTTAACGGTGTTCGAAGGTGTTCGTCGAACAGTTCGACGAACAGTTCGGCGAACACACGGGTGTTCTACGAACCAAACCGAACTAGAACACTACGGGGGTGGCTCAACACTAATGCTGAATTGCCGGCCGGCTTTTTTAAAGAGACGGTGCACGAAAACATTAATATTTTTTTAAATAAATCCTTTACACTAAATGACAAGTTCTGTAAGCAACACTGTCCCTGTACTTCATAGATATGTGACTGACATGTTTCTATCTATATAATCTATGTGTGAAGCTCTATTCTTTCTGTTGTAAATTGTCGGGTACCGGAGAATGCCGCTGATGAATTGCCGGCTTTTCATGTCATTCTACATTATTCTTAGTTGTTTTACTTCATGTAGAATTAACCTACAAGGAAAGAAAGGGTTTATTTTCATTCCGATATTTGTGTCCCATTGACTTGCATTGGTTTCCGGTATCGGAATCGGCGATATCCGATACTTTTTGGGTATCGGCCCGATCCTATCCGATACGATATTTCCTGATATCGGAAGGTATCGCTCAACACTAGTGAGGACAACTAGGGTTAGCGTCAGGACAACTAGGGTTAGCGCCAGGACAACCAGGGTTAGCGTCTGGACAACTAGGGTTAGCGTCAGGACAACTAGGGTTAGCGTCAGGACAACTAGGGTTAGCGTCAGGACAACTAGGGTTAGCGTCAGGACAAGTAGGGTTAGCGTCAGGACAACTAGGGTTAGCGTCAGGACAACTAGGGTTAGCGTCAGGAGAAGTAGGGTTAGCGTCAGGACAACTAGGGTTAGCGTCAGGACAACTAGGGTTAGCGTCAGGACAAGTAGGGTTAGCGTCAGGACAACTAGGGTTAGCGTCAGGACAAGTAGGGTTAGCGTCAGGACAACTAGGGTTAGCGTCAGGACAACTAGGGTTAGCGTCAGGACAACTAGGGTTAGCGTCAGGACAACTAGGGTTAGCATCAGGACATGTAGGGTTAGCGTCAGGACAACTAGGGTTAGCGTCAGGACAACAAGGGTTAGCGTCAGGACAAGTAGGGTTAGCGTCAGGACAACTTGGGTTAGCATCAGGACAACTAGGGTTAGCGTCAGGACAACTAGGGTTGGCTTCAGGACAACTAGGGTTAGCGTCAAGACAACTAGGGTTAGCGTCAGGACAACTAGGGTTAGCGTCAGGACAACTAGGGTTAGCGTCTGGACAACTAGGGTTAGCGTCAGGACAACTAGGGTTAGCGTCAGGACAACTAGGGTTAGCGTCAGGACAACTAGGGTTAGCGTCAGGACAAGTAGGGTTAGCGTCAGGACAACTAGGGTTAGCGTCAGGACAACTAGGGTTAGCGTCAGGAGAAGTAGGGTTAGCATCAGGACAACTAGGGTTAGCGTCAGGACAACTAGGGTTAGCGTCAGGACAACTAGGGTTAGCGTCAGGACAAGTAGGGTTAGCGTCAGGACAACTAGGGTTAGCGTCAGGACAACTAGGGTTAGCGTCAGGACAACTAGGGTTAGCATCAGGACATGTAGGGTTAGCGTCAGGACAACTAGGGTTAGCGTCAGGACAACAAGGGTTAGCGTCAGGACAAGTAGGGTTAGCGTCCGGACAACTAGGTTTAGCATCAGGACAACTAGGCTTAGCGTCAGGACAACTAGGGTTAGCGTCAGGACAACTAGGGTTAGCGTCAGGACAACTCGGGTTAGCGTCAGGACAATTAGGGTTAGCGTCAGGACAACTCGGGTTAGCGTCAGGACAACTCGTGTTAGCGTCAGGACAACTCGGGTTAGCGTCAGGACAACTCGGGTTAGCGTCAGGACAACTAGGGTTAGCGTCAGGACAACTCGGGTTAGCGTCAGGACAGCTCGGGTTAGCGTCAGGACAACTAGGGTTAGCGTCAGGACAACTCGGGTTAGCGTCAGGACAACTCGGGTTAGCATCAGGACAACTAGGGTTAGCGTCAGGACAAGTAGGGTTAGCGTCAGGACAACTAGTGTTAGCGTCAGGACAAGTAGGGTTAGCGTCAGGACAAGTAGGGTTAGCGTCAGGACAACTAGGGTTAGCGTCAGGACAACTAGGGTTAGCGTCAGGACAACTACGGTTAGCGTCAGGACAACTAGGGTTAGCGTCAGGACAACTAGGGTTAGCGTCAGGACAACTAGTGTTAGCGTCAGGACAACTAGGGTTAGCGTCAGGACAACTAGGGTTAGCGTCAGGACAACTAGGGTTAGCGTCAGGACAAGTAGGGTTAGCGTCAGGACAACTAGGGTTAGCGTCAGGACAACTAGGGTTAGCGTCAGGACAAGTAGGGTTAGCGTCAGGACAAGTAGGGTTAGCGTCAGGACAACTAGGGTTAGCGTCAGGACAAGTATGGTTAGCGTCAGGACAAGTAGGGTTAGCGTCAGGACAACTAGGGTTAGCGTCAGGACAACTAGGGTTAGCGTCAGGACAAGTAGGGTTAGCGTCAGGACAACTTGGGTTAGCATCAGGACAACTAGGGTTAGCGTCACGACAACTAGGGTTAGCGTCAGGACAACTAGGGTTAGCGTCAGGACAACTTGGGTTAGCGTCAGGACAACTAGGGTTAGCGTCAGGACAACTAGGGTTAGCGTCAGGACAACTAGGGTTAGCGTCAGGACAACTAGGGTTAGCGTCAGGACAGCTAGGGTTAGCGTCAGGACAACTCGGGTTAGCGTCAGGACAGCTCGGGTTAGCGTCAGGACAACTAGGGTTAGCGTCAGGACAACTCGGGTTAGCGTCAGGACAACTCGGGTTAGCATCAGGACAACTAGGGTTAGCGTCAGGACAAGTAGGGTTAGCGTCAGGACAACTAGTGTTAGCGTCAGGACAAGTAGGGTTAGCGTCAGGACAAGTAGGGTTAGCGTCAGGACAACTAGGGTTAGCGTCAGGACAACTAGGGTTAGCGTCAGGACAACTACGGTTAGCGTCAGGACAACTAGGGTTAGCGTCAGGACAACTAGGGTTAGCGTCAGGACAACTAGTGTTAGCGTCAGGACAACTAGGGTTAGCGTCAGGACAACTAGGGTTAGCGTCAGGACAACTAGGGTTAGCGTCAGGACAAGTAGGGTTAGCGTCAGGACAACTAGGGTTAGCGTCAGGACAACTAGGGTTAGCGTCAGGACAAGTAGGGTTAGCGTCAGGACAAGTAGGGTTAGCGTCAGGACAACTAGGGTTAGCGTCAGGACAAGTATGGTTAGCGTCAGGACAAGTAGGGTTAGCGTCAGGACAACTAGGGTTAGCGTCAGGACAACTAGGGTTAGCGTCAGGACAAGTAGGGTTAGCGTCAGGACAACTTGGGTTAGCATCAGGACAACTAGGGTTAGCGTCACGACAACTAGGGTTAGCGTCAGGACAACTAGGGTTAGCGTCAGGACAACTTGGGTTAGCGTCAGGACAATTAGGGTTAGCGTCAGGACAACTAGGGTTAGCGTCAGGACAACTAGGGTTAGCGTCAGGACAACTAGGGTTAGCATCAGGACAGCTAGGGTTAGCGTCAGGACAACTAGGGTTAGCGTCAGGACAACTAGGGTTAGCGTCAGGACAACTAGGGTTGGCTTCAGGACAACTAGGGTTAGCGTCAAGACAACTAGGGTTAGCGTCAGAAACAACTAGGGTTAGCGTCAGGACAACTAGGGTTAGCGTCAGGACAACTAGGGTTAGCGTCAGGACAACTAGGGTTAGCGTCAGGACTAGAGATGAGCGTTGTTCTACTCGAACTGTTCGCCAATCTCAAATTCGAGCTGTTTTGGGCGGTGTTCGAGCCGTTCGGCGAACACGAACAATTTGAGAAAACTTCGGCTGTTCGAGGTTATGTTCGATAACTGTTCGTGCACCAAAATCATAACTGGATTTTTTCTCAGTAATGATGAAAATTAATGTTAATGCGCAGTTTGAGTGTACAGCGGGGTGGGGGGAGGGGCAGGGGATGGATCTCTGCAGGAACAATGAAGATCTCCATTTTTTTTTCTCTTTCCCGCATTTGCAGTGGGGAGGTGCAATCTGTCAGCCTATCAGCAGCGCACACACGGAGCGAAGTGCTTTTTTTCACACAAGCAAGGGCATGTGTGATTGGCAGTGTATGTCACATGTCCTTGCCCTATAAGACCAAGCCATTTTCCCCGTCGCCACCATTTTCTCACTGCTGCAGCTGCGTGTTAGACGGCACCGCTGTTGCTGTGTGCGCTATACCTTGTTAATTTCAAGCCAATTTTCGCACAAATATACAGATAGCTTGGGGAGTAGGGAATAGTTGTGATTGCAGTCCTTTTAAGGACTAGGTTACAGCATTTCCTACGACTTTTATCAGGGAGGTCGCTGCTCTTAAATAGATAGATTGTGGGAGTAAAGACTAATTGTAATTGGAGTCCTTTTCAGGACTAGGTTACATCAGTTCCTATCAGTTTTTGCCAGGCAGGTCTGTGCCAGTGCTGTGCAAGTTTTTTTCACAGCATTTGGCTGAATCTAGGAAAGCTAATCCTTTTTGGCCTATTGCAGAGTGTGTTAGTCAGTGGAGTAGCCTATCTGTGTATAGAATACCAATTTTTTTACTGCACCTAGTGAAGGAAAATCTTTTGGGCATAGCATCATTCTATTAGTCCATCTATACTGACCTCCATCAGGTTGCAAACTGAATATATTTTTTTCTGCATCTACCTCTGAAAAAATATTGGGCTTCTAGCTGTGTGTGGGTCTTGTTCTATTAATCCATCTATACAGACCTCCATCAGGTTGCAAACTGAATATAATTTTTTTCTGCATCTAGCTCTGAAAAAATATTTGGCCTTCTAGCAGTGTGTGGGACTTGTTCTATTAGTCCACCTATACTGACCTCCATCAGGTTGCAAATTCAAAATAATTTTTTGCATGCATCTAGCTCTGAAAAAATATTTGGCCTTCTAGTAGTGTGTGGGACTTTCTCTGTTAGTCCATCTATACTGACCTCCATCAGGTTGCAAACTGAATATAATTTTTTTCTGCATCTAGCTCTGAAAAAATATTTGGCCTTCTAGCAGTGTGTCGGACTTTCTCTATTAGTCCATCTATACTGACCTCCATCAGGTTGCAAATTAAAAATAATTTTTATCTGCATCTACAGTACCTCTGAAAAAATATTTGGGCTTCTAGCTGTGTGTGGGACTTGTTGTATTAGTCCATCTATACTGACCTCCATCAGGTTGCAAATTGAATATAATTTTTTTCTGCATCTAACCCAGCCAATAGTTTTGGCCTAATACCACAGTTTGGCCACTCAGCTCTGCTCGGTTACCATCCATTGTTTTTTTGTACAAACAACTCCAGAGTTGTGAATTAGTTAACCACCAAAATGAGTGGAAAAAGGCCTGCTGCTGGTGGAAAGGGGAATAGGCGTGTTGGGAAGGGGAAAAAAGGTTGTGTCCGTGGGGTAGGTGTTAAAGCAACAGTAACATCTGCAGAAGAAAGACCATCTTCCAGCCAAACTAAAATGTCTACTTCTTTTAGCGGACAATGTGATAAGATCCCTTTCTTACGGCCACGCCAATCGCTACAAATTCCAGATGAGGCACAAAAACAGCAGGTGCTTCAACGGATATCAAGTGCTCCTTTAAGTGGGCTCTTCTCCACATCAACTTCAACATCACAAATACTCCAGTCCTCAAAAGTGTCACCCCAATCGCACTTGCTTCCTCACAGCTCCCAAATCTCCAGCTGCCCGTCTGAGTATGAGGTAGAACAGATGGTTGAGTCTGCAGAGCTGTTTACTCATACTATAGCCTGGGAATCAGAGGTCGACTCCAGCGCTTCTGTGAATCCAGATGAGGAAATGATCTGCACTGATGCCCAGAATCTTTATGAGTCGGATCCAGGGCCAGACGCAGAAGGTTCTGACCATAATGTAGACCCTCATTCCCAAACTGTAACTCCTGTTGGTGGAGACAATGAGGAAGACGATGATAAGACTCAAATACCTGATTGGAGCGACAACTTTAGTTTTTTGTCAGGGCAAGAACAGGTTGGCTCTGAGGACGACGGGTGTGATAACGCACAGGGTGATGATGATGAGGTTGGAGATCCCACTTACTGTCAACCCACAGTCAGCCAAGAGATGAGGTCAGCAGAGGAGGTGGAGGAAGATGCTAGTGACGACGAGGTCAGGTTGCGCCTTCCTGGACAGAGACGTAGTACTGGAAGCACGTCAACAACTGCATCCTCAAACACAACTCTGCCTCTCACCACAAGTCGTGGTGGCTCTTCAGGTCGCATGGGTGCTAAGCCTTGCATAGCCTGGGCATTTTTTCAGATCGATAAAGATGACCCAACTCGTGTTATCTGTAACATTTGTCAGCAAAAGCTAAGTAGAGGACAAAAAATACATAGTTTGAGTACTTCATGCATGAACCGGCACATGGACATGAAGCATAAGTTGCAGTGGGAAGCTCAGTGTGCTACAATGCGGCCTAGCCGGCCGGGCCAACCACCGTCTGCCATATCTTGTGCATCCGCGGCCTCTTCATCCTCTGTGACTGGGGGGACAGCAGTCACACCTGTTTTGGGGCGCAGACCTGCCACCTCTTTACCCGCAACAGCCAGCGTGATTGGCAGGTCATCATTTTCTTTGGAGGTGGTAACACCAGCTGGTGTAGAGCGCTGTCCGACAACGATAGCACCACCTTTGGATCAAGGCAACCTAACATGTCCGCCTGCATCTTCCTCACAGACCGGCAGTTTGCCGGGGACACCCTTATCAACCCCGTCTAAGCACAATAGCCAGCCCTCGGTCCCTCAGATGTGGACAAGTAAAAGACCATTTCCTCCTAGCCATGAGAAAGCTAAGAGGTTGAATTTCACCATCTGCAAGCTCTTGGCTACAGAAATGCTGCCTTTCCGCCTGGTGGACACAGAGGATTTTCGAGACCTTATGTCCGTCGCAGTGCCCCAGTACCAGATGCCCAGTCGGCACTACTTCTCAAAGAAAGGTGTGCCTGCACTCCACCAGCATGTCGCACACAACATCACCACTTCTTTGAGAAACTCTGTGTGTGACAGGGTGCATTTCACCACAGACACTTGGACGAGTAGGCATGGACAGGGGCGTTACATGTCGCTGACTGGGCACTGGGTAACTATGGTGACAGCAGGACAAGGGGCTGCTGTCCAAGTCTTGCCGTCCCCACGAGTTGTGCATCAATCCTCTTTATGTCAAAGTTCCTCCACTGCTTCTGCCTCCTCAACCTCCTCTCGGTCTTCCACCTGCACCCAAAGCCTGTCTGGTCATGCCACAAGCTTTCTAACTGCGCAGAAGGGATCCTGCACACCTCCTTACTATGCTGGCAGTAGGGCTCAACGTCATCAGGCGGTTTTTACATTGAAATGTCTGGGAAATGTGAGTCACACAGCTGAGGAGTTGTGGTCAGCTCTGGAGAACCAATTTCATGAATGGTTGTCTCCACTGGACCTGAAACCAGGGAAGGCCGTGTGCGACAATGCTGCAAACCTGGGTGCGGCCCTTCGCCGGGGCAATGTCACACACGTGCCTTGTATGGCTCACGTGTTGAACCTGGTTGTCCAGCAATTTTTAGCCCACTATCCCAGACTAGATGGCCTTCTGCAGAGGGCACGGTCGCTGTGTGCTCACTTCCGCCGTTCGCATCCCGCAGCTCAGCGACTTACATCTCTACAGAAGTCGTTGGGCCTGCCACTTCACCGGCTAAAATGCGATGTGCCTACCCGGTGGAATTCAACTCTGCACATGTTGCAGCGACTGTGGCAGCACCGACAAGCCCTGGTGCAATACGTTTTGACGTATAGCCTGGGACAACGAGATTCAGAGGTGGGGCAAATCACGCTGGAGGAGTGGTCTCAGATCAGGGACCTATGCACCCTTCTGCACAGTTTTGAAATGGCGACGAAGATGTTTAGTGCTGACGATGCCATTATCAGCATGACTATTCCGGTGATTTACATGCTGGAGCACATGTTAAACAGAATTCGGAGTCAGGTGGTGGCACAAGAGGACGTGGAGGAAGTAGAGGAGGAGGAGTTGTATGCGGAAGGGCTAACATCTGCAAGGTCCAGACGGTCGGCAGCAAAAAGGCGGCAGGCATGTGAGGGTGTGGGAGATGGTTTTACCAGGGCGCATGGTAGCAGCCAAACTAGTGAGGAAGGTGCAGGAACCCAGGAAGAAGTGGAGGACGAACTGATGGAAGACTCATCAGATGAGGGAGACCTTGATCACATTTCTGTTGTGCGAGGTTGGGGGGAGAGGACAGAGGAAGGAAGCATGATTGTTACCTCGCCACCAACACAACAGGGACTTGGTGCTCCTGGATGCGCAACACACATGAGTGCCTTCTTGCTGCACTACCTGCAACATGACCCTCGAATTGTGAGAATTAGAAATAATCCTGACTACTGGGTTGCCACACTGTTGGATCCCCGGTACAAAAGTAAATTTGCAGAAATTATTCCTGCCATAGAAAGGGATGCACGCATGCAGGAGTATCAGCAGAGACTGTTGCAGAATCTTACATGTGCTTTTCCACAAAATACCAGTGGTGCACGTAGTGAATCTCACAGTTCCAACTTGCCAACCGTGGGACCGTCAAGTGTTCACCACTCAAACCGTAACAGAACCACAGTATCTGCTGGTAACATCAATTTTGCGGAATCATTTCACCACTTTTTTAGCCCATCCTTTGCAAGGCCACAGGAGACAAGAAGTCTGACACATAGTCAACGCCTAGAGACGATGGTACAGGAGTATCTCCAAGTAAACATTGAAGCCACGACTGTGTCACTGGACCCTTGCTCTTTTTGGGCTTCCAATCTGGATAAATGGCCGGAGCTAGCCACTTACGCCTTGGAGATCTTGTCATGCCCCGCAGCCAGCATTCTTTCTGAATGTGTGTACAGCGCTGCTGGTGGTGTGCTGACAGATAAGCGCACGCGGTTCTCCACTGATAATGTAGACAGACTCACGTTCATAAAGATGAACAAATCATGGATCCGAAACGACTTTTCTACCCCTGTGTCATCCTGGGGAGAGTAAAAGCTTGATGATTGGTTAAAATCACCCTACCAACCGTTTTAAGCTTTCAAATTACTAATCATGTTTATCTGTATCTTGACTGGAAAATAATTTGGGCTTTGTAGCAGTGTGCAGCACTGATCCTATTAGGCCATCTATACTAAAGCTTCACCAGATTTAAAATTAAAAATAATTTTTAGCTGCATCTAGCCCGGAAAATAATTTTGGGGCTCCGAGATGCGCAAGACACATAAGTGCCTTCTTGCTGCACTACCTGCAGCATGACCCTCATATTGTCAGAATTCGAAGTAATCATGACTACTAGGTTGCCACACTCTTAGATCCCCCAAACTTTTCGATCAACCTTTTCATTTTAATAAAGACCAAAAAAATGGTCATTTTTGAAATTATAAGCATTAGCAGGTTGTTAGAAACTGAAACCAAACAGTTTTCAACTCAAAACTTTGTTCTAGGTGATGTTATATTTTCACATAGGACCCCTTGTTCGAAAGGAGCTTCTGAACTCTCTCGTCCATTGAATTTGTCAGGTTTTGGATGGTTTCTGCTTCAATTGTTTTGCATGAGGACAGAATACCCTCCCAGAGCTGTTGCTTAGATGTGAACTGCCTCCCGCCATCATAAACACTCCTTTTAATGATGCTCCAAAGGTTCTGAATGGGGTAGAGGTCAGGGGAGCATGGGGGTCACACCATAAGTTTGTGCCCTTTTATGCCCATATCAGCCAGAGATGCAGATGTTTTATGTGCAGCATGAGATGGTGCATTATCATGCAGAAAAATGATCTTGCTGTGAAATACACGGTTCTTCTTCTTGAACCATGGCAGGAAGTGCTGTTTGAGAAAATCCACATACATTATGGAGTTCATCTTTAGCGCCTTCAGGGATCCTAAAGGGGCCGACAATCTCTCTCCCCATGATTCCAGCCCAAAACCTTACTCCACCTCCTCCTTGTTGGCGCTGAAGCCGTGTTTGCGTGGGGTGTCCATCAACCAGCCATCCTCCACTCCATCCATCTGGACCATCGAGCGCTGCACGGCACTCATCCGTGAACAAAACAGTTTTGAAATCAGTCTTCATGTAATGTTTGGCCCACTGGAGCCGTTTCTGCTTGTGTGAAGTGGATAGAGGAGGTCGACAGGATGGCGTATGCACAGCTGCAAACCTCTGAAGGACCCTGCATCTTGTTGTTCGGGGGACGTTGGAGGCACAAGCAGCTTCAAAAACTTGTCTGCTGCTATGACAAGGCTTTTTTGCCGCTGCTCTTTCAACCTGACCTAATTGCCTGTAGGAAAGAGTCCTCAATTTGCCCTTATCAGCACGCACACGTGTGTACTGTGAATCAGCTACATACTTCTTGATTGCCAAGACACTTCATCCTGATCATCGCACAATGTTGATTGTAGTCATGCCTTGACCTGAACACTCCACAATTTGTTGCTTCTCAGCAGCCGACACATCCTTTTTCTTTCCCATTTTGGCAGAAAATGTAGGCTGCTTAATAATGTGAGAGAGCCTTCTTAAGTAGACTTGCCTTTCATTGGACACACCTGCCAAACTAATTAGCACAGGTGTCTGCAATTGCTTACAGTGATATAAAGAGCCCTGACACACATCACCATCAATGAGTTTAACTGACAAACAAACAAATTCTTCCCTTATCACTCCTAAACACTTTTTGCATAATAATTTGGAACGCAGTGTACATGTGCTTTTCCACAAAACACCAGTGGTTCACGTAGTGAATCTTACAGTTCTAACTTGCCAACCGTGGTCTGTATGGAGTTGTTCAATAAAGGGCCCAAAATTAAGATAACATAGATGGGAGAGGTCTCTATGAATAGGAATTCCTAAGTATTTGATACCCTGTGAGGACCAGGCAAAGGGAAAGTTGGACTGGATGGAATCCTATGTGGATTTAGGGAGGGAGACATCGAGGGCCTCAGACTTCGCTGCATTGATTTTAAAATTTTACCATGTAACAAAGTGATCTATTTCAGCCATAACAGCATGGATGGATATATGTGATTGAGTGATATATACTAGGACATCATCAGCAAATAGAGAGCACTTGTACTCGGTGCCTCCCACCTCAATCCACCTAATATTGGGGTTATGGCGAATTGATGAGAGCAGGTGCTCCGTCACTAGGATGTATAAGAGAGGGGACAGAGGACATCCCTGCCTTGTCCCATTGGTGATTGTGAAAGGTGATGAAAATGTTCTGACGCACCCCCTGGGCCTTGGGACACCCGGAGCCGGACCCTTTTTGGTGGATGCTGGTGGTTGTAGTCTTCGTGGCGGCGACCCGGTTCCGTGGCTCAGGGCGGTCAAACCAGTGGCGGAACTATTTATGTGGTTTTGATGTTTAAATGTCCGACTACGCCACACGTGGATTGCGGTCAGAGTGAACCGCCGCTACAGGGCAGACCGCTGAGGCTGGTGTTGTGGGTGCAGCAGAGCGTAGCATAACTCCCCACGGGAGGAGTATAGCCTCAGGGCAGTGTATGCGGAGGATGGGGGTGATGGTGCAGGGCAGCAGCAGTAACGACACGGAGTCAATGATGCAGTTCAGGGCCTTTACTCACAGTTCTTATTATCCAGACCACGTCTGCAGGTAACGGCTGCCCACGTCGTACTGTGCTCACCAGGTGAGGGGCTCAGACAACTCCCAGATAACTTTGGAGCACTTCACAGGACCCCCTTTGTGTGTCCTTTGTCTGGCCTTTCTTACCAACTCTTCTGTCCGGCTGCCTCGGGCCTCCTCTTGGTAAACTTGGCGCCAGTTTCCCTGACCCTATGTGGTGCCTTCCTAGCGGGTGTAGCGAGGGGCTGCGCCACATAAAATGTCAGAGCCTCCGGTTTCTAGCTGAGGGTCGTTTCCTGCCTCCACTAGTTCGGGGACCGGTCTCCCCCTTTGGCCTGACCCCTCCACGCAGGTGGATTCGGGCGTGCGGTGGCGACTCGCCCGTCCGCACCCCTGGGATCCCTTCATTCCTCGTTCCTGGAGCCTTCTCCGCTCCTCTTCCTTCCTTCTCCCTCTTCCAGGCCTGGGCCTCTGTTACTAGGCCCGCCTCCGGAGCAGAGCTCATGCAGAGCCCCTGCTCCCTGCCACTTCTGCTCAGACTTCTCTGCACTGAACTAAGATGGTGCCCACCTTTTATACTCCCTTCTCAATGCACCCAGGAACTGCTTCCTCCCTGCTCCTGCACTACAGGGTTTCCCTTCCTCAGTGTTCCCTCCCCCCACTCCAGCCAGGGACAGGGACTGTCGTGCCCATCTCAGGGGCATATTGGTCGCACTGCCCCACAGCAATGTGGTGTAATGCATGCAGGTGTCGGGTCCTGATCCACACTCCATCCTTACCTGAGAGTGAGATATCACACCTCTGGGTGAGGTGCAATACGTCTGTAGCAACCGAGCCCTCAGGGTGCTACAGTTCCATTTATCTTCAGCCTAGGTGACGTATTGTGATACAGGGCCGTGATTTTGGCTATAAAAGGGTCCCCTAGACCCCTACCCCAAGCTTTTTAAGAGAATCATATATGGCTTGCAAGGAGACTCTATGGAATGCTTTCTCAGCATCCAACGAGAGTATCTAATTACAAATTTTTAACTGCATCTAGCCCAGGAAATACTTTGTGCCTAGTAGCAGTGTCTGCTAGTCAGCGGATTATCCCGGCTGTTAAGCAAGCTACACCACCTGTAGTTTAGACACTTAATTTTTTCAAAGGAAATGCTTCGGGACCATGGGATACTTAGTGAAGAGCATCAGGAGGCACCCCAAGGCATAGGGGCTGGGACTGGCAGTAGGATGCCTTGCGGTGGACAGCCGAGCTCGATCCTTATAAAAGCTTTTTAACTGCAGCAGCTTTAGTGGACGCTACTGGAGCTGGAATTACGTGGCTGCTGGCATGAGACTTGCCCTCCAATAGATCCTTGTAAATGGATTTAAAGTGTATTCATTCAAATTAGAGAGACAATTTAAATTAAAAAGCTTAGAGCTGCCTCCACCACAGGGGGGCTCGCTCGACCCACCAGCGGACAGGCACCAGTATTGGGAGAGGGGGGCTGGCCATCAGGGTTCACCGCGGCTCTGGCACAAACCCGGCGACACGGAGGTGGCACGGGCAGGAGCGGACTGGCCGTGTCGGCTTATCACTTTTTGGATTTTAGAAGGCCATGACATGCCTATATCTGTGTCTCCCCCTCCTTTTACTCCTCCACCTCTTTTCTTTTCGCATGACTATATGTACTTGTCACTTTTCCATGTGTTAGTTATGTCTTCTGAGCAGTTTGTCAGCTTTTGGACACCTTTGAAGGTGTTTTCTATGTGTTTCTATGTGTTTTTGTTTGCCTGTCATTGGTTTTAACGGTGTTCGAAGGTGTTCGACGAACAGTTCGGCGAACACACGGGTGTTCGACGAACCGAACCGAACTCGAACACTACGGGGGTGGCTCAACACTAGTCAGGACAACTAGGGTTAGCGTCAGGACAACTAGGGTTAGCGTCAGGACAACTAGGGTTAGCGTCAGGACAACTAGGGTTAGCGTCAGGACAACCAGGGTTAGCGTCAGGACAACTAGGTTTAGCGTCAGGACTATTGTTGAGCGATACCTTCCGATATCAGGAAATATCGTATCGGATTGGATCGGGCCGATACCCAAAAAGTATCGGATATCGCCGATTCCGATACCGGAAACCAATGCAAGTCAATGGGACACAAATATCGGAATGAAAATAAACCCTTTCTTTCCTTGTAGGTTAATTCTACATGAAGTAAAACAACTAAGAATAATGTAGAATGACATGAAAAGCCGGCAATTCAGCAGCGGCATACACCGGTACACGAGAATTTACAACAGAAAGAATAGAGCTTCACACATAGATTAGATAGATAGAACCATGTCAGTCACATATATATGAAGTACAGTGACAGTGTTGCTTACAGAACTTGTCATTTAGTGTAAAGGATTTATTTAAAAAAATATTAGTGTTTTCATGCACCGTCTCTTTAAAAAAGCTGGCCGGCAATTCAGCATCTGTACCTGACAATTTATAACAGACAGAATAGAGCTTCACACATAGATTAGATAGATAGAAACATGTCAGTCACATATCTATGAAGTACAGTGACACTGTTGCTTACTGTACTTGTCATTTAGTGTAAAGGATTTATTTAAAAAAATATTAGTGTTTTCATGCACCGTCTCTTTAAGAAAGCCGGCCGGCAATTCAGCAGCGGTACCCGACAATTTATAACAGACAGAATAGAGCTTCACACATAGATTAGATACATAGAAACATGTCAGTCACATATATATGAAGTACAGTGATAGTGTTGGTTACTGTACTTGTCATTTAGTGTTAAAATAAAGGATTTATTTAAAAAAAGATTGGCGTGGGGTTCCCCTTAATTTTAGGCTCTAGCGGAGGTTAAGCAGACAGCTGGGGCAAATGTTTGAAGCCTGGGAAGGGGGTAATACCCACGGAGCTTCCCAGGCTACTAATATCAGCCCCCAGCTGAATACCTAGCCTTTACTAGCTATTAAAATGGGGGAACCCCCCCAAAAAAATAACGTGGGGTCCCCCCTAATTTAATAGCTAGCAAAGGCTAGGCAGACAGCTGGGGGCTGATTTTAATAGCCCAGGAAGGGTGCCACGAATATTGGCCCCCTCCCAGGCTAGAAACACCAGCCGTCAGCCGCCCCAGAAATGGCGCATCCATAGGATGCGCCAATTCTGGCACTTAGCCTCGCTCTTCCCACTGCCCTGTAGCGGTGGCAGTGGGGTAATAGGGCTGGGGTTGATGTCAGCTTATAATGCCAGCTGACATCAAGCCCAGATTAGTAATGGAGAGGCGTCTATAAGACACCCCCATTACTAACCCCATAGTCAAAGTTAAAGAAAAACACAAACACCCAGAATAAAGTCCTTTAATTGAAATAAACACACAATTCTTTATTGTTCTAAATTAAACCATACTTACAGTCACGCCCATTCCAGCTGAAGCCAACGATCTCCTGCAATAAAAGAAAAATAATAAAGCAACATCATCCTTACCTTTCCATGGTTCCCACGACAGCTTCAGCTCTGCTACATCGAGATGACAGGCTGGACCGCAGCAGAACGCTGCCATCCAGCCTGTCATCCCGCGGACACTGAGAAGCGCAGGCATGCTTGCGCTCCTCAGTGTCTGGCTGTGACGGCATAAAGATGAGCCGAGGTCATGTCCAATGAACTCAGCTCACCTCATGCACGTCACTGACAGCGTGGGAAAATTCTCACGCTGAAGCGCTGAGTGCAGGAGAATTCTCCCACGCTGTCAGTGACATACATGAGGTGAGGTCATGTCCAATGAACTCAGCTCACCTCATGCACGTCACTGACAGCGTGGGAAAATTCTCACGCTGAAGCGCTGAGTGCAGGAGAATTTTCCCACGCTGTCAGTGACGTGCATGAGGTGAGCTGAGTTCATTGGACATGACCTCACCTCATGCACGTCACTGACAGCGTGGGAAAATTCTCCTGCACTCAGCGCTTCAGCGTGAGAATTTTTCCACGCTGTCAGTGAAGTGCATGAGGTGGGCTGAGTTCATTGGACATGACCTCGGCTCATCTTTATGCCGTCACAGCCAGACACTGAGGAGTGCAAGTATGCCTGCGCTTCTCAGTGTCTGCGGGATGACAGGCTGGATGGCAGCGTTCTGCTGCGGTCCAGCCTGTCATCTCAATGTAGCAGAGCTGAAGCTGTCGTGGGAGCCATGGAAAGGTAAGGATGAGGTTGCTTTATTATTTTACTTTTATTGCAGGAGATCGTTGGCTTCAGCTGGAATGGGCGTGATGGTAAGTATGGTTTAATTTAGAACAATAAAGAATTGTGTGTTTATTTCAATTAAAGGACTTTTTTCTGGGTGTTGTGTTTTTTTAAATACTTTACTAGAAATTCATGGTGGTCATGTCTAATATTGGCGTGACCCCATGAATTTCGGGCTTAGGGCCAGCTGATAATGCCAAGCTGGCCTTAACCCCTTTATTACCCAGTGAGCCACCGCAACAGGGCCCTGGATGAGTTGGGTAGAGCGCCAGAAGATGGCGCTTCTATGGACGCGCCATTTTCTGGTGCGGCTGCGGACTGCAATTTGCAGCGGGGGTGGCCCAGAAAGCTTGGGTCTCCCTGCGCTGCGGATTCCAGCCCCCAGCCGCCTAGTTGTACCTGGCTGGGCACAAAAATAGGGCGAAGCCCCACGCATTTTTTTTTTTAATTATTTCATGAAATTCATGGAATAATTAAGAAAAAAAGGGCTTCCCTATATTGTTGTGTCCAACCAGGTACAAATAGGCAGCTGGTGGTTGGGGGCAGCCCGTTCCTGCCTGCTGTACCTGGCTGGACACAAATATAGTGTGAAGCCCCACGTCAATTTTTTTTTAATTCTTTCATGAAATAATTTTTTTAAAAAAGGGCTTCCCTATATTGTTGTGTCCAGCCAGGTACAAATAGGCAGCTGGTGGTTGGGGGCAGCCCGTTCCTGCCTGCTGTGCCTGGCTGGACACAAATATAGGGCGAAGCCCCACATCAATTTTTTTTAAAATAAATCCTTTATTTTAACACTAAATGACATCTGAGGAGTTAATAAAGATGCAGTCCCTAAATTATTATTTATTTTTTAATAAATTTTTCCCAAAACTTTTGACGTGGGCTTCGCCATATTTTTGTATGCCAGCCAGGTAGAGAATCCAGCTTCTATGAACGCGCCATTTTCCGGGGTGGCTGCGGACTGCAATTTTCAGCGGGGGGGGGGCAGAAAGCTTGGGCCTCCCTGCGCTGCAGATTCCATCCCCCAGCTGCCTAGTTGTACCTGGCTGGACACAAAAATAGGGAGAAGCTTCACATATTTTTTTTGTAAAAATTATTTCATGAAATTCATGAAATAATTAAGAAAAAAAGGGCTTCCCTATATTGTTGTGTCCAACCAGGTACAAATAGGCAGCTGGTGGTTGGGGGCAGCCCGTTCCTGCCTGCTGTACCTGGCTGGACATAAATATAGTGCGAAGCCCCACGTCAATTTTTTTTAAATTATTTCAGGAAATTCATGAAATAATTAAAAAAAATTGATGTGGGGCTTCGCCTATATTTGTGTCCAGTCAGGTACAACAGGCAGGAACGGGCTGCCCCCAACCACCAGCTGCCTATTTGTAACTAGCCGGACACAACAATATAGGGAAACCCTTTTTTTCTTAATTATTCCATTAATTTCATGAATTTAAAAAAAAAATACGTGGAGCTTCGCCCTATTTTTGTGTCCAGCCAGGTACCACTAGGCAGCTGGGGGCTGGAATCTGCAGCGCAGGGAGGCCCAAGCTTTCTGGGCCCCACCCGCTGCAAATTGCAGTCCGCAGCCGCCCCGGAAAATGGCGCGTTCATAGAAGCGCCATCTTCTGGCGCTGTACCCAACTCATCCAGGGCCCTGGTGCGGTGGCTCACTGGGTAATAAAGGGGTTAAGGCCAGCTTGGCATTATCAGCTGGCCCTAAGCCCGAAATTCATGGGGTCACGCCAATATTAGACATGACCACCATGAATTTCTAGTAAAGTATTTAAAAAAAACACAAACATCCAGAAAAAAGTCCTTTAATTGAAATAAACACACAGTTCTTTATTGTTCTAAATTAAACCATACTTACAGTCACGCCCATTCCAGCTGAAGCCAACGATCTCCTGCAATAAAAGTAAAATAATAAAGCAACATCATCCTTACCTTTCCATGGTTCCCACGACAGCTTCAGCTCTGCTACATCGAGATGACAGGCTGGACCGCAGCAGAACGCTGCCATCCAGCCTGTCATCCCGCAGACACTGAGAAGCGCAGGCATGCTTGCGCTCCTCAGTGTCTGGCTGTGATGGCATAAAGATGAGCCGAGGTCATGTCCAATGAACTCAGCTCACTTCATGTACGTCACTGACAGCGTGGGAGAATTCTCACGCTGAAGCGCTGAGTGCAGGAGAATTTTCCCACGCTGTCAGTGACGTGCATGAGGTGAGCTGAGTTCATTGGACATGACCTCACCTCATGTATGTTACTGACAGCGTGGGAGAATTCTCACGCTGAAGCGCTGAGTGCAGGAGAATTTTCCCACGGTGTCAGTGACGTGCATGAGGTGAGCTGAGTTCATTGGACATGACCTCGGCTCATCTTTATGCCGTCACAGCCTGACACTGAGGAGCGCAAGCATGCCTGCGCTTCTCAGTGTCTGCGAGATGACAGGCTGGATGGCAGCGTTCTGCTGCGGTCCAGCCTGTCATCTCGATGTAGCAGAGCTGAAGCTGTCGTGGGAACCATGGAAAGGTAAGGATGATGTTGCTTTATTATTTTTCTTTTATTGAAGGAGATCGTTGGCTTCAGCTGGAATGGGCGTGACTGTAAGTATGGTTTAATTTAGAACAATAAAGAATTGTGTCTTTATTTCAATTAAAGGACTTTTTCTGGGTGTTTGCGTTTTTTTTAAATACTTTACTAGAAATTCATGGCGGTCATGTCTAATATTGGCGTGACCCCATGAATTTCGGGCTTAGGGCCAGCTGATAATGCCAAGCTGGCATTAACCCCTTTATTACCCAGTGAGCCACCGCACCAGGGCCCTGGTTGAGTTGGGTACAGCGCCAGAAGATGGCGCTTCTATGAACGCGCCATTTTCCGGGGCGGCTGCGGACTGCAATTTGCAGCGGGTGGGGCCCAGAAAGCTTGGGCCTCCCTGCGCTGCAGATTCCTGCCCCCAGCTGCCTAGTTGTACCTGGCTGGACACAAAAATAGGGCGAAGCCCCACGTATTTTTTTTTAAAATTATTTCATGAAATTCATGGAATAATTAAGAAAAAAAGGGCTTCCCTATATTGTTGTGTCCGGCTAGGTACAAATAAGCAGCTGGGGGTTGGGGGCAGCCCGTTCCTGCCTGCTGTACCTGACTGGACACAAATATAGGGCGAAGCCCCACATAAATTTTTTTTAATTATTTCATGAACTTACTGAAATAATTAAAAAAAAATTGACGTGGGGCTTTGCACTATATTTGTGTCCAGCCAGGTACAGCAGGCAGGAACGGGCTGCCCCCAACCACCAGCAGCCTATTTGTACCTGGTTGGACACAACAATATAGGGAAGCCCTTTTTTTCTTAATTATTCCATGAATTTCATGAAATAATTAAAAAAAAAAAACGTGGAGCTTCTCCCTATTTTTGTGTCCAGCCAGGTACAACTAGGCAGCTGGGGGATGGAATCTGCAGCGCAGGGAGGGCCAAGCTTTCTGCCCCCCCCCCCCCCGCTGAAAATTGCAGTCTGTAGCCGCCCCGGAAAATGGCGCGTTCATAGAAGCTGGATGCTGTACCTGGCTGGCATACAAAAATATGGCGAAGCCCACGTCAAAAGTTTTGGGAAAAATTAATTAAAAAATAAATAATAATTTAGGGACTGCATCTTTATTAACTCCTCAAATGTCATTTAGTGTGAAAATAAAGGATTTATTTAAAAAAAAAATGGCGTGGGATCCCCCAGAATTTTAGTCTCTAGCGGAGGTTAAGCAGACGGCTGGGGCAGATGTTTGAAGCCTGGGAAGGGGGTAAAACCCACGGAGCTTCCCAGGCTACTAATATCAGCCCCCAGCTGAATACCTAGCCTTTACTAGCTATTAAAATGGGGGACCCCCCCAAAAAATGACGTGGGGTCCCCCCTATTTTAATAGCTAGCAAAGGCTAGGCAGACAGCTGGGGGCTGATATTAATAGCCCAGGAAGGGTGCCATGAATAATGGCCCCCTCCCAGGCTAGAAACACCAGCCGTCAGCCGCCCCAGAAATGGCGCATCCATATGATGCGCCAATTCTGGCACTTAGCCTCGCTCTTCCACGCTGCCCTGGTGCGGTGGCAGGGGGTAATAGTGGTGGGGTTCATGTCAGCGCCAGCTGCCATGAAGCCCAGGTTAGTAATGATGTGCGTCTATAAGACACCCCCATTACTGACCTACAAAGTGTTAAAAAGAAAAAACACACTACACCCAGAAAAAAATAATTTATTTGAAATAAAACACACAATTTTATTTAATTCTTAGTTTACTAAAAATAATAGTTACCTGTCCACGTTCCTGCGCTGATCTCCCATGCACAGCTGTCACATCTGGAGATGGTGACAGCTGTGCATGGCTGCGGTAAGCTCACACTGCCGGGAACACGTCCGCTCCCGGCAGCGGGAGCCACTGACTGAGGTCACCGGAGTGCATTCAGGCAGCGCAGCTCCGGAGACCTCCTTTACGGCAGTGCTGTACCATGGGAATTTCTCACGATACAGCAGGGCCGTAAAGGAGCTAACCGGAGCAGCGCTGCCTGAACTCCGGCGAACCCTTACGGCCTCGTCATTCTAGCGGCGGCAGCGGTTCAGAGCGGTCACATTCTATGTGGCTGCTCTGAACTGGAGATCTTCGTGGGACACTCGTGGACTACTATGGAGGGGTAAGGATAAGGTTGTGGTTTATTATTTTATATCTTATTACAGGAGATCGATGGCTTCGGGGAATTAGGTGTCTAGGTGAGTATAGTTGTAGTTTTTTATTTTTTACTTTATTTTAGGTGGCGATCGGCGGGGACAGGTAATGTATGAACTAATTTATTGTAGGTAACCACTGGCCACCAATGACATGTATTTAACATTTATTGGGGACACAGTAGGGCAATTTATATAGCAGGATCAGGCTGATGGGAACTACTGCTCCCATCGAGCTGATCCTGCTGGCACGAGTGGACAGGGGACAGACATAGGCCGATGGGAGTAGTAGTGTCACATCGGCCTATGTCTGCCTGCATGCACAGACACCGCGCACACCCGCACAAACATCGCACAGACACCCCGCACACACACGCAGGCATCGCACAGACACATCGCACAGACACCGCGCACACCCGCACACACTCGCAGACATCTCACAGACACCGCACACACTCGCAGACATCTCACAGACACCGCACACACTCGCAGACAGACGCACAGACACCCGCACACACCAATCATGACGGGTCTGGGAGGTGAGGCTGACCTGTGCGGCCGTGGGAAAGTTCATGTGAGTTCATGCAGTCAAGCATGAACTCACATGAACCCTCTGAGGACACCGCGGCGACTTCAAATGAACAGCTGATCGGCATCACCTGCTACCTCAGCTGTTCATTTGAAATAACCGGCGGGAAAGCGCAGCACAGAACGGGAAAGCCGGCGGTGAAGTCTTTTCACTGCCGACTTCCCCGCCCGGGTCCTTCGCTCCTTGGTGCTGCGCTCCCCGCCCGGTCCTAATTTACGATTGGGATTGGAGGTGGCGAGGGGAGCGGAGGATCGGGGTGGGAGGCTTCGGGGAAGCAGTATGGGGCTGTGTGATTGTTTAAAAGCCGGCGGCTTTTTACCGCGCGCCGGCTTTTAAACAATCAGGAGAATTCTCCCCCGCTGGGATGGCATTCTGATGACAGGCTGGTTCGCGCTGCCATCCAACTTGTCATCCTTCAGAGACAATGCAGAGCTCAGGCATTATGGGAACTTCCGATTCCGGTATTCGATATTGTAAAAATATCGGAATTAAGTATCGGAATTCCGATACCGCGAATATCGGCCGATACCCGATATTTCAGTATCGGAATGCTCAACACTAGTCAGGACAACTAGGGTTAGCGCCAGGACAACTAGGGTTAGCGCCAGTACAACTAGGGTTAGCGCCAGGACAACTAGGGTTAGCGCCAGGACAACTAGGGTTAGCGCCAGGACAACTAGGGTTAGCGCCAGGACAACTAGGGTTAGCGTCAGGACAACTAGGGTTAGCGTCAGGACAACTAGGGTTAGCTTCAGGACAACTAGGGTTAGCGCCAGGACAGCTAGGGTTAGCGTCAGGACAACTAGGGTTAGCGTCAGGACAACTAGGGTTAGCGTCAGGACAGCTAGGGTTAGCGTCAGGACAACTAGGGTTAGCGTCAGGACAACTAGGGTTAGCGACAGGACAACTAGGGTTAGCGCCAGGACAACTAGGGTTAGCGCCAGGACAACTATGGTTAGCGCCAGGACAACTAGGGTTAGCGCCAGGACAACTAGGGTTAGCGCCAGGACAACTAGGGTTAGCGTCAGGACAACTAGGGTTAGCGTCAGGACAACTAGGGTTAGCGTCAGGACAACTAGGGTTAGCGCCAGGACAACTAGGGTTAGCGCCAGGACAACTAGGGTTAGCGCCAGGACAACTAGGGTTAGCGCCAGGACAACTAGAGTTAGCGCCAGGACAACTAGGGTTAGCGTCAGGACAACTAGGGTTAGCGTCAGGACAACTAGGGTTAGCATCAGGACAACTAGGGTTAGCGTCTGGACAACTAGGTCTAGCGTCAGGACAACTAGGGTTAGCGTCAGGACAACTAGGGTTAGCGTCAGGACAACTAGAGTTAGCGTCAGGACAACTAGGGTTAGCGTCTGGACAACTAGGTCTAGCGTCAGGACAACTAGGGTTAGCGTCAGGACAACTAGGGTTAGCGTCAGGACAACTAGAGTTAGCGTCAGGACAACTAGGGTTAGCGTCTGGACAACTAGGTCTAGCGTCAGGACAACTAGGGTTAGCGTCAGGACAACTAGGGTTAGCGGCAGGACAACTAGGGTTAGCGCCAGGACAACTAGGGTTAGCGCCAGGACAACTAGGGTTAGCGCCAGAACAACTAGGGTTAGCGCCATTACAACTAGGGTTAGCACCAGGACAACTAGGGTTAGCGCCAGGACAACTAGGGTTAGCGCCAGGACAACTAGGGTTAGCGCCAGGACAACTAGGGTCAGCGCCAGGACAACTAGAGTTAGCGCCAGGACAACTAGGGTTAGCGTCAGGACAACTAGGGTTAGCGTCAGGACAACTAGGGTTAGCGTCAGGACAACTAGGGTTAGCGTCTGGACAACTAGGTCTAGCGTCAGGACAACTAGGGTTAGCGTCAGGACAACTAGGGTTAGCGTCAGGACAACTAGAGTTAGCGTCAGGACAACTAGGGTTAGCGCCAGGACAACTAGGGTTAGCGCCAGGACAACTAGGGTTAGCGCCCGGACAACTAGGGTTAGCGCCAGGACAACTAGGGTTAGCGCCAGGACAACTAGGGTTAGCGCCATTACAACTAGGGTTAGCGCCAGGACAACTAGGGTTAGCGCCAGGACAACTAGAGTTAGCGCCAGGACAACTAGGGTTAGCGCCAGGACAACTAGGGTTAGCGCCAGGACAACTAGAGTTAGCGCCAGGACAACTAGGGTTAGCGCCAGGACAACTAGGGTTAGCGCCAGGACAACTAGGGTTAGCGCCAGGACAACTAGGGTTAGCGCCAGGACAACAAGGGTTAGCGCCAGGACAACTAGGGTTAGCGTCAGGACAACTAGGGTTAGCGACAGGACAACTAGGGTTAGCGTCAGGACAACTAGGGTTAGCGTCAGGACAACTAGGGTTAGCGTCAGGACAACTAGGGTTAGCGTCAGGACAACTAGGGTTAACGTCAGGACAACTAGGGTAAGCGTCAGGACACCTAGGGTTAGCGTCAGGACAACTAGGGTTAGCGTCAGGACAACTAGGGTTAGCGTCAGGGCAACTAGGGTTAGCGTCAGGACAACTAGGGTTAGCGTCAGGACAACTCGGGTTAGCGTCAGGACAACTCGGGTTAGCGTCAGGACAACTCTGGTAAGCGTCAGGACAACTCGGGTAAGCGTCAGGACAACTCGGGTAAGCGTCAGGACAACTCGGTTTAGCGTCAGGACAACTCGGGTTAGCGTCAGGACAACTCGGGTTGGCGTCAGGACAACTCGGCTTAGCGTCAGGACAACTAGGGTTAGCGTCAGGACAAGTAGGGTTAGCATCAGGACAACTAGGGTTAGCATCAGGACAACTAGGGTTAGCGTCAGGACAACTCGGGTTAGCGTCAGGACAACTCGGTTTAGCGTCAGGACAACTAGGGTTAGCGTCAGGACAAATAGGGTTAGCGTCAGGACAACTAGGGTTAGCGCCAGGACAACTAGGGTCAGCGCCAGGACAACTAGAGTTAGCGCCAGGACAACTAGGGTTAGCGTCAGGACAACTATTGTTAGCGTCAGGACAACTAGGGTTAGCGTCAGGACAACTAGGGTTAGCGTCAGGACAACTAGGGTTAGCATCTGGACAACTAGGTCTAGCGTCAGGACAACTAGGGTTAGCGTCAGGACAACTAGGGTTAGCGTCAGGACAACTAGAGTTAGCGTCAGGACAACTAGGGTTAGCGCCAGGACAACTAGGGTTAGCGCCAGGACAACTAGGGTTAGCGCCAGGACAACTAGGGTTAGCGCCAGGACAACTAGGTTTAGCGCCAGGACAACTAGGGTTAGCGCCATTACAACTAGGGTTAGCGCCAGGACAACTAGGGTTAGCGCCAGGACAACTAGAGTTAGCGCCAGGACAACTAGGGTTAGCGCCAGGACAACTAGGGTTAGCGCCAGGACAACTAGGGTTAGCGCCAGGACAACAAGGGATAGCGCCAGGACAACTAGGGTTAGCGTCAGGACAACTAGGGTTAGCGCCAGGACAACTAGGGTTAGCGCCAGGACAACTAGGGTTAGCGTCAGGACAACTAGGGTTAGCGTCAGGACAACTAGGGTTAGCGTCAGGACAACTAGGGTTAACGTCAGGACAACTAGGGTAAGCGTCAGGACAACTAGGGTTAGCGTCAGGACAACTAGGGTTAGCGTCAGGACAACTAGGGTTAGCGTCAGGACAACTAGGGTTAGCGTCAGGACAACTCGGGTTAGCGTCAGGACAACTCGGGTTAGCGTCAGGACAACTCGGGTTAGCGTCAGGACAACTCGGGTAAGCGTCAGGACAACCCGGGTAAGCGTCAGGACAACTCGGGTAAGCGTCAGGACAACTCGGTTTAGCGTCAGGACAACTCGGGTTAGCGTCAGGACAACTCGGGTTAGCGTCAGGACAACTCGGGTTAGCGTCAGGACAACTAGGGTTAGCGTCAGGACAAGTAGGGTTAGCATCAGGACTACTAGGGTTAGCATCAGGACAACTAGGGTTAGCGTCAGGACAACTCGGTTTAGCGTCAGGACAACTAGGGTTAGCGTCAGGACAACTAGGGTTAGCGTCAGGACAACTCGGGTTAGCGTCAGGACAACTCGGGTTAGCGTCAGGACAACTAGGGTTAGCGTCAGGACAACTCGGGTTAGCGTCAGGACAACTCGGGTAAGCGTCAGGACAACTCGGGTTAGCGTCAGGACAACTCGGGTTAGAGTCAGGACAACTCGGGTTAGCGTCAGGACAGCTCAGGTTAGCGTCAGGACAATTCCGGTTAGCGTCAGGACAACTCGGGTTAGCGTCAGGACAACTCGGGTTAGCGTCAGGACAACTAGGGTTAGCGTCAGGACAACTCGGGTTAGCGTCAGGACAACTAGGGTTAGCGTCAGGATAACTCGGGTTAGCGTCAGGACAACTAGGGTTAGTGGCAGGACAACTAGGGTTAGCGTCAGGACAACTCGGGTTAGCGTCAGGACAACTCGGGTTAGCGTCAGGACAACTCGGGTTAGCGTCAGGACAACTAGGGTTAGCGTCAGGACAACTCGGGTAAGCGTCAGGACAACTCGGGTTAGCGTCAGGACAACTCGGGTTAGCGTCAGGACAACTCGGGTTAGCATCAGGACAACTCGGGTTAGCGTCAGGACTACTAGGGTTAGCGTCAGGACAACTCGGGTTAGCGTCAGGACAACTAGGGTTAGCGTCAGGACAACTCGGGTTAGCGTCAGGACAACTAGGGTTAGCGTCAGGACAACTCGGGTTAGCGTCAGGACAACTAGGGTTAGTGTCAGGACAACTAGGGTTAGCGTCAGGACAACTAGGGTTAGCGTCAGGACAACTAGGGTTAGCGCCAGGACAACTAGGGTTAGCGCCAGGACAACTAGGGTTAGCGCCAGGACAACAAGGGATAGCGCCAGGACAACTAGGGTTAGAATCAGGACAACTAGGGTTAGCGTCAGGACAACTAGGGTTAGCATCAGGACAACTAGGGTTAGCATCAGGACAAGTAGGGTTAGCGTCAGGACAACTAGGGTTAGCGTCAGGACAACTAGGGTTAGCGTCAGGATAAGTAGGGTTAGCGTCAGGACAACTAGGGTTAGCGTCAGGACAACTAGGGTTAGCGTCAGGACAACTAGGGTTAGCGTCAGGACAAGTAGGGTTCGCGTCAGGACAACTAGGGTTAGCGCCAGGACAACTTGGGTTAGCGTCAGGACAACTCAGGTTAGCGTCAGGACAACTCGGGTTACGTCAGGAAAACTCGGGTTAGCGTCAGGACAACTCGGGTTAGCGTCAGGACTACTAGGGTTAGCGTCAGGACAACTCGGGTTAGCGTCAGGACAACTCGGGTTAGCGTCAGGACAACTCGGGTTAGTGTCAGGACAAGTAGGGTTAGCGTCAGGACAACTCGGGTTAGCGTCAGGACAACTCGGGTTAGCGTCAGGACAACTAGGGTTAGCGTCAGGACAAGTAGGGTTAGCGTCAGGACAACTAGGGTTAGCGTCAGGACAAGTAGGTTTAGCGTCAGGACAAGTAGGGTTAGCGTCAGGACAACTAGGGTTAGCGTCAGGACAACTAGGGTTAGCGTCAGGACAAGTAGGGTTAGCGTCAGGACAACTAGGGTTAGCGTCAGGACAACTAGGGTTAGCGTCAGGACAACTAGGGTTAGCGTCAGGACAACTAGGGTTAGCGTCAGGACAACTAGGCTTAGCGTCAGGACAACTAGGGTTAGAGTCAGGACAACTAGGGTTAGCATCAGGACAACTAGGGCTAGCGTCAGGACAAGTAGGGTTAGCGTCAGGACAACTAGGGTTAGCGTCAGGACAACTAGGGTTAGCGTCAGGACAACTAGGGTTAGCGTCAGGACAACTAGGGTTAGCGTCAGGACAAGTTGGGTTAGCGTCAGGACAAGTAGGGTTAGCATCAGGACAACTAGGGTTAGCTTCAGGACAACTAGGGTTAGCGTCAGGACAAGTAGGGTTAGCGTCAGGACAACTAGGGTTAGCGTCAGGACAAGTAGGGTTAGCGTCAGGACAACTAGGGTTAGCATCAGGACAACTAGGGTTAGCATCAGGACAAGTAGGGTTAGCGTCAGGACAACTAGGGTTAGCGTCAGGACAACTAGGGTTAGCGTCAGGACAAGTAGGGTTAGCGTCAGGACAACTAGGGTTAGCGTCAGGACAACTCGGGTTAGCGTCAGGACAACTAGGGTTAGCGTCAGGACAAGTAGGGTTCGCGTCAGGACAACTAGGGTTAGCGCCAGGACAACTTGGGTTAGCGTCAGGACAACTCGGGTTAGCGTCAGGACAACTCGGGTTACGTCAGGAAAACTCGGGTTAGCGTCAGGACAACTCGGGTTAGCGTCAGGACTACTAGGGTTAGCGTCAGGACACCTCGGGTTAGCGTCAGGACAACTTGGGTTAGCGTCAGAACAACTCGGGTTAGCGTCAGGACAACTCGGGTTAGCGTCAGGACAACTCGGGTTAGCGTCAGGACAACTCGGGTTAGTGTCAGGACAACTAGGGTTAGCGTCAGGACAACTCGGGTTAGCGTCAGGACAACTCGGGTTAGCGTCAGCACAACTAGGGTTAGCGTCAGGACAAGTAGGGTTAGCGTCAGGGCAACTAGGGTTAGCGTCAGGACAACTAGGGTTAGCCTCAGGACAACTAGGGTTAGCGTCAGGACAAGTAGGGTTAGCGTCAGGACAACTAGGGCTAGCGTCAGGACAAGTAGGGTTAGCGTCAGGACAACTAGGGTTAGCGTCAGGACAAGTAGGGTTAGCGTCAGGACAAGTAGGGTTAGCGTCAGGACAACTAGGGTTAGCGTCAGGACAACTAGGGTTAGCGTCAGGACAACTAGGGTTAGCGTCAGGACAACTAGGCTTAGCGTCAGGACAACTAGGGTTAGCGTCAGGACAACTAGGGCTAGCGTCAGGACAAGTAGGGTTAGCGTCAGGACAACTAGGGTTAGCGTCAGGACAACTAGGGTTAGCGTCAGGACAAGTAGGGTTAGCGTCAGGACAAGTAGGGTTAGCGTCAGGACAACTAGGGTTAGCGTCAGGACAAGTAGGGTTAGCGTCAGGACAAGTAGCGTTAGCGTCAGGACAACTAGGGTTAGCGTCAGGACAACTAGGGTTAGCGTCAGGACAACTAGAGTTAGCGTCAGGACAACTAGGGTTAGCGTCAGGACAAGTAGGGTTAGCCTCAGGACAAGTAGGGTTAGCGTCAGGACAACTAGGGTTAGCGTCAGGACAACTAGGGTTATCGTCAGGACAACTAGGGTTAGCGTCAGGACAACTAGGGTTAGCGTCAAGACAACTAGGGTTAGCGTCAGGACAGCTAGGGTTAGCGTCAGGACAACTAGGGTTAGCGTCAGGACAACTAGTGTTAGCATCAGGACAACTAGGGTTAGCGTCAGGACAACTAGGGTTAGCGTCAGGACAACTAGGGTTAGCATCAGGACAAGTAGGGTTAGCGTCAGGACAAGTAGGGTTAGCGTTAGGACAAGTAGGGTTAGCGTCAGGACAACTAGGGTTAGCGTCAGGACAAGTAGGGTTAGCGTCAGGACAACTAGGGTTAGCGTCAGGACAACTAGGGTTAGCGTCAGGACAAGTAGGGTTAGCGTCAGGACAAGTAGGGTTAGCGTCAGGACAACTAGGGTTAGCGTCAGGACAACTAGGGTTAGCGTCAGGACAAGTAGGGTTAGCGTCAGGACAACTAGGGTTAGCGTCAGGACAACTAGGGTTAGCGTCAGGACAAGTAGGGTTAGCATCAGGACAAGTAGGGTTAGCGTCAGGACAACTAGGGTTAGCGTCAGGACAACTAGGGTTAGCGTCAGGACAAGTAGGGTTAGCGTCAGGACAACTGGGGTTAGCGTCAGGACTACTAGGGTTAGCGTCAGGACAACTAGGGTTAGCGTCAGGACAACTAGGGTTAGCGTCAGGACAACTAGGGTTAGCGTCAGGACAACTAGGGTTAGCGTCAGGACAAGTAGGGTTAGCGTCAGGACAACTAAGGTTAGCGTCAGGACAACTAGGGTTAGCATCAGGACAAGTAGTGTTAGCGTCAGGACAACTAGGGTTAGCGTCAGGACAACTAGGGTTAGCGTCAGGACAACTAGGGTTAGCATCAGGACAACTAGGGTTAGCGTCAGGACAACTAGGGTTAGCGTCAGGACAAGTAGGGTTAGCGTCAGGACAAGTAGGGTTAGCGTCAGGACAACTAGGGTTAGCGTCAGGACAACTAGGGTTAGCGTCAGGACAAGTAGGGTTAGCATCAGGACAAGTAGGGTTAGCATCAGGACAAGTAGGGTTAGCGTCAGGACAACTAGGGTTAGCGTCAGGACAAGTAGGGTTAGCGTCAGGACAAGTAGGGTTAGCGTCAGGACAAGTAGGGTTAGCGTCAGGACAACTAGGGTTAGCGTCAGGTCAAGTAGGGTTAGCGTCAGGACAACTCGGGTTAGCGTCAGGACAACTCGGGTTAGCGTCAGGACAACTCGGGTTAGCGTCAGGGCAACTCGGGTTAGCGTCAGGACAACTCGGGTTAGCGTCAGGAAATCTCGGGTTAGCGTCAGGACAACTCGGGTTAGCGTCAGGACTACTCGGGTTAGCGTCAGGACAACTAGGGTTAGCGTCAGGACAACTAGGGTTAGCGTCAGGACACGTAGGGTTAGCATCAGGACAAGTAGGGTTAGCGTCAGGACAACTAGGGTTAGCGTCAGGACAAGTAGGGTTAGCGTCAGGACAACTAGGGTTAGCGTCAGGACAACTAGGATTAGCGTCAGGACAAGAAGGGTTAGCGTCAGGACAACTAGGGTTAGTGTCAGGACAACTAGGGTTAGCGTCAGGACAAGTAGGGTTAGCGTCAGGACAACTAGGGTTAGCGTCAGGACAACTAGGATTAGCGTCAGGACAAGAAGGGTTAGCGTCAGGACAAGTAGGGTTAGCGTCAGGACAACTAGGGTTAGCGTCAGGACAACTAGGGTTAGCGTCAGGACAAGTAGGGTTAGCGTCAGGACAATTAGGGTTAGCGTCAGGACAACTAGGGTTAGAGTCAGGACAACTAGGGTTAGCGTCAGGACAACTAGGGTTAGCGTCAGGACAACTAGGGTTAGCGTCACGACAACAAGTGTTAGCGTCAGGACAAGTAGGGTTAGCATCAGGACAAGTAGGGTTAGCGTCAGGACAACTAGGGTTAGCGTCAGGACAACTAGGGTTAGCGTCAGGACAAGTAGGGTTAGCGTCAGGAAAAGTAGGGTTAGCGTCAGGACAACTAGGGTTAGCGTCAGGACAACTAGGATTAGCGTCAGGACAACTAGGGTTAGCGTGAGGACAACTAGGGTTAGCGTCAGGACAACTAGGGTTAGCGTCAGGACAAGTAGGGTTAGCGTCAGGACAACTAGGGTTAGCGTCAGGACAACTAGGGTTAGCGTCAGGACAACTAGGGTTAGCGTCAGGACAACTAGGGTTAGAGTCAGGACAAGTAGGGTTAGCGTCAGGACAAGTAGGGTTAGCGTCAGGACAACTAGGGTTATCGTCAGGACAAGTAGGGTTAGCGTCAGGACAACTAGGGTTAGCGTCAGGACAAGTAGGGTTAGCGTCAGGACAAGTAGGGTTAGCGTCAGGACAACTAGGTTTAGCGTCAGGACAACTAGGGTTAGCGTCAGGACAGCTAGGGTTAGCGTCTGGACAGCTAGGGTTAGCGTCAGGACAACTAGGGTTAGCATCAGGACAACTAGGGTTAGCGTCAGGACAACTAGGGTTAGCGTCAGGACAACTAGGGTTAGCGTCAGGACAACTCGGGTTAGCGTCAGGGCAACTCGGGTTAGCGCCAGGACAACTAGGGTTAGCGTCAGGACAACTAGGGTTAGCGCCAGGACAACTAGGGTTAGCGCCAGGACAACTAGGGTTAGCGCCAGGACAACTAGGGTTAGCGCCAGGACAACTAGGTTTAGCGCCAGGACAACTAGGGTTAGCGCCATTACAACTAGGGTTAGCGCCAGGACAACTAGGGTTAGCGCCAGGACAACTAGGGTTAGCGCCAGGACAACTAGGGTTAGCGCCAGGACAACTAGGGTTAGCGCCAGGACAACAAGGGATAGCGCCAGGACAACTAGGGTTAGAATCAGGACAACTAGGGTTAGCATCAGGACAACTAGGGTTAGCATCAGGACAACTAGGGTTAGCGTCAGGACAGCTAGGGTTAGCGTCAGGACAACTAGGGTTAGCGTCAGGACAACTAGGGTTAGCGTTAGGACAACTAGGGTTAGCGTCAGGACAAGTAGGGTTAGCGTCAGGACAAGTAGGGTTAGCGTCAGGACAACTAGGGTTAGCGTCAGGACAACTAGGGTTAGCGTCAGGACAAGTAGGGTTAGCGTCAGGACAAGTAGGGTTAGCGTCAGGACAAGTAGGGTTAGCGTCAGGACAACTAGGGTTAGCGTCAGGACAACTAGGGTTAGCGTCAGGACAAGTAGGGTTAGCGTCAGGACAACTAGGGTTAGCGTCAGGACAACTAGGGTTAGCGTCAGGACAAGTAGGGTTAGCATCAGGACAAGTAGGGTTAGCGTCAGGACAACTAGGGTTAGCGTCAGGACAACTAGGGTTAGCGTCAGGACAAGTAGGGTTAGCGTCAGGACAACTGGGGTTAGCGTCAGGACAACTAGGGTTAGCGTCAGGACAACTAGGGTTAGCGTCAGGACAACTAGGGTTAGCGTCAGGACAAGTAGGGTTAGCGTCAGGACAACTAAGGTTAGCGTCAGGACAACTAGGGTTAGCGTCAGGACAAGTAGTGTTAGCGTCAGGACAACTAGGGTTAGCGTCAGGACAACTAGGGTTAGCGTCAGGACAACTAGGGTTAGCATCAGGACAACTAGGGTTAGCGTCAGGACAACTAGGGTTAGCGTCAGGACAAGTAGGGTTAGCGTCAGGACAAGTAGGGTTAGCGTCAGGACAACTAGGGTTAGCGTCAGGACAACTAGGGTTAGCGTCAGGACAAGTAGGGTTAGCATCAGGACAAGTAGGGTTAGCATCAGGACAAGTAGGGTTAGCGTCAGGACAACTAGGGTTAGCGTCAGGACAAGTAGGGTTAGCGTCAGGACAAGTAGGGTTAGCGTCAGGACAACTAGGGTTAGCGTCAGGTCAAGTAGGGTTAGCGTCAGGACAACTCGGGTTAGCGTCAGGACAACTCGGGTTAGCGTCAGGACAACTCGGGTTAGCGTCAGGGCAACTCGGGTTAGCGTCAGGACAACTCGGGTTAGCGTCAGGACAACTAGGGTTAGCATCAGGACAACTAGGGTTAGCATCAGGACAACTAGGGTTAGCGTCAGGACAAGTAGGGTTCGCGTCAGGACAACTAGGGTTAGCGCCAGGACAACTTGGGTTAGCGTCAGGACAACTCGGGTTAGCGTCAGGACAACTCGGGTTACGTCAGGAAAACTCGGGTTAGCGTCAGGACAACTCGGGTTAGCGTCAGGACTACTAGGGTTAGCGTCAGGACACCTCGGGTTAGCGTCAGGACAACTAGGGTTAGCGTCAGAACAACTCGGGTTAGCATCAGGACAACTCGGGTTAGCGTCAGGACAACTCGGGTTAGCGTCAGGACAACTCGGGTTAGCGTCAGGACAACTCGGGTTAGCGTCAGGACAAGTAGGGTTAGCGTCAGGACAACTCGGGTTAGCGTCAGGACAACTCGGGTTAGCGTCAGGACAACTAGGGTTAGCGTCAGGACAAGTAGGGTTAGCGTCAGGACAACTAGGGTTAGCGTCAGGACAACTAGGGTTAGCGTCAGGACAAGTAGGGTTAGCGTCAGGACAACTAGGGTTAGCGTCAGGACAACTAGGGTTAGCGTCAGGACAAGTAGGGTTAGCGTCAGGACAACTAGGGTTAGCGTCAGGACAACTAGGGTTAGCGTCAGGACAACTAGGGTTAGCGTCAGGACAACTAGGCTTAGCGTCAGGACAACTAGGGTTAGCGTCAGGACAACTAGGGTTAGCATCAGGATAACTAGGGCTAGCGTCAGGACAAGTAGGGTTAGCGTCAGGACAACTAGGGTTAGCGTCAGGACAACTAGGGTTAGCGTCAGGACAACTAGGGTTAGCGTCAGGACAACTCGGGTTAGCGTCAGGACAACTCGGGTTAGCGTCAGGACAAGTAGGGTTAGCGTCAGGACAACTCGGGTTAGCGTCAGGACAACTCGGGTTAGCGTCAGGACAACTAGGGTTAGCGTCAGGACAAGTAGGGTTAGCGTCAGGACAACTAGGGTTAGCGTCAGGACAACTAGGGTTAGCGTCAGGACAAGTAGGGTTAGCGTCAGGACAACTAGGGTTAGCGTCAGGACAACTAGGGTTAGCGTCAGGACAAGTAGGGTTAGCGTCAGGACAACTAGGGTTAGCGTCAGGACAACTAGGGTTAGCGTCAGGACAACTAGGGTTAGCGTCAGGACAACTAGGCTTAGCGTCAGGACAACTAGGGTTAGCGTCAGGACAACTAGGGTTAGCATCAGGATAACTAGGGCTAGCGTCAGGACAAGTAGGGTTAGCGTCAGGACAACTAGGGTTAGCGTCAGGACAACTAGGGTTAGCGTCAGGACAACTAGGGTTAGCGTCAGGACAACTAGGGTTAGCGTCAGGACAAGTTGGGTTAGCGTCAGGACAAGTAGGGTTATCATCAGGACAACTAGGGTTAGCTTCAGGACAACTAGGGTAAGCGTCAGGACAAGTAGGGTTAGCGTCAGGACAACTAGGGTTAGCGTCAGGACAAGTAGGGTTAGCGTCAGGACAACTAGGGTTAGCATCAGGACAACTAGGGTTAGCATCAGGACAAGTAGGGTTAGCGTCAGGACAACTAGGGTTAGCGTCAGGACAACTAGGGTTAGCGTCAGGATAAGTAGGGTTAGCGTCAGGACAACTAGGGTTAGCGTCAGGACAACTAGGGTTAGCGTCAGGACAACTAGGGTTAGCGTCAGGACAAGTAGGGTTCGCGTCAGGACAACTAGGGTTAGCGCCAGGACAACTTGGGTTAGCGTCAGGACAACTCAGGTTAGCGTCAGGACAACTCGGGTTACGTCAGGAAAACTCGGGTTAGCGTCAGGACAACTCGGGTTAGCGTCAGGACTACTAGGGTTAGCGTCAGGACAACTCGGGTTAGCGTCAGGACAACTCGGGTTAGCGTCAGGACAACTCGGGTTAGTGTCAGGACAAGTAGGGTTAGCGTCAGGACAACTCGGGTTAGCGTCAGGACAACTCGGGTTAGCGTCAGGACAACTAGGGTTAGCGTCAGGACAAGTAGGGTTAGCGTCAGGACAACTAGGGTTAGCGTCAGGACAACTAGGGTTAGCGTCAGGACAAGTAGGGTTAGCGTCAGGACAACTAGGGTTAGCGTCAGGACAACTAGGGTTAGCGTCAGGACAACTAGGGTTAGCGTCAGGACAACTAGGGTTAGCGTCAGGACAACTAGGCTTAGCGTCAGGACAACTAGGGTTAGCGTCAGGACAACTAGGGTTAGCATCAGGACAACTAGGGCTAGCGTCAGGACAAGTAGGGTTAGCGTCAGGACAACTAGGGTTAGCGTCAGGACAACTAGGGTTAGCGTCAGGACAACTAGGGTTAGCGTCAGGACAACTAGGGTTAGCGTCAGGACAAGTTGGGTTAGCGTCAGGACAAGTAGGGTTAGCATCAGGACAACTAGGGTTAGCTTCAGGACAACTAGGGTTAGCGTCAGGATAAGTAGGGTTAGCGTCAGGACAACTAGGGTTAGCGTCAGGACAAGTAGGGTTAGCGTCAGGACAACTAGGGTTAGCATCAGGACAACTAGGGTTAGCATCAGGACAAGTAGGGTTAGCGTCAGGACAAGTAGGGTTAGCGTCAGGACAACTAGGGTTAGCGTCAGGACAAGTAGGGTTAGCGTCAGGACAACTAGGGTTAGCGTCAGGACAACTCGGGTTAGCGTCAGGACAACTAGGGTTAGCGTCAGGACAAGTAGGGTTCGCGTCAGGACAACTAGGGTTAGCGCCAGGACAACTTGGGTTAGCGTCAGGACAACTCGGGTTAGCGTCAGGACAACTCGGGTTACGTCAGGAAAACTCGGGTTAGCGTCAGGACAACTCGGGTTAGCGTCAGGACTACTAGGGTTAGCGTCAGGACACCTCGGGTTAGCGTCAGGACAACTTGGGTTAGCGTCAGAACAACTCGGGTTAGCGTCAGGACAACTCGGGTTAGCGTCAGGACAACTCGGGTTAGCGTCAGGACAACTCGGGTTAGTGTCAGGACAACTAGGGTTAGCGTCAGGACAACTCGGGTTAGCGTCAGGACAACTCGGGTTAGCGTCAGGACAACTAGGGTTAGCGTCAGGACAAGTAGGGTTAGCGTCAGGGCAACTAGGGTTAGCGTCAGGACAACTAGGGTTAGCCTCAGGACAACTAGGGTTAGCGTCAGGACAAGTAGGGTTAGCGTCAGGACAACTAGGGCTAGCGTCAGGACAAGTAGGGTTAGCGTCAGGACAACTAGGGTTAGCGTCAGGACAAGTAGGGTTAGCGTCAGGACAACTAGGGTTAGCGTCAGGACAACTAGGGTTAGCGTCAGGACAACTAGGGTTAGCGTCAGGACAACTAGGCTTAGCGTCAGGACAACTAGGGTTAGCGTCAGGACAACTAGGGCTAGCGTCAGGACAAGTAGGGTTAGCGTCAGGACAACTAGGGTTAGCGTCAGGACAACTAGGGTTAGCGTCAGGACAAGTAGGGCTAGCGTCAGGACAAGTAGGGTTAGCGTCAGGACAACTAGGGTTAGCGTCAGGACAAGTAGGGTTAGCGTCAGGACAAGTAGGGTTAGCGTCAGGACAACTAGGGTTAGCGTCAGGACAACTAGGGTTAGCGTCAGGACAACTAGAGTTAGCGTCAGGACAACTAGGGTTAGCGTCAGGACAAGTAGGGTTAGCCTCAGGACAAGTAGGGTTAGCGTCAGGACAACTAGGGTTAGCGTCAGGACAACTAGGGTTAGCGTCAGGACAACTAGGGTTAGCGTCAGGACAACTAGGGTTAGCGTAAAGACAACTAGGGTTAGCGTCAGGACAACTAGGGTTAGCGTCAGGACAACTAGGGTTAGCGTCAGGACAACTAGTGTTAGCATCAGGACAACTAGGGTTAGCGTCAGGACAACTAGGGTTAGCGTCAGGACAACTAGGGTTAGCATCAGGACAAGTAGGGTTAGCGTCAGGACAAGTAGGGTTAGCGTTAGGACAAGTAGGGTTAGCGTCAGGACAACTAGGGTTAGCGTCAGGACAAGTAGGGTTAGCGTCAGGACAACTAGGGTTAGCGTCAGGACAACTAGGGTTAGCGTCAGGACAAGTAGGGTTAGCGTCAGGACAAGTAGGGTTAGCGTCAGGACAAGTAGGGTTAGCGTCAGGACAACTAGGGTTAGCGTCAGGACAACTAGGGTTAGCGTCAGGACAAGTAGGGTTAGCGTCAGGACAACTAGGGTTAGCGTCAGGACAACTAGGGTTAGCGTCAGGACAAGTAGGGTTAGCATCAGGACAAGTAGGGTTAGCGTCAGGACAACTAGGGTTAGCGTCAGGACAACTAGGGTTAGCGTCAGGACAAGTAGGGTTAGCGTCAGGACAACTGGGGTTAGCGTCAGGACTACTAGGGTTAGCGTCAGGACAACTAGGGTTAGCGTCAGGACAACTAGGGTTAGCGTCAGGACAACTAGGGTTAGCGTCAGGACAACTAGGGTTAGCGTCAGGACAAGTAGGGTTAGCGTCAGGACAACTAAGGTTAGCGTCAGGACAACTAGGGTTAGCGTCAGGACAAGTAGTGTTAGCGTCAGGACAACTAGGGTTAGCGTCAGGACAACTAGGGTTAGCATCAGGACAACTAGGGTTAGCGTCAGGACAACTAGGGTTAGCGTCAGGACAAGTAGGGTTAGCGTCAGGACAAGTAGGGTTAGCGTCAGGACAACTAGGGTTAGCGTCAGGACAACTAGGGTTAGCGTCAGGACAAGTAGGGTTAGCATCAGGACAAGTAGGGTTAGCATCAGGACAAGTAGGGTTAGCGTCAGGACAACTAGGGTTAGCGTCAGGACAAGTAGGGTTAGCGTCAGGACAAGTAGGGTTAGCGTCAGGACAAGTAGGGTTAGCGTCAGGACAACTAGGGTTAGCGTCAGGTCAAGTAGGGTTAGCGTCAGGAAAACTCGGGTTAGCGTCAGGACAACTCGGGTTAGCGTCAGGACAACTCGGGTTAGCGTCAGGGCAACTCGGGTTAGCGTCAGGACAACTCGGGTTAGCGTCAGGAAATCTCGGGTTAGCGTCAGGACAACTCGGGTTAGCGTCAGGACTACTCGGGTTAGCGTCAGGACATCTAGGGTTAGCGTCAGGACAACTAGGGTTAGCGTCAGGACACGTAGGGTTAGCATCAGGACAAGTAGGGTTAGCGTCAGGACAACTAGGGTTAGCGTCAGGACAAGTAGGGTTAGCGTCAGGACAACTAGGGTTAGCGTCAGGACAACTAGGATTAGCGTCAGGACAAGAAGGGTTAGCGTCAGGACAACTAGGGTTAGTGTCAGGACAACTAGGGTTAGCGTCAGGACAAGTAGGGTTAGCGTCAGGACAACTAGGGTTAGCGTCAGGACAACTAGGATTAGCGTCAGGACAAGAAGGGTTAGCGTCAGGACAAGTAGGGTTAGCGTCAGGACAACTAGGGTTAGCGTCAGGACAACTAGGGTTAGCGTCAGGACAAGTAGGGTTAGCGTCAGGACAATTAGGGTTAGCGTCAGGACAACTAGGGTTAGAGTCACGACAACTAGGGTTAGCGTCAGGACAACTAGGGTTAGCGTCAGGACAACTAGGGTTAGCGTCACGACAACAAGTGTTAGCGTCAGGACAAGTAGGGTTAGCATCAGGACAAGTAGGGTTAGCGTCAGGACAACTAGGGTTAGCGTCAGGACAACTAGGGTTAGCGTCAGGACAACTAGGGTTAGCGTCAAGACAACTAGGGTTAGCGTCAGGACAACTAGGGTTAGCGTCAGGACAACTAGGGTTAGCGTCAGGACAACTAGTGTTAGCATCAGGACAACTAGGGTTAGCGTCAGGACAACTAGGGTTAGCGTCAGGACAACTAGGGTTAGCATCAGGACAAGTAGGGTTAGCGTCAGGACAAGTAGGGTTAGCGTTAGGACAAGTAGGGTTAGCGTCAGGACAACTAGGGTTAGCGTCAGGACAAGTAGGGTTAGCGTCAGGACAACTAGGGTTAGCGTCAGGACAACTAGGGTTAGCGTCAGGACAAGTAGGGTTAGCGTCAGGACAAGTAGGGTTAGCGTCAGGACAAGTAGGGTTAGCGTCAGGACAACTAGGGTTAGCGTCAGAACAACTAGGGTTAGCGTCAGGACAAGTAGGGTTAGCGTCAGGACAACTAGGGTTAGCGTCAGGACAACTAGGGTTAGCGTCAGGACAAGTAGGGTTAGCATCAGGACAAGTAGGGTTAGCGTCAGGACAACTAGGGTTAGCGTCAGGACAACTAGGGTTAGCGTCAGGACAAGTAGGGTTAGCGTCAGGACAACTGGGGTTAGCGTCAGGACTACTAGGGTTAGCGTCAGGACAACTAGGGTTAGCGTCAGGACAACTAGGGTTAGCGTCAGGACAACTAGGGTTAGCGTCAGGACAACTAGGGTTAGCGTCAGGACAAGTAGGGTTAGCGTCAGGACAACTAAGGTTAGCGTCAGGACAACTAGGGTTAGCGTCAGGACAAGTAGTGTTAGCGTCAGGACAACTAGGGTTAGCGTCAGGACAACTAGGGTTAGCATCAGGACAACTAGGGTTAGCGTCAGGACAACTAGGGTTAGCGTCAGGACAAGTAGGGTTAGCGTCAGGACAAGTAGGGTTAGCGTCAGGACAACTAGGGTTAGCGTCAGGACAACTAGGGTTAGCGTCAGGACAAGTAGGGTTAGCATCAGGACAAGTAGGGTTAGCATCAGGACAAGTAGGGTTAGCGTCAGGACAACTAGGGTTAGCGTCAGGACAAGTAGGGTTAGCGTCAGGACAAGTAGGGTTAGCGTCAGGACAAGTAGGGTTAGCGTCAGGACAACTAGGGTTAGCGTCAGGTCAAGTAGGGTTAGCGTCAGGAAAACTCGGGTTAGCGTCAGGACAACTCGGGTTAGCGTCAGGACAACTCGGGTTAGCGTCAGGGCAACTCGGGTTAGCGTCAGGACAACTCGGGTTAGCGTCAGGAAATCTCGGGTTAGCGTCAGGACAACTCGGGTTAGCGTCAGGACTACTCGGGTTAGCGTCAGGACAACTAGGGTTAGCGTCAGGACAACTAGGGTTAGCGTCAGGACACGTAGGGTTAGCATCAGGACAAGTAGGGTTAGCGTCAGGACAACTAGGGTTAGCGTCAGGACAAGTAGGGTTAGCGTCAGGACAACTAGGGTTAGCGTCAGGACAACTAGGATTAGCGTCAGGACAAGAAGGGTTAGCGTCAGGACAACTAGGGTTAGTGTCAGGACAACTAGGGTTAGCGTCAGGACAAGTAGGGTTAGCGTCAGGACAACTAGGGTTAGCGTCAGGACAACTAGGATTAGCGTCAGGACAAGAAGGGTTAGCGTCAGGACAAGTAGGGTTAGCGTCAGGACAACTAGGGTTAGCGTCAGGACAACTAGGGTTAGCGTCAGGACAAGTAGGGTTAGCGTCAGGACAATTAGGGTTAGCGTCAGGACAACTAGGGTTAGAGTCAGGACAACTAGGGTTAGCGTCAGGACAACTAGGGTTAGCGTCAGGACAACTAGGGTTAGCGTCACGACAACAAGTGTTAGCGTCAGGACAAGTAGGGTTAGCATCAGGACAAGTGGGGTTAGCGTCAGGACAACTAGGGTTAGCGTCAGGACAACTAGGGTTAGCGTCAGGACAACTAGGGTTAGCGTCAGGACAAGTAGGGTTAGCGTCAGGAAAAGTAGGGTTAGCGTCAGGACAACTAGGGTTAGCGTCAGGACAACTAGGATTAGCGTCAGGACAACTAGGGTTAGCGTGAGGACAACTAGGGTTAGCGTCAGGACAACTAGGGTTAGCGTCAGGACAAGTAGGGTTAGCGTCAGGACAACTAGGGTTAGCGTCAGGACAACTAGGGTTAGCGTCAGGACAACTAGGGTTAGAGTCAGGACAAGTAGGGTTAGCGTCAGGACAAGTAGGGTTAACGTCAGGACAACTAGGGTTATCGTCAGGACAAGTAGGGTTAGCGTCAGGACAACTAGGGTTAGCGTCAGGACAAGTAGGGTTAGCGTCAGGACAAGTAGGGTTAGCGTCAGGACAACTAGGTTTAGCGTCAGGACAACTAGGGTTAGCGTCAGGACAGCTAGGGTTAGCGTCTGGACAGCTAGGGTTAGCGTCAGGACAACTAGGGTTAGCGTCAGGACAACTAGGGTTAGCATCAGGACAACTAGGGTTAGCGTCAGGACAACTAGGGTTAGCGTCAGGACAACTAGGGTTAGCGTCAGGACAACTCGGGTTAGCGTCAGGGCAACTCGGGTTAGCGTCAGGGCAACTCGGGTTAGCGTCAGGACAACTCGGGTTAGCGTCAGGACAACTCGGGTTAGCGTCAGGGCAACTCGGGTTAGCGTCAGGACAACTCGGGTTAGCGTCAGGACTACTCGGGTTAGCGTCAGGACAACTCGGGTTAGCGTCAGGACAACTCGGGTTAGCGTCAGGGCAACTCGGGTTAGCGTCAGGACAACTCGGGTTAGCGTCAGGACAACTCGGGTTAGCGTCAGGACAACTAGGGTTAGCGTCAGGGCAACTAGGGCTAGCGTCAGGACAAGTAGGGTTAGCGTCAGGACAACTAGGGTTAGCGTCAGGACAACTAGGGTTAGCGTCAGGACAAGTAGGGTTAGCGTCAGGACAACAAGGGCTAGCGTCAGGACAAGTATGGTTAGCGTCAGGACAACTAGGGTTAGCGTCAGGACAAGTAGGGTTATCGTCAGGACAAGTAGGGTTAGCGTCAGGACAACTAGGGTTAGCGTCAGGACAACTAGGGTTAGCGTCAGGACAACTAGAGTTAGCGTCAGGAGAACTAGGGTTAGCGTCAGGACAAGTAGGGTTAGCGTCAGGACAAGTAGGGTTAGCGTCAGGACAACTAGGGTTAGCGTCAGGACAACTAGGGTTAGCGTCAGGACAACTAGGGTTAGCGTCAAGACAACTAGGGTTAGCGTCAGGACAACTAGGGTTAGCGTCAGGACAACTAGTGTTAGCATCAGGACAACTAGGGTTAGCGTCAGGACAACTAGGGTTAGCGTCAGGACAACTAGGGTTAGCATCAGGACAAGTAGGGTTAGCGTCAGGACAAGTAGGGTTAGCGTCAGGACAAGTAGGGTTAGCGTCAGGACAACTAGGGTTAGCGTCAGGACAACTAGGGTTAGCGTCAGGACAAGTAGGGTTAGCGTCAGGACAACTAGGGTTAGCATCAGGACAACTAGGGTTAGCATCAGGACAACTAGGGTTAGCATCAGGACAACTAGGGTTAGCGTCAGGACAGCTAGGGTTAGCGTCAGGACAACTAGGGTTAGCGTCAGGACAACTAGGGTTAGCGTTAGGACAACTAGGGTTAGCGTCAGGACAAGTAGGGTTAGCGTCAGGACAAGTAGGGTTAGCGTCAGGACAAGTAGGGTTAGCGTCAGGACAACTAGGGTTAGCGTCAGGACAACTAGGGTTAGCGTCAGGACAAGTAGGGTTAGCGTCAGGACAAGTAGGGTTAGCGTCAGGACAAGTAGGGATAGCGTCAGGACAACTAGGGTTAGCGTCAGGACAACTAGGGTTAGCGTCAGGACAAGTAGGGTTAGCGTCAGGACAACTAGGGTTAGCGTCAAGACAACTAGGGTTAGCGTCAGGACAAGTAGGGTTAGCATCAGGACAAGTAGGGTTAGCGTCAGGACAACTAGGGTTAGCGTCAGGACAACTAGGGTTAGCGTCAGTACAAGTAGGGTTAGCGTCAGGACAACTGGGGTTAGCGTCAGGACAACTAGGGTTAGCGTCAGGACTACTAGGGTTAGCGTCAGGACAACTAGGGTTAGCGTCAGGTCAAGTAGGGTTAGCGTCAGGACAACTCGGGTTAGCGTCAGGACAACTCGGGTTAGCGTCAGGACAACTCGGGTTAGCGTCAGGGCAACTCGGGTTAGCGTCAGGACAACTCGGGTTAGCGTCAGGAAAACTCGGGTTAGCGTCAGGACAACTCGGGTTAGCGTCAGGACTACTCGGGTTAGCGTCAGGACAACTAGGGTTAGCGTCAGGACAACTAGGGTTAGCGTCAGGACACGTAGGGTTAGCATCAGGACAAGTAGGGTTAGCGTCAGGACAACTAGGGTTAGCGTCAGGACAAGTAGGGTTAGCGTCAGGACAACTAGGGTTAGCGTCAGGACAACTAGGGTTAGCGTCAGGACAAGTAGGGTTAGCGTCAGGACAATTAGGGTTAGCGTCAGGACAACTAGGGTTAGAGTCAGGACAACTAGGGTTAGCGTCAGGACAACTAGGGTTAGCGTCAGGACAACTAGGGTTAGCGTCACGACAACAAGTGTTAGCGTCAGGACAAGTAGGGTTAGCATCAGGACAAGTAGGGTTAGCGTCAGGACAACTAGGGTTAGCGTCAGGACAACTAGGGTTAGCGTCAGGACAAGTAGGGTTAGCGTCAGGACAAGTAGGGTTAGCGTCAGGACAACTAGGGTTAGCGTCAGGACAACTAGGGTTAGCGTCAGGACAAGTAGGGTTAGCGTCAGGACAACTAGGGTTAGCATCAGGACAACTAGGGTTAGCATCAGGACAACTAGGGTTAGCATCAGGACAACTAGGGTTAGCGTCAGGACAGCTAGGGTTAGCGTCAGGACAACTAGGGTTAGCGTCAGGACAACTAGGGTTAGCGTTAGGACAACTAGGGTTAGCGTCAGGACAAGTAGGGTTAGCGTCAGGACAAGTAGGGTTAGCGTCAGGACAAGTAGGGTTAGCGTCAGGACAACTAGGGTTAGCGTCAGGACAACTAGGGTTAGCGTCAGGACAAGTAGGGTTAGCGTCAGGACAAGTAGGGTTAGCGTCAGGACAAGTAGGGATAGCGTCAGGACAACTAGGGTTAGCGTCAGGACAACTAGGGTTAGCGTCAGGACAAGTAGGGTTAGCGTCAGGACAACTAGGGTTAGCGTCAAGACAACTAGGGTTAGCGTCAGGACAAGTAGGGTTAGCATCAGGACAAGTAGGGTTAGCGTCAGGACAACTAGGGTTAGCGTCAGGACAACTAGGGTTAGCGTCAGTACAAGTAGGGTTAGCGTCAGGACAACTGGGGTTAGCGTCAGGACAACTAGGGTTAGCGTCAGGACTACTAGGGTTAGCGTCAGGACAACTAGGGTTAGCGTCAGGTCAAGTAGGGTTAGCGTCAGGACAACTCGGGTTAGCGTCAGGACAACTCGGGTTAGCGTCAGAACAACTCGGGTTAGCGTCAGGGCAACTCGGGTTAGCGTCAGGACAACTCGGGTTAGCGTCAGGAAAACTCGGGTTAGCGTCAGGACAACTCGGGTTAGCGTCAGGACTACTCGGGTTAGCGTCAGGACAACTAGGGTTAGCGTCAGGACAACTAGGGTTAGCGTCAGGACACGTAGGGTTAGCATCAGGACAAGTAGGGTTAGCGTCAGGACAACTAGGGTTAGCGTCAGGACAAGTAGGGTTAGCGTCAGGACAACTAGGGTTAGCGTCAGGACAACTAGGATTAGCGTCAGGACAAGAAGGGTTAGCGTCAGGACAACTAGGGTTAGTGTCAGGACAACTAGGGTTAGCGTCAGGACAAGTAGGGTTAGCGTCAGGACAACTAGGGTTAGCGTCAGGACAACTAGGATTAGCGTCAGGACAAGAAGGGTTAGCGTCAGGACAAGTAGGGTTAGCGTCAGGACAACTAGGGTTAGCGTCAGGACAACTAGGGTTAGCGTCAGGACAAGTAGGGTTAGCGTCAGGACAATTAGGGTTAGCGTCAGGACAACTAGGGTTAGAGTCAGGACAACTAGAGTTAGCGTCAGGACAACTAGGGTTAGCGTCAGGACAACTAGGGTTAGCGTCACGACAACAAGTGTTAGCGTCAGGACAAGTAGGGTTAGCATCAGGACAAGTAGGGTTAGCGTCAGGACAACTAGGGTTAGCGTCAGGACAACTAGGGTTAGCGTCAGGACAAGTAGGGTTAGCGTCAGGACAAGTAGGGTTAGCGTCAGGACAACTAGGGTTAGCGTCAGGAAAACTAGGATTAGCGTCAGGACAACTAGGGTTAGCGTGAGGACAACTAGGGTTAGCGTCAGGACAACTAGGGTTAGCGTCAGGACAACTAGGGTTAGCGTCAGGACAAATAGGGTTAGCGTCAGGACAACTAGGGTTAGCGTCAGGACAACTAGGGTTAGCGTCAGGACAACTAGGGTTAGAGTCAGGACAAGTAGGGTTAGCGTCAGGACAAGTAGGGTTAGCGTCAGGACAACTAGGGTTATCGTCAGGACAAGTAGGGTTAGCGTCAGGACAACTAGGGTTAGCGTCAGGACAACTCGGGTTAGCGTCAGGAAAACTCGGGTTAGCGTCAGGACAACTCGGGTTAGCGTCAGGACTACTCGGGTTAGCGTCAGGACAACTAGGGTTAGCGTCAGGACAACTAGGGTTAGCGTCAGGACACGTAGGGTTAGCATCAGGACAAGTAGGGTTAGCGTCAGGACAACTAGGGTTAGCGTCAGGACAAGTAGGGTTAGCGTCAGGACAACTAGGGTTAGCGTCAGGACAACTAGGATTAGCGTCAGGACAAGAAGGGTTAGCGTCAGGACAACTAGGGTTAGTGTCAGGACAACTAGGGTTAGCGTCAGGACAAGTAGGGTTAGCGTCAGGACAACTAGGGTTAGCGTCAGGACAACAAGGATTAGCGTCAGGACAAGAAGGGTTAGCGTCAGGACAAGTAGGGTTAGCGTCAGGACAACTAGGGTTAGCGTCAGGACAACTAGGGTTAGCGTCAGGACAAGTAGGGTTAGCGTCAGGACAATTAGGGTTAGCGTCAGGACAACTAGGGTTAGAGTCAGGACAACTAGGGTTAGCGTCAGGACAACTAGGGTTAGCGTCAGGACAACTAGGGTTAGCGTCACGACAACAAGTGTTAGCGTCAGGACAAGTAGGGTTAGCATCAGGACAAGTAGGGTTAGCGTCAGGACAACTAGGGTTAGCGTCAGGACAACTAGGGTTAGCGTCAGGACAAGTAGGGTTAGCGTCAGGACAAGTAGGGTTAGCGTCAGGACAACTAGGGTTAGCGTCAGGAAAACTAGGATTAGCGTCAGGACAACTAGGGTTAGCGTGAGGACAACTAGGGTTAGCGTCAGGACAACTAGGGTTAGCGTCAGGACAACTAGGGTTAGCGTCAGGACAAGTAGGGTTAGCGTCAGGACAACTAGGGTTAGCGTCAGGACAACTAGGGTTAGCGTCAGGACAACTAGGGTTAGAGTCAGGACAAGTAGGGTTAGCGTCAGGACAAGTAGGGTTAGCGTCAGGACAACTAGGGTTATCGTCAGGACAAGTAGGGTTAGCGTCAGGACAACTAGGGTTAGCGTCAGGACAACTAGGGTTAGCGTCAGGACAAGTAGGGTTAGCGTCAGGACAAGTAGGGTTAGCGTCAGGACAAGTAGGGTTAGCGTCAGGACAACTAGGTTTAGCGTCAGGACAGCTAGGGTTAGCGTCAGGACAGCTAGGGTTAGCGTCAGGACAACTAGGGTTAGCATCAGGACAACTAGGGTTAGCGTCAGGACAACTAGGGTTAGCGTCAGGACAACTAGGGTTAGCGTCAGGACAACTCGGGTTAGCGTCAGGGCAACTCGGGTTAGCGTCAGGACAGCTAGGGTTAGCGTCAGGACAACTAGGGTTAGCATCAGGACAACTAGGGTTAGCGTCAGGACAACTAGGGTTAGCGTCAGGACAACTAGGGTTAGCGTCAGGACAACTCGGGTTAGCGTCAGGGCAACTCGGGTTAGCGTCAGGGCAACTCGGGTTAGCGTCAGGACAACTCGGGTTAGCGTCAGGGCAACTCGGGTTAGCGTCAGGACAACTCGGGTTAGCGTCAGGACTACTCGGGTTAGCGTCAGGACAACTCGGGTTAGCGTCAGGACAACTCGGGTTAGCGTCAGGGCATCTCGGGTTAGCGTCAGGACAACTCGGGTTAGCGTCAGGACAACTCGGGTTAGCGTCAGGACAACTAGGGTTAGCGTCAGGACAACTGGGGCTAGCGTCAGGACAAGTAGGGTTAGCGTCAGGACAACTAGGGTTAGCGTCAGGACAAGTAGGGTTAGCGTCAGGACAACAAGGGCTAGCGTCAGGACAAGTATGGTTAGCGTCAGGACAACTAGGGTTAGCGTCAGGACAAGTAGGGTTAGCGTCAGGACAAGTAGGGTTAGCGTCAGGACAACTAGGGTTAGCGTCAGGACAACTAGGGTTAGCGTCAGGACAACTAGAGTTAGCGTCAGGACAACTAGGGTTAGCGTCAGGACAAGTAGGGTTAGCGTCAGGACAAGTAGGGTTAGCGTCAGGACAACTAGGGTTAGTGTCAGGACAACTAGGGTTAGCGTCAGGACAACTAGTGTTAGCATCAGGACAACTAGGGTTAGCGTCAGGACAACTAGGCTTAGCGTCAGGACAACTAGGGTTAGCATCAGGACAAGTAGGGTTAGCGTCCGGACAACTAGGGTTAGTGTCAGGACAACTAGGGTTAGCGTCAGGACAACTAGTGTTAGCATCAGGACAACTAGGGTTAGCGTCAGGACAACTAGGGTTAGCGTCAGGACAACTAGGGTTAGCATCAGGACAAGTAGGGTTAGCGTCAGGACAAGTAGGGTTAGCGTCAGGACAAGTAGGGTTAGCGTCAGGACAACTAGGGTTAGCGTCCGGACAACTAGGGTTAGTGTCAGGACAACTAGGGTTAGCGTCAGGACAACTAGTGTTAGCATCAGGACAACTAGGGTTAGCGTCAGGACAACTAGGGTTAGCGTCAGGACAACTAGGGTTAGCATCAGGACAAGTAGGGTTAGCGTCAGGACAAGTAGGGTTAGCGTCAGGACAAGTAGGGTTAGCGTCAGGACAACTAGGGTTAGCGTCAGGACAAGTAGGGTTAGCGTCAGGACAAGTAGGGTTAGCGTCAGGACAACTAGGGTTAGCATCAGGACAACTAGGGTTAGCATCAGGACAACTAGGGTTAGCATCAGGACAACTAGGGTTAGCATCAGGACAACTAGGGTTAGCGTCAGGACAGCTAGGGTTAGCGTCAGGACAACTAGGGTTAGCGTCAGGACAACTAGGGTTAGCGTTAGGACAACTAGGGTTAGCGTCAGGACAAGTAGGGTTAGCGTCAGGACAAGTAGGGTTAGCGTCAGGACAACTAGGGTTAGCGTCAGGACAACTAGGGTTAGCGTCAGGACAAGTAGGGTTAGCGTCAGGACAAGTAGGGTTAGCGTCAGGACAACTAGGGTTAGCGTCAGGACAAGTAGGGTTAGCGTCAGGACAACTAGGGTTAGCGTCAGGACAACTAGGGTTAGCGTCAGGACAAGTAGGGTTAGCATCAGGACAAGTAGGGTTAGCGTCAGGACAACTAGGGTTAGCGTCAGGACAACTAGGGTTAGCGTCAGGACAAGTAGGGTTAGCGTCAGGACAACTGGGGTTAGCGTCAGGACAACTAGGGTTAGCGTCAGGACTACTAGGGTTAGCGTCAGGACAACTAGGGTTAGCGTCAGGACAACTAGGGTTAGCGTCAGGACAACTAGGGTTAGCGTCAGGACAAGTAGGGTTAGCGTCAGGACAACTAAGGTTAGCGTCAGGACAACTAGGGTTAGCGTCAGGACAAGTAGTGTTAGCGTCAGGACAACTAGGGTTAGCGTCAGGACAACTAGGGTTAGCGTCAGGACAACTAGGGTTAGCATCAGGACAACTAGGGTTAGCGTCAGGACAACTAGGGTTAGCGTCAGGACAAGTAGGGTTAGCGTCAGGACAAGTAGGGTTAGCGTCAGGACAACTAGGGTTAGCGTCAGGACAACTAGGGTTAGCGTCAGGACAAGTAGGGTTAGCGTCAGGACAAGTAGGGTTAGCATCAGGACAAGTAGGGTTAGCGTCAGGACAACTAGGGTTAGCGTCAGGACAAGTAGGGTTAGCGTCAGGACAAGTAGGGTTAGCGTCAGGACAAGTAGGGTTAGCGTCAGGACAACTAGGGTTAGCGTCAGGTCAAGTAGGGTTAGCGTCAGGACAACTCGGGTTAGCGTCAGGACAACTCGGGTTAGCGTCAGGACAACTCGGGTTAGCGTCAGGGCAACTCGGGTTAGCGTCAGGACAACTCGGGTTAGCGTCAGGAAAACTCGGGTTAGCGTCAGGACAACTCGGGTTAGCGTCAGGACTACTCGGGTTAGCGTCAGGACAACTAGGGTTAGCGTCAGGACAACTAGGGTTAGCGTCAGGACACGTAGGGTTAGAATCAGGACAAGTAGGGTTAGCGTCAGGACAACTAGGGTTAGCGTCAGGACAAGTAGGGTTAGCGTCAGGACAACTAGGGTTAGCGTCAGGACAACTAGGATTAGCGTCAGGACAAGAAGGGTTAGCGTCAGGACAACTAGGGTTAGTGTCAGGACAACTAGGGTTAGCGTCAGGACAAGTAGGGTTAGCGTCAGGACAACTAGGGTTAGCGTCAGGACAACTAGGATTAGCGTCAGGACAAGAAGGGTTAGCGTCAGGACAAGTAGGGTTAGCGTCAGGACAACTAGGGTTAGCGTCAGGACAACTAGGGTTAGCATCAGGACAAGTAGGGTTAGCGTCAGGACAATTAGGGTTAGCGTCAGGACAACTAGGGTTAGAGTCAGGACAACTAGGGTTAGCGTCAGGACAACTAGGGTTAGCGTCACGACAACAAGTGTTAGCGTCAGGACAAGTAGGGTTAGCATCAGGACAAGTAGGGTTAGCGTCAGGACAACTCGGGTTAGCGTCAGGACAACTAGGGTTAGCGTCAGGACAACTAGGGTTAGCGTCAGGACAAGTAGGGTTAGCGTCAGGACAAGTAGGGTTAGCGTCAGGACAACTAGGGTTAGCGTCAGGACAACTAGGATTAGCGTCAGGACAACTAGGGTTAGCGTGAGGACAACTAGGTTTAGCGTCAGGACAACTAGGGTTAGCGTCAGGACAACTAGGGTTAGCGTCAGGACAAGTAGGGTTAGCGTCAGGACAACTAGGGTTAGCGTCAGGACAACTAGGGTTAGCGTCAGGACAACTAGGGTTAGCGTCAGGACAACTAGGGTTAGAGTCAGGACAAGTAGGGTTAGCGTCAGGACAAGTAGGGTTAGCGTCAGGACAACTAGGGTTATCGTCAGGACAAGTAGGGTTAGCGTCAGGACAACTAGGGTTAGCGTCAGGACAACTAGGGTTAGCGTCAGGACAAGTAGGGTTAGCGTCAGGACAAGTAGGGTTAGCGTCAGGACAAGTAGGGTTAGCGTCAGGACAACTAGGTTTAGCGTCAGGACAACTAGGGTTAGCATCAGGACAACTAGGGTTAGCGTCAGGACAGCTAGGGTTAGCGTCAGGACAGCTAGGGTTAGCGTCAGGACAACTAGGGTTAGCGTCAGAACAACTAGGGTTAGCGTCAGGACAACTAGGGTTAGCGTCAGGACAACTCGGGTTAGCGTCAGGACTACTCGGGTTAGCGTCAGGACAACTCGGGTTAGCGTCAGGACAACTCGGGTTAGCGTCAGGGCAGCTCGGGTTAGCGTCAGGACAACTCGGGTTAGCGTCAGGACAACTCGGGTTAGCGTCAGGACAACTCGGGTTAGCGTCAGGACAAGTAGGGTTAGCGTCAGGACAACTAGGGTTAGCATCAGGACAACTAGGGTTAGCGTCAGGACAACTAGGGTTAGCGTCAGGACAACTAGGGTTAGCGTCAGGACAAGTAGGGTTAGCGTCAGGACAAGTAGGGTTAGCGTCAGGACAACTAGGGTTAGCGTCAGGACAACTCGGGTTAGCGTCAGGACTACTCGGGTTAGCGTCAGGACAACTCGGGTTAGCGTCAGGACAACTCGGGTTAGCGTCAGGGCAGCTCGGGTTAGCGTCAGGACAACTCGGGTTAGCGTCAGGACAACTCGGGTTAGCGTCAGGACAACTCGGGTTAGCGTCAGGACAAGTAGGGTTAGCGTCAGGACAACTAGGGTTAGCATCAGGACAACTAGGGTTAGCGTCAGGACAACTAGGGTTAGCGTCAGGACAACTAGGGTTAGCGTCAGGACAAGTAGGGTTAGCGTCAGGACAAGTAGGGTTAGCGTCAGGACAACTAGGGTTAGCGTCAGGACAAGTAGGGTTAGCGTCAGGACAAGTAGGGTTAGCGTCAGGACAACTAGGGTTAGCGTCAGGACAAGTAGGGTTAGCGTCAGGACAAGTAGGGTTAGCGTCAGGACAACTAGGTTTAGCGTCAGGACAACTCGGGTTAGCGTCAGGGCAACTCGGGTTAGCGTCAGGACAACTCGGGTTAGCGTCAGGTCAAGTAGGGTTAGCGTCAGGACAACTCGGGTTAGCGTCAGGACAACTCGGGTTAGCGTCAGGAAAACTCGGGTTAGCGTCAGGACAACTCGGGTTAGCGTCAGGACTACTCGGGTTAGCGTCAGGACAACTAGGGTTAGCGTCAGGACAACTAGGGTTAGCGTCAGGACACGTAGGGTTAGCATCAGGACAAGTAGGGTTAGCGTCAGGACAACTAGGGTTAGCGTCAGGACAAGTAGGGTTAGCGTCAGGACAACTAGGGTTAGCGTCAGGACAACTAGGATTAGCGTCAGGACAAGAAGGGTTAGCGTCAGGACAACTAGGGTTAGTGTCAGGACAACTAGGGTTAGCGTCAGGACAAGTAGGGTTAGCGTCAGGACAACTAGGATTAGCGTCAGGACAAGAAGGGTTAGCGTCAGGACAAGTAGGGTTAGTGTCAGGACAACTAGGGTTAGCGTCAGGACAACTAGGGTTAGCGTCAGGACAAGTAGGGTTAGCGTCAGGACAATTAGGGTTAGCGTCAGGACAAGTAGGGTTAGCGTCAGGACAAGTAGGGTTAGCGTCAGGACAACTAGGTTTAGCGTCAGGACAACTAGGGTTAGCGTCAGGCCAACTAGGGTTAGCGTCAGGACAGCTAGGGTTAGCGTCAGGAGAGCTAGGGTTAGCGTCAGGACAACTAGGGTTAGCGTCAGGACAACTAGGGTTAGCGTCAGGACAACTAGGGTTAGCGTCAGGACAAGTTGGGTTAGCGTCAGGACAAGTAGGGTTAGCGTCAGGACAAGTAGGGTTAGCGTCAGGACAACTAGGTTTAGCATCAGGACAACTAGGGTTAGCGTCAGGACAACTAGGGTTAGCGTCAGGACAGCTAGGGTTAGCGTCAGGACAGCTAGGGTTAGCGTCAGGACAACTAGGGTTAGCGTCAGGACAACTAGGGTTAGCATCAGGACAACTAGGGTTAGCGTCAGGACAACTAGGGTTAGCGTCAGGACAACTAGGGTTAGCGTCAGGACAACTCGGGTTAGCGTCAGGGCAACTCGGGTTAGCGTCAGGGCAACTCGGGTTAGCGTCAGGACAACTCGGGTTAGCGTCAGGGCAACTCGGGTTAGCGTCAGGACAACTCGGGTTAGCGTCAGGACTACTCGGGTTAGCGTCAGGACAACTCGGGTTAGCGTCAGGACAACTCGGGTTAGCGTCAGGGCAACTCGGGTTAGCGTCAGGACAACTCGGGTTAGCGTCAGGACAACTCGGGTTAGCGTCAGGACAACTCGGGTTAGCGTCAGGACAACTCGGGTTAGCGTCAGTACAACTAGGGTTAGCGTCAGGACAAGTAGGGTTAGCGTCAGGACAACTAGGGATAGCCTCAGGACAACTAGGGTTAGCGTCAGGACAACTAGGGTTAGCGTCAGGACAAGTAGGGTTAGCGTCAGGACAAGTAGGGTTAGCGTCAGGACAACTAGGGTTAGCGTCAGGACAAGTAGGGTTAGCGTCAGGACAAGGAGGGTTAGCGTCAGGACAACTAGGGTTAGCGTCAGGACAAGTAGGGTTAGCGTCAGGACAAGTAGGGTTAGCGTCAGGACAACTAGGTTTAGCGTCAGGTCAAGTAGGGTTAGCGTCAGGACAACTCCGGTTAGCGTCAGGACAACTCGGGTTAGCGTCAGGACAACTCGGGTTAGCGTCAGGGCAACTCGGGTTAGCGTCAGGACAACTCGGGTTAGCGTCAGGAAAACTCGGGTTAGCGTCAGGACAACTCGGGTTAGCGTCAGGACAACTAGGGTTATCGTCAGGACAACTAGGGTTAGCGTCAGGACACGTAGGGTTAGCATCAGGACAAGTAGGGTTAGCGTCAGGACAACTAGGGTTAGCGTCAGGACAAGTAGGGTTAGCGTCAGGACAACTAGGGTTAGCGTCAGGACAACTAGGATTAGCGTCAGGACAAGAAGGGTTAGCGTCAGGACAACTAGGGTTAGTGTCAGGACAACTAGGGTTAGCGTCAGGACAAGTAGGGTTAGCGTCAGGACAACTAGGATTAGCGTCAGGACAAGAAGGGTTAGCGTCAGGACAAGTAGGGTTAGTGTCAGGACAACTAGGGTTAGGGTCAGGACAACTAGGGTTAGCGTCAGGACAAGTAGGGTTAGCGTCAGGACAATTAGGGTTAGCGTCAGGACAAGTAGGGTTAGCGTCAGGACAACTAGGTTTAGCGTCAGGACAACTAGGGTTAGCGTCAGGACAACTAGGGTTAGCGTCAGGACAGCTAGGGTTAGCGTCAGGACAGCTAGGGTTAGCGTCAGGACAACTAGGGTTAGCGTCAGGACAACTAGGGTTAGCGTCAGGACAACTAGGGTTAGCGTCAGGACAACTAGGGTTAGCGTCAGGACAAGTAGGGTTAGTGTCAGGACAACTAGGGTTAGGGTCAGGACAACTAGGGTTAGCGTCAGGACAAGTAGGGTTAGCGTCAGGACAATTAGGGTTAGCGTCAGGACAAGTAGGGTTAGCGTCAGGACAAGTAGGGTTAGCGTCAGGACAACTAGGTTTAGCGTCAGGACAACTAGGGTTAGCGTCAGGACAACTAGGGTTAGCGTCAGGACAGCTAGGGTTAGCGTCAGGACAGCTAGGGTTAGCGTCAGGACAACTAGGGTTAGCGTCAGGACAACTAGGGTTAGCGTCAGGACAACTAGGGTTAGCGTCAGGACAACTAGGGTTAGCGTCAGGACAAGTAGGGTTAGCGTCAGGACAAGTAGGGTTAGCGTCAGGACAAGTAGGGTTAGCGTCAGGACAACTAGGGTTAGCGTCAGGACAGCTAGGGTTAGCGTCAGGACAGCTAGGGTTAGCGTCAGGACAGCTAGGGTTAGCGTCAGGACAACTAGGGTTAGCATCAGGACAACTAGGGTTAGCATCAGGACAACTAGGGTTAGCGTCAGGACAACTAGGGTTAGCGTCAGGACAACTAGGGTTAGCGTCAGAACAACTCGGGTTAGCGTCAGGGCAACTCGGGTTAGCGTCAGGGCAACTCGGGTTAGCGTCAGGACAACTCGGGTTAGCGTCAGGACAACTCGGGTTAGCGTCAGGACAACTCGGGTTAGCGTCAGGGCAACTCGGGTTAGCGTCAGGACAACTCGGGTTAGCGTCAGGACATCTCAGGTTAGCGTCAGGAAAACTCGGGTTAGCTTCAGGACAACTCGGGTTAGCGTCAGGACTACTCGGGTTAGCGTCAGGACAACTCGGGTTAGCGTCAGGACAACTCGGGTTAGCGTCAGGGCAACTCGGGTTAGCGTCAGGACAACTCGGGTTAGCGTCAGGACAACTCGGGTTAGCGTCAGGACAACTCGGGTTAGCGTCAGGACAACTCGGGTTAGCGTCAGTACAACTAGGGTTAGCGTCAGGACAACTAGGGTTAGCGTCAGGACAAGTAGGGTTAGCGTCAGGACAACTAGGGTTAGCATCAGGACAACTAGGGTTAGCGTCAGGACAACTAGGGTTAGCGTCAGGACAAGTAGGGTTAGCGTCAGGACAAGTAGGGTTAGCGTCAGGACAACTAGGGTTAGCGTCAGGACAACTAGGGTTAGCGTCAGGACAGCTAGGGTTAGCGTCAGGACAGCTAGGGTTAGCGTCAGGACAACTAGGGTTAGCATCAGGACAACTAGGGTTAGCATCAGGACAACTAGGGTTAGCGTCAGGACAATTAGGGTTAGCGTCAGGACAACTCGGGTTAGCGTCAGGGCAACTCGGGTTAGCGTCAGGGCAACTCGGGTTAGCGTCAGGACAACTCGGGTTAGCGTCAGGACAACTCGGGTTAGCGTCAGGACAACTCGGGTTAGCATCAGGGCAACTCGGGTTAGCGTCAGGACAACTAGGGTTAGCGTCAGGACATCTCAGGTTAGCGTCAGGAAAACTCGGGTTAGCGTCAGGACAACTCGGGTTAGCGTCAGGACTACTCGGGTTAGCGTCAGGACAACTCGGGTTAGCGTCAGGACAACTCGGGTTAGCGTCAGGGCAACTCGGGTTAGCGTCAGGACAACTCGGGTTAGCGTCAGGACAACTCGGGTTAGCGTCAGGACAACTCGGGTTAGTGTCAGGACAACTCGGGTTAGCGTCAGTACAACTAGGGTTAGCGTCAGGACAACTAGGGTTAGCGTCAGGACAAGTAGGGTTAGCGTCAGGACAACTAGGGTTAGCATCAGGACAACTAGGGTTAGCGTCAGGACAACTAGGGTTAGCGTCAGGACAAGTAGGGTTAGCGTCAGGACAAGTAGGGTTAGCGTCAGGACAACTAGGGTTAGCGTCAGGACAACTAGGGTTAGCGTCAGGACAACTAGGGTTAGCGTCAGGACAAGTAGGGTTAGCGTCAGGACAAGTAGGGTTAGCGTCAGGACAAGTAGGGTTAGCGTCAGGACAAGTAGGGTTAGCGTCAGGACAACTCGGGTTAGCGTCAGGACAACTCGGGTTAGCGTCAGGACAACTCGGGTTAGCGTCAGGGCAACTCGGGTTAGCGTCAGGACAACTCGGGTTAGCGTCAGGAAAACTCGGGTTAGCGTCAGGACAACTCGGGTTAGCGTCAGGACAACTAGGGTTAGCGTCAGGACAACTAGGGTTAGCGTCAGGACACGTAGGGTTAGCATCAGGACAAGTAGGGTTAGCGTCAGGACAACTAGGGTTAGCGTCAGGACAAGTAGGGTTAGCGTCAGGACAACTAGGGTTAGCGTCAGGACAACTAGGATTAGCGTCAGGACAAGAAGGGTTAGCGTCAGGACAACTAGGGTTAGTGTCAGGACAACTAGGGTTAGCGTCAGGACAAGTAGGGTTAGCGTCAGGACAACTAGGATTAGCGTCAGGACAAAAAGGGTTAGCGTCAGGACAAGTAGGGTTAGCGTCAGGACAACTAGGGTTAGCGTCAGGACAACTAGGGTTAGCGTCAGGACAAGTAGGGTTAGCGTCAGGACAATTAGGGTTAGCGTCAGGACAAGTAGGGTTAGCGTCAGGACAAGTAGGGTTAGCGTCAGGACAACTAGGTTTAGCGTCAGGACAACTAGGGTTAGCGTCAGGACAACTAGGGTTAGCGTCAGGACAGCTAGGGTTAGCGTCAGGACAGCTAGGGTTAGCGTCAGGACAACTAGGGTTAGCGTCAGGACAACTAGGGTTAGCGTCAGGACAACTAGGGTTAGCGTCAGGACAAGTAGGGTTAGCGTCAGGACAACTAGGTTTAGCATCAGGACAACTAGGGTTAGCGTCAGGACAACTAGGGTTAGCGTCAGGACAGCTAGGGTTAGCGTCAGGACAGCTAGGGTTAGCGTCAGGACAACTAGGGTTAGCATCAGGACAACTAGGGTTAGCATCAGGACAACTAGGGTTAGCGTCAGGACAACTAGGGTTAGCGTCAGGACAACTAGGGTTAGCGTCAGGACAACTCGGGTTAGCGTCAGGGCAACTCGGGTTAGCGTCAGGGCAACTCGGGTTAGCGTCAGGACAACTCGGGTTAGCGTCAGGACAACTCGGGTTAGCGTCAGGGCAACTCGGGTTAGCGTCAGGACAACTCGGGTTAGCGTCAGGACATCTCAGGTTAGCGTCAGGAAAACTCGGGTTAGCGTCAGGACAACTCGGGTTAGCGTCAGGACTACTCGGGTTAGCGTCAGGACAACTCGGGTTAGCGTCAGGACAACTCGGGTTAGCGTCAGGGCAACTCGGGTTAGCGTCAGGACAACTCGGGTTAGCGTCAGGACAACTCGGGTTGGCGTCAGGACAACTCGGGTTAGCGTCAGGACAACTCGGGTTAGCGTCAGTACAACTAGGGTTAGCGTCAGGACAACTAGGGTTAGCGTCAGGACAAGTAGGGTTAGCGTCAGGACAACTAGGGTTAGCATCAGGACAACTAGGGTTAGCGTCAGGACAACTAGGTTTAGCGTCAGGACAAGTAGGGTTAGCGTCAGGACAAGTAGGGTAAGCGTCAGGACAACTAGGGTTAGCGTCAGGACAACTAGGGTTAGCGTCAGGACAACTAGGGTTAGCGTCAGGACAACTAGGGTTAGCGTCAGGACAGCTAGGGTTAGCGTCAGGACAACTAGGGTTAGCATCAGGACAACTAGGGTTAGCATCAGGACAACTAGGGTTAGCGTCAGGACAACTAGGGTTAGCGTCAGGACAACTAGGGTTAGCGTCAGGACAACTCGGGTTAGCGTCAGGGCAACTCGGGTTAGCGTCAGGGCAACTCGGGTTAGCGTCAGGACAACTCGGGTTAGCGTCAGGGCAACTCGGGTTAGCGTCAGGACAACTAGGGTTAGCGTCAGGACATCTCAGGTTAGCGTCAGGAAAACTCGGGTTAGCGTCAGGACAACTCGGGTTAGCGTCAGGACTACTCGGGTTAGCGTCAGGACAACTCGGGTTAGCGTCAGGACAACTCGGGTTAGCGTCAGGGCAACTCGGGTTAGCGTCAGGACAACTCGGGTTAGCGTCAGGACAACTCGGGTTAGCGTCAGGACAACTCGGGTTAGTGTCAGGACAACTCGGGTTAGCGTCAGTACAACTAGGGTTAGCGTCAGGACAACTAGGGTTAGCGTCAGGACAAGTAGGGTTAGCGTCAGGACAACTAGGGTTAGCATCAGGACAACTAGGGTTAGCGTCAGGACAAGTAGGGTTAGCGTCAGGACAACTAGGGTTAGCGTCAGGACAACTAGGATTAGCGTCAGGACAAGAAGGGTTAGCGTCAGGACAACTAGGGTTAGTGTCAGGACAACTAGGGTTAGCGTCAGGACAAGTAGGGTTAGCGTCAGGACAACTAGGGTTAGCGTCAGGACAACTAGGATTAGCGTCAGGACAAGAAGGGTTAGCGTCAGGACAAGTAGGGTTAGCGTCAGGACAACTAGGGTTAGCGTCAGGACAACTAGGGTTAGCGTCAGGACAAGTAGGGTTAGCGTCAGGACAATTAGGGTTAGCGTCAGGACAGCTAGGGTTAGAGTCAGGACAACTAGGGTTAGCGTCAGGACAACTAGGGTTAGCGTCAGGACAACTAGGGTTAGCGTCACGACAACAAGTGTTAGCGTCAGGACAAGTAGGGTTAGCATCAGGACAAGTAGGGTTAGCGTCAGGACAACTAGGGTTAGCGTCAGGACAACTAGGGTTAGCGTCAGGACAAGTAGGGTTAGCGTCAGGACAAGTAGGGTTAGCGTCAGGACAACTAGGGTTAGCGTCAGGAAAACTAGGATTAGCGTCAGGACAACTAGGGTTAGCGTGAGGACAACTAGGGTTAGCGTCAGGACAACTAGGGTTAGCGTCAGGACAACTAGGGTTATCGTCAGGACAAGTAGGGTTAGCGTCAGGACAACTAGGGTTAGCGTCAGGACAACTAGGGTTAGCGTCAGGACAAGTAGGGTTAGCGTCAGGACAAGTAGGGTTAGCGTCAGGACAAGTAGGGTTAGCGTCAGGACAACTAGGTTTAGCGTCAGGACAGCTAGGGTTAGCGTCAGGACAGCTAGGGTTAGCGTCAGGACAACTAGGGTTAGCGTCAGGACAACTAGGGTTAGCGTCAGGACAACTAGGGTTAGCGTCAGGACAACTAGGGTTAGCGTCAGGACAACTCGGGTTAGCGTCAGGGCAACTCGGGTTAGCGTCAGGACAGCTAGGGTTAGCGTCAGGACAACTAGGGTTAGCATCAGGACAACTAGGGTTAGCGTCAGGACAACTAGGGTTAGCGTCAGGACAACTAGGGTTAGCGTCAGGACAACTCGGGTTAGCGTCAGGGCAACTCGGGTTAGCGTCAGGGCAACTCGGGTTAGCGTCAGGACAACTCGGGTTAGCGTCAGGGCAACTCGGGTTAGCGTCAGGACAACTCGGGTTAGCGTCAGGACTACTCGGGTTAGCGTCAGGACAACTCGGGTTAGCGTCAGGACAACTCGGGTTAGCGTCAGGGCATCTCGGGTTAGCGTCAGGACAACTCGGGTTAGCGTCAGGACAACTCGGGTTAGCGTCAGGACAACTAGGGTTAGCGTCAGGACAACTGGGGCTAGCGTCAGGACAAGTAGGGTTAGCGTCAGGACAACTAGGGTTAGCGTCAGGACAAGTAGGGTTAGCGTCAGGACAACTAGGGCTAGCGTCAGGACAAGTATGGTTAGCGTCAGGACAACTAGGGTTAGCGTCAGGACAAGTAGGGTTAGCGTCAGGACAAGTAGGGTTAGCGTCAGGACAACTAGGGTTAGCGTCAGGACAACTAGGGTTAGCGTCAGGACAACTAGAGTTAGCGTCAGGACAACTAGGGTTAGCGTCAGGACAAGTAGGGTTAGCGTCAGGACAAGTAGGGTTAGCGTCAGGACAACTAGGGTTAGTGTCAGGACAACTAGGGTTAGCGTCAGGACAACTAGGGTTAGCGTCCGGACAACTAGGGTTAGTGTCAGGACAACTAGGGTTAGCGTCAGGACAACTAGTGTTAGCATCAGGACAACTAGGGTTAGCGTCAGGACAACTAGGGTTAGCGTCAGGACAACTAGGGTTAGCATCAGGACAAGTAGGGTTAGCGTCAGGACAAGTAGGGTTAGCGTCAGGACAAGTAGGGTTAGCGTCAGGACAACTAGGGTTAGCGTCAGGACAAGTAGGGTTAGCGTCAGGACAAGTAGGGTTAGCGTCAGGACAACTAGGGTTAGCATCAGGACAACTAGGGTTAGCATCAGGACAACTAGGGTTAGCATCAGGACAACTAGGGTTAGCATCAGGACAACTAGGGTTAGCGTCAGGACAGCTAGGGTTAGCGTCAGGACAACTAGGGTTAGCGTCAGGACAACTAGGGTTAGCGTTAGGACAACTAGGGTTAGCGTCAGGACAAGTAGGGTTAGCGTCAGGACAAGTAGGGTTAGCGTCAGGACAACTAGGGTTAGCGTCAGGACAACTAGGGTTAGCGTCAGGACAAGTAGGGTTAGCGTCAGGACAAGTAGGGTTAGCGTCAGGACAACTAGGGTTAGCGTCAGGACAAGTAGGGTTAGCGTCAGGACAACTAGGGTTAGCGTCAGGACAACTAGGGTTAGCGTCAGGACAAGTAGGGTTAGCATCAGGACAAGTAGGGTTAGCGTCAGGACAACTAGGGTTAGCGTCAGGACAACTAGGGTTAGCGTCAGGACAAGTAGGGTTAGCGTCAGGACAACTGGGGTTAGCGTCAGGACAACTAGGGTTAGCGTCAGGACTACTAGGGTTAGCGTCAGGACAACTAGGGTTAGCGTCAGGACAACTAGGGTTAGCGTCAGGACAAGTGGGGTTAGCGTCAGGACAACTAAGGTTAGCGTCAGGACAACTAGGGTTAGCGTCAGGACAAGTAGTGTTAGCGTCAGGACAACTAGGGTTAGAGTCAGGACAACTAGGGTTAGCGTCAGGACAACTAGGGTTAGCATCAGGACAACTAGGGTTAGCATCAGGACAACTAGGGTTAGCGTCAGGACAAGTAGGGTTAGCGTCAGGACAAGTAGGGTTAGCGTCAGGACAACTAGGGTTAGCATCAGGACAACTAGGGTTAGCGTCAGGACAACTAGGGTTAGCGTCAGGACAAGTAGGGTTAGCGTCAGGACAAGTAGGGTTAGCATCAGGACAAGTAGGGTTAGCGTCAGGACAACTAGGGTTAGCGTCAGGACAAGTAGGGTTAGCGTCAGGACAAGTAGGGTTAGCGTCAGGACAAGTAGGGTTAGCGTCAGGACAACTAGGGTTAGCGTCAGGTCAAGTAGGGTTAGCGTCAGGACAACTCGGGTTAGCGTCAGGACAACTCGGGTTAGCGTCAGGACAACTCGGGTTAGCGTCAGGGCAACTCGGGTTAGCGTCAGGACAACTCGGGTTAGCGTCAGGAAAACTCGGGTTAGCGTCAGGACAACTCGGGTTAGCGTCAGGACTACTCGGGTTAGCGTCAGGACAACTAGGGTTAGCGTCAGGACAACTAGGGTTAGCGTCAGGACACGTAGGGTTAGCATCAGGACAAGTAGGGTTAGCGTCAGGACAACTCGGGTTAGCGTCAGGACAAGTAGGGTTAGCGTCAGGACAACTAGGGTTAGCGTCAGGACAACTAGGATTAGCGTCAGGACAAGAAGGGTTAGCGTCAGGACAACTAGGGTTAGTGTCAGGACAACTAGGGTTAGCGTCAGGACAAGTAGGGTTAGCGTCAGGACAACTAGGGTTAGCGTCAGGACAACTAGGATTAGCGTCAGGACAAGAAGGGTTAGCGTCAGGACAAGTAGGGTTAGCGTCAGGACAACTAGGGTTAGCGTCAGGACAACTAGGGTTAGCATCAGGACAAGTAGGGTTAGCGTCAGGACAATTAGGGTTAGCGTCAGGACAACTAGGGTTAGAGTCAGGACAACTAGGGTTAGCGTCAGGACAACTAGGGTTAGCGTCACGACAACAAGTGTTAGCGTCAGGACAAGTAGGGTTAGCATCAGGACAAGTAGGGTTAGCGTCAGGACAACTCGGGTTAGCGTCAGGACAACTAGGGTTAGCGTCAGGACAACTAGGGTTAGCGTCAGGACAAGTAGGGTTAGCGTCAGGACAAGTAGGGTTAGCGTCAGGACAACTAGGGTTAGCGTCAGGACAACTAGGATTAGCGTCAGGACAACTAGGGTTAGCGTGAGGACAACTAGGGTTAGCGTCAGGACAACTAGGGTTAGCGTCAGGACAACTAGGGTTAGCGTCAGGACAAGTAGGGTTAGCGTCAGGACAACTAGGGTTAGCGTCAGGACAACTAGGGTTAGCGTCAGGACAACTAGGGTTAGCGTCAGGACAACTAGGGTTAGCGTCAGGACAACTAGGGTTAGAGTCAGGACAAGTAGGGTTAGCGTCAGGACAAGTAGGGTTAGCGTCAGGACAACTAGGGTTATCGTCAGGACAAGTAGGGTTAGCGTCAGGACAACTAGGGTTAGCGTCAGGACAACTAGGGTTAGCGTCAGGACAAGTAGGGTTAGCGTCAGGACAAGTAGGGTTAGCGTCAGGACAAGTAGGGTTAGCGTCAGGACAACTAGGTTTAGCGTCAGGACAACTAGGGTTAGCATCAGGACAACTAGGGTTAGCGTCAGGACAGCTAGGGTTAGCGTCAGGACAGCTAGGGTTAGCGTCAGGACAACTAGGGTTAGCGTCAGAACAACTAGGGTTAGCGTCAGGACAACTAGGGTTAGCGTCAGGACAACTAGGGTTAGCGTCAGGACAACTAGGGTTAGCGTCAGGACAACTCGGGTTAGCGTCAGGGCAACTCGGGTTAGCGTCAGGGCAACTCGGGTTAGCGTCAGGACAACTCGGGTTAGCGTCAGGGCAACTCGGGTTAGCGTCAGGACAACTCGGGTTAGCGTCAGGACTACTCGGGTTAGCGTCAGGACAACTCGGGTTAGCGTCAGGACAACTCGGGTTAGCGTCAGGGCAGCTCGGGTTAGCGTCAGGACAACTCGGGTTAGCGTCAGGACAACTCGGGTTAGCGTCAGGACAACTCGGGTTAGCGTCAGGACAAGTAGGGTTAGCGTCAGGACAACTAGGGTTAGCATCAGGACAACTAGGGTTAGCGTCAGGACAACTAGGGTTAGCGTCAGGACATCTAGGGTTAGCGTCAGGACAAGTAGGGTTAGCGTCAGGACAAGTAGGGTTAGCGTCAGGACAACTAGGGTTAGCGTCAGGACAAGTAGGGTTAGCGTCAGGACAAGTAGGGTTAGCGTCAGGACAACTAGGGTTAGCGTCAGGACAAGTAGGGTTAGCGTCAGGACAAGTAGGGTTAGCGTCAGGACAACTAGGTTTAGCGTCAGGTCAAGTAGGGTTAGCGTCAGGACAACTCGGGTTAGCGTCAGGACAACTCGGGTTAGCGTCAGGACAACTCGGGTTAGCGTCAGGGCAACTCGGGTTAGCGTCAGGACAACTCGGGTTAGCGTCAGGTCAAGTAGGGTTAGCGTCAGGACAACTCGGGTTAGCGTCAGGACAACTCGGGTTAGCGTCAGGAAAACTCGGGTTAGCGTCAGGACAACTCGGGTTAGCGTCAGGACTACTCGGGTTAGCGTCAGGACAACTAGGGTTAGCGTCAGGACAACTAGGGTTAGCGTCAGGACACGTAGGGTTAGCATCAGGACAAGTAGGGTTAGCGTCAGGACAACTAGGGTTAGCGTCAGGACAAGTAGGGTTAGCGTCAGGACAACTAGGGTTAGCGTCAGGACAACTAGGATTAGCATCAGGACAAGAAGGGTTAGCGTCAGGACAACTAGGGTTAGTGTCAGGACAACTAGGGTTAGCGTCAGGACAAGTAGGGTTAGCGTCAGGACAACTAGGATTAGCGTCAGGACAAGAAGGGTTAGCGTCAGGACAAGTAGGGTTAGTGTCAGGACAACTAGGGTTAGCGTCAGGACAACTAGGGTTAGCGTCAGGACAAGTAGGGTTAGCGTCAGGACAATTAGGGTTAGCGTCAGGACAAGTAGGGTTAGCGTCAGGACAAGTAGGGTTAGCGTCAGGACAACTAGGTTTAGCGTCAGGACAACTAGGGTTAGCGTCAGGACAACTAGGGTTAGCGTCAGGACAGCTAGGGTTAGCGTCAGGACAGCTAGGGTTAGCGTCAGGACAACTAGGGTTAGCGTCAGGACAACTAGGGTTAGCGTCAGGACAACTAGGGTTAGCGTCAGGACAAGTTGGGTTAGCGTCAGGACAAGTAGGGTTAGCGTCAGGACAAGTAGGGTTAGCGTCAGGACAACTAGGTTTAGCGTCAGGACAACTAGGGTTAGCGTCAGGACAACTAGGGTTAGCGTCAGGACAGCTAGGGTTAGCGTCAGGACAGCTAGGGTTAGCGTCAGGACAACTAGGGTTAGCGTCAGGACAACTAGGGTTAGCATCAGGACAACTAGGGTTAGCGTCAGGACAACTAGGGTTAGCGTCAGGACAACTAGGGTTAGCGTCAGGACAACTCGGGTTAGCGTCAGGGCAACTCGGGTTAGCGTCAGGGCAACTCGGGTTAGCGTCAGGACAACTCGGGTTAGCGTCAGGGCAACTCGGGTTAGCGTCAGGACAACTCGGGTTAGCGTCAGGACTACTCGGGTTAGCGTCAGGACAACTCGGGTTAGCGTCAGGGCAACTCGGGTTAGCGTCAGGACAACTCGGGTTAGCGTCAGGACAACTCGGGTTAGCGTCAGGACAACTCGGGTTAGCGTCAGGACAACTCGGGTTAGCGTCAGTACAACTAGGGTTAGCGTCAGGACAAGTAGGGTTAGCGTCAGGACAACTAGGGTTAGCCTCAGGACAACTAGGGTTAGCGTCAGGACAACTAGGGTTAGCGTCAGGACAAGTAGGGTTAGCGTCAGGACAAGTAGGGTTAGCGTCAGGACAACTAGGGTTAGCGTCAGGACAAGTAGGGTTAGCGTCAGGACAAGGAGGGTTAGCGTCAGGACAACTAGGGTTAGCGTCAGGACAAGTAGGGTTAGCGTCAGGACAAGTAGGGTTAGCGTCAGGACAACTAGGTTTAGCGTCAGGTCAAGTAGGGTTAGCGTCAGGACAACTCCGGTTAGCGTCAGGACAACTCGGGTTAGCGTCAGGACAACTCGGGTTAGCGTCAGGGCAACTCGGGTTAGCGTCAGGACAACTCGGGTTAGCGTCAGGAAAACTCGGGTTAGCGTCAGGACAACTCGGGTTAGCGTCAGGACAACTAGGGTTATCGTCAGGACAACTAGGGTTAGCGTCAGGACACGTAGGGTTAGCATCAGGACAAGTAGGGTTAGCGTCAGGACAACTAGGGTTAGCGTCAGGACAAGTAGGGTTAGCGTCAGGACAACTAGGGTTAGCGTCAGGACAACTAGGATTAGCGTCAGGACAAGAAGGGTTAGCGTCACGACAACTAGGGTTAGTGTCAGGACAACTAGGGTTAGCGTCAGGACAAGTAGGGTTAGCGTCAGGACAACTAGGATTAGCGTCAGGACAAGAAGGGTTAGCGTCAGGACAAGTAGGGTTAGTGTCAGGACAACTAGGGTTAGGGTCAGGACAACTAGGGTTAGCGTCAGGACAAGTAGGGTTAGCGTCAGGACAATTAGGGTTAGCGTCAGGACAAGTAGGGTTAGCGTCAGGACAAGTAGGGTTAGCGTCAGGACAACTAGGTTTAGCGTCAGGACAACTAGGGTTAGCGTCAGGACAACTAGGGTTAGCGTCAGGACAGCTAGGGTTAGCGTCAGGACAGCTAGGGTTAGCGTCAGGACAACTAGGGTTAGCGTCAGGACAACTAGGGTTAGCGTCAGGACAACTAGGGTTAGCGTCAGGACAACTAGGGTTATCGTCAGGACAACTAGGGTTAGCGTCAGGACACGTAGGGTTAGCATCAGGACAAGTAGGGTTAGCGTCAGGACAACTAGGGTTAGCGTCAGGACAAGTAGGGTTAGCGTCAGGACAACTAGGGTTAGCGTCAGGACAACTAGGATTAGCGTCAGGACAAGAAGGGTTAGCGTCACGACAACTAGGGTTAGTGTCAGGACAACTAGGGTTAGCGTCAGGACAAGTAGGGTTAGCGTCAGGACAACTAGGATTAGCGTCAGGACAAGAAGGGTTAGCGTCAGGACAAGTAGGGTTAGTGTCAGGACAACTAGGGTTAGGGTCAGGACAACTAGGGTTAGCGTCAGGACAAGTAGGGTTAGCGTCAGGACAATTAGGGTTAGCGTCAGGACAAGTAGGGTTAGCGTCAGGACAAGTAGGGTTAGCGTCAGGACAACTAGGTTTAGCGTCAGGACAACTAGGGTTAGCGTCAGGACAACTAGGGTTAGCGTCAGGACAGCTAGGGTTAGCGTCAGGACAGCTAGGGTTAGCGTCAGGACAACTAGGGTTAGCGTCAGGACAACTAGGGTTAGCGTCAGGACAACTAGGGTTAGCGTCAGGACAAGTAGGGTTAGCGTCAGGACAAGTAGGGTTAGCGTCAGGACAAGTAGGGTTAGCGTCAGGACAACTAGGGTTAGCGTCAGGACAGCTAGGGTTAGCGTCAGGACAGCTAGGGTTAGCGTCAGGACAACTAGGGTTAGCATCAGGACAACTAGGGTTAGCGTCAGGACAACTAGGGTTAGCGTCAGGACAACTAGGGTTAGCGTCAGAACAACTCGGGTTAGCGTCAGGGCAACTCGGGTTAGCGTCAGGGCAACTCGGGTTAGCGTCAGGACAACTCGGGTTAGCGTCAGGACAACTCGGGTTAGCGTCAGGACAACTCGGGTTAGCGTCAGGGCAACTCGGGTTAGCGTCAGGACAACTCGGGTTAGCGTCAGGACATCTCAGGTTAGCGTCAGGAAAACTCGGGTTAGCTTCAGGACAACTCGGGTTAGCGTCAGGACTACTCGGGTTAGCGTCAGGACAACTCGGGTTAGCGTCAGGACAACTCGGGTTAGCGTCAGGGCAACTCGGGTTAGCGTCAGGACAACTCGGGTTAGCGTCAGGACAACTCGGGTTAGCGTCAGGACAACTCGGGTTAGCGTCAGTACAACTAGGGTTAGCGTCAGGACAACTAGGGTTAGCGTCAGGACAACTAGGGTTAGCATCAGGACAACTAGGGTTAGCATCAGGACAACTAGGGTTAGCGTCAGGACAACTAGGGTTAGCGTCAGGACAACTAGGGTTAGCGTCAGAACAACTCGGGTTAGCGTCAGGGCAACTCGGGTTAGCGTCAGGGCAACTCGGGTTAGCGTCAGGACAACTCGGGTTAGCGTCAGGACAACTCGGGTTAGCGTCAGGACAACTCGGGTTAGCGTCAGGGCAACTCGGGTTAGCGTCAGGACAACTCGGGTTAGCGTCAGGACATCTCAGGTTAGCGTCAGGAAAACTCGGGTTAGCTTCAGGACAACTCGGGTTAGCGTCAGGACTACTCGGGTTAGCGTCAGGACAACTCGGGTTAGCGTCAGGACAACTCGGGTTAGCGTCAGGGCAACTCGGGTTAGCGTCAGGACAACTCGGGTTAGCGTCAGGACAACTCGGGTTAGCGTCAGGACAACTCGAGTTAGCGTCAGGACAACTCGGGTTAGCGTCAGTACAACTAGGGTTAGCGTCAGGACAACTAGGGTTAGCGTCAGGACAAGTAGGGTTAGCGTCAGGACAACTAGGGTTAGCATCAGGACAACTAGGGTTAGCGTCAGGACAACTAGGGTTAGCGTCAGGACAAGTAGGGTTAGCGTCAGGACAAGTAGGGTTAGCGTCAGGACAACTAGGGTTAGCGTCAGGACAACTAGGGTTAGCGTCAGGACAGCTAGGGTTAGCGTCAGGACAGCTAGGGTTAGCGTCAGGACAACTAGGGTTAGCATCAGGACAAGTAGGGTTAGCATCAGGACAACTAGAGTTAGCGTCAGGACAACTAGGGTTAGCGTCAGGACAACTCGGGTTAGCGTCAGGGCAACTTGGGTTAGCGTCAGGGCAACTCGGGTTAGCGTCAGGACAACTCGGGTTAGCGTCAGGACAACTCGGGTTAGCGTCAGGACAACTCGGGTTAGCATCAGGGCAACTCGGGTTAGCGTCAGGACAACTAGGGTTAGCGTCAGGACATCTCAGGTTAGCGTCAGGAAAACTCGGGTTAGCGTCAGGACAACTCGGGTTAGCGTCAGGACTACTCGGGTTAGCGTCAGGACAACTCGGGTTAGCGTCAGGACAACTCGGGTTAGCGTCAGGGCAACTCGGGTTAGCGTCAGGACAACTCGGGTTAGCGTCAGGACAACTCGGGTTAGTGTCAGGACAACTCGGGTTAGCGTCAGTACAACTAGGGTTAGCGTCAGGACAACTAGGGTTAGCGTCAGGACAAGTAGGGTTAGCGTCAGGACAACTAGGGTTAGCGTCAGGACAACTAGGGTTAGCGTCAGGACAAGTAGGGTTAGCGTCAGGACAAGTAGGGTTAGCGTCAGGACAAGTAGGGTTAGCGTCAGGACAACTAGGGTTAGCGTCAGGACAACTAGGGTTAGCGTCAGGACAACTAGGGTTAGCGTCAGGACAAGTAGGGTTAGCGTCAGGACAAGTAGGGTTAGCGTCAGGACAAGTAGGGTTAGCGTCAGGACAACTCGGGTTAGCGTCAGGACAACTCGGGTTAGCGTCAGGACAACTCGGGTTAGCGTCAGGGCAACTCGGGTTAGCGTCAGGACAACTCGGGTTAGCGTCAGGAAAACTCGGGTTAGCGTCAGGACAACTCGGGTTAGCGTCAGGACAACTAGGGTTAGCGTCAGGACAACTAGGGTTAGCGTCAGGACACGTAGGGTTAGCATCAGGACAAGTAGGGTTAGCGTCAGGACAACTAGGGTTAGCGTCAGGACAAGTAGGGTTAGCGTCAGGACAACTAGGGTTAGCGTCAGGACAACTAGGATTAGCGTCAGGACAAGAAGGGTTAGCGTCAGGACAACTAGGGTTAGTGTCAGGACAACTAGGGTTAGCGTCAGGACAAGTAGGGTTAGCGTCAGGACAACTAGGATTAGCGTCAGGACAAAAAGGGTTAGCGTCAGGACAAGTAGGGTTAGTGTCAGGACAACTAGGGTTAGCGTCAGGACAACTAGGGTTAGCGTCAGGACAAGTAGGGTTAGCGTCAGGACAATTAGGGTTAGCGTCAGGACAAGTAGGGTTAGCGTCAGGACAAGTAGGGTTAGCGTCAGGACAACTAGGTTTAGCGTCAGGACAACTAGGGTTAGCGTCAGGACAACTAGGGTTAGCGTCAGGACAGCTAGGGTTAGCGTCAGGACAGCTAGGGTTAGCGTCAGGACAACTAGGGTTAGCGTCAGGACAACTAGGGTTAGCGTCAGGACAACTAGGGTTAGCGTCAGGACAAGTAGGGTTAGCGTCAGGACAAGTAGGGTTAGCGTCAGGACAAGTAGGGTTAGCGTCAGGACAACTAGGTTTAGCGTCAGGACAACTAGGGTTAGCGTCAGGACAGCTAGGGTTAGCGTCAGGACAGCTAGGGTTAGCGTCAGGACAACTAGGGTTAGCATCAGGACAACTAGGGTTAGCATCAGGACAACTAGGGTTAGCGTCAGGACAACTAGGGTTAGCGTCAGGACAACTAGGGTTAGCGTCAGGACAACTCGGGTTAGCGTCAGGGCAACTCGGGTTAGCGTCAGGGCAACTCGGGTTAGCGTCAGGACAACTCGGGTTAGCGTCAGGACAACTCGGGTTAGCGTCAGGGCAACTCGGGTTAGCGTCAGGACAACTCGGGTTAGCGTCAGGACATCTCAGGTTAGCGTCAGGAAAACTCGGGTTAGCGTCAGGACAACTCGGGTTAGCGTCAGGACTACTCGGGTTAGCGTCAGGACAACTCGGGTTAGCGTCAGGACAACTCGGGTTAGCGTCAGGGCAACTCGGGTTAGCGTCAGGACAACTCGGGTTAGCGTCAGGACAACTCGGGTTGGCGTCAGGACAACTCGGGTTAGCGTCAGGACAACTCGGGTTAGCGTCAGTACAACTAGGGTTAGCGTCAGGACAACTAGGGTTAGCGTCAGGACAAGTAGGGTTAGCGTCAGGACAACTAGGGTTAGCATCAGGACAACTAGGGTTAGCGTCAGGACAACTAGGGTTAGCGTCAGGACAAGTAGGGTTAGCGTCAGGACAAGTAGGGTAAGCGTCAGGACAACTAGGGTTAGCGTCAGGACAACTAGGGTTAGCGTCAGGACAACTAGGGTTAGCGTCAGGACAGCTAGGGTTAGCGTCAGGACAGCTAGGGTTAGCGTCAGGACTAGAGATGAGCGGTGTTCGACTAGAACTGTTCGCCAATCTCAAATTCGAGCTGTTTTGGGCGGTGTTCGAGTTGTTCGACGAACCCGAACGATTTGCAAAAAATTCGGCTGTTCGAGGTTATGTTCGATAACTGTTCGTGCACCAAAAGCGTAACTGGATTTTTTCACATCATGCAGGGATTGTCTGCCACTCACTGTAATGTCACAGCCATGGTGGTTGTGGCATTACAGTGATTGCCCAAATCGATGGGAACAGTGCCAACAGTGAAACATGAAAAGCCGGCAATTCAGCAGCGGCATACACCTGTACCCGACAATTTAGAACCGAAAGAATAGAGCTTCACACATAGATTAGATAGATATAAACATGTCAGCCACATATATACGAAGTACAGTGAAAGTGCTGCTTACTGTACTTGTCATTTAGTGTAAAGGATTTATCAAAAAAAATAATAGTGTTTTCATGCACCGTCTCTTTAAAAAAGCCGGCCGGCAATTCAGCATCTGTACCCGACAATTTATAACAGACAGAATAGAGCTTCACACATAGATTAGATAGATAGAAACATGTCAGTCACATATATATGAAGTACAGTGATAGTGTTGGTTACTGTACTTGTCATTTAGTATTAAAATAAAGGATTTATTATTAAAAAAATTGGCGTGGGGTTCCCCTTAATTTTAGGCTCTAGCGGAGGTTAAGCAGACGGCTGGGGCAGATGTTTGAAGCCTGGGAAGGGGGTAATACCCACGGAGCTTCCGAGGCTACTAATATCAGCCCCCAGCTGAATACATAGCCTTTACTAGCTATTAAAATGGGGGACCCCCCCAAAAAAATGACGTGGGGTCCCCCCTAATTTAATAGCTAGCAAAGGCTAGGCAGACAGCTGGGGGCTGATATTAATAGCCCAGGAAGGGAGCCATGAATATTGGCCCCCTCCCAGGCTAGAAACACCAGCCGTCAGCCGCCCCAGAAATGGCGCATTCATAGGATGCGCCAATTCTGGCACTTAGCCTCGCTCTTCCACGCTGCCCTGGTGCGGTGGCAGGGGGTAATAGGGTTGGGGTTGATGTCAGCTTATAATGCCAGCTGACATCAAGCCCAGGTTAGTAATGGAGAGGCGTCTATAAGACACCCCCATTACTAACCCCATAGTCAAAGTTAAAAAAAACACAAACACCCAGAATAAAGTCCTTTAATTGAAATAAAGACACAATCCTTTATTGTTCTAAATTAAACCATACTTACCGTCACGCCCATTCCAGCTGAAGCCAACGATCTCCTGCAATAAAAGAAAAATAATAAAGCAACCTCATCCTTACCTTTCCATGGTTCCCACGACAGCTTCAGCTCTGCTACATCGAGATGACAGGCTGGACCGCAGCAGAACGCTGCCATCCAGCCTCTCATCCCGCAGACACTGAGAAGCGCAGGCTTGCTTGCGCTGCTCAGCGTCTCTCTGTGACGACATCCAGATGAGCCGAGTTCATGTCCAATGAACTCGGCTCACCTCATGCACGTCACTGACAGCGTGGGAAAATTCTCAAGCTGAAGCGGTGAGTGCAGGAGAATTCTCCCACGCTGTCAGTGACTTGCATAAGGTGAGCTCATGTCCAATGAACTCAGCTCACCTCCTGCACGTCACTGACAGCGTGGGAAAATTCTCCTGCACTCAGCGCTTCAGCGTGAGAATTCTCCCGCTGAAGCGCTGAGTGCAGGAGAATTTTCCCACGCTGTCAGTGACGTGCATGAGGTGAGCCGAGTTCATTGGACATTAACTCGGCTCATCTGGATGCCCTCACAGAGAGACACTGTGGAGCGCAAGCAAGCCTGCGCTTCTCAGTGTCTGCGGGATGACAGGCTGGATGGCAGCGTTCTGCTGCGGTCCAGCCTGTCATCTCGATGTAGCAGAGCTGAAGCTGTCATGGGAACCATGGAAAGGTAAGGATGATGTTGCTTTATTATTTTTCTTTTATTTCAGGAGATCGTTGGCTTCAGCTGGAATGGGCGTGATGGTAAGTATGGTTTAATTTAGAACAATAAAGAATTGTGTGTTTATTTCAATTAAAGGACTTTTTTCTGGGTGTTGTGTTTTTTTTAAATACTTTACTAGAAATTCATGGTGGTCATGTCTAATATTGGCGTGACCCCATGAATTTCGGGCTTAGGGCCAGCTGATAATGCCAAGCTGGCCCTAACCCCTTTATTACCCAGTGAGCCACCGCACCAGGGCCCTGGATGAGTTGGGTACAGCGCCAGAAGATGGCGCTTCTATGAACGCGCCATTTTCCGGGGTGGCTGCGGACTGCAATTTGCAGCGGGGGGGGCCCAGAAAGCTTGGGCCTCCCTGCGCTGCAGATTCCAGCCCCCAGCTGCCTATTTGTACCTGGCTGGACACAAAAATAGGGCGAAGCCCCACATATTTTTTTTTTAATTATTTCATGAAATTCATGAAATAATTAAGAAAAAAAGGCCTTCCCTATATTGTTGTGTCCGGCCAGGTACAAATAGGCAGCTGGTGGTTGGGGGCAGCCCGTTCCTGCCTGCTGTACCTGGCTGGACACAAATATAGTGCGAAGCCCCACATCAATTTTTTTTAAATTATTTCATGAATTTCCTGAAATAATTTAAAAAAATTGAAGTGGGGCTTCGCACTATATTTGTGTCCAGCCAGGTACAGCAGGCAGGAACGGGCTGCCCCCAACCACCAGCTGCCTATTTGTACCTGGCCGGACACAACAATATAGGGAAGCCCTTTTTTTCTTAATTATTTCATGAATTTCATGAAATAATTAAAAAAAATTGAAGTGGGGCTTCGCACTATATTTGTGTCCAGCCAGGTACAGCAGGCAGGAACGGGCTGCCCCCATCCACCAGCTGCCTATTTGTACCTGGCCGGACACAACAATATAGGGAAGCCCTTTTTTTCTTAATTATTTCATGAATTTCATGAAATAATTAAAAAAAATTGAAGTGGGGCTTCGCACTATATTTGTGTCCAGCCAGGTACAGCAGGCAGGGACGGGCTGCCCCCAACCACCAGCTGACTATTTGTACCTGGCCGGACACAACAATATAGGGAAGGCCCTTTTTTCTTAATTATTTCATGAATTTCATGAAATAATTAAAAAAAAAGTACGTGGGGCTTCGCCCTATTTTTGTGTCCAGCCAGGTACAACTAGGCAGCTGGGGGCTGGAATCTGCAGCGCAGGGAGGCCCAAGCTTTCTGGGCCCCCCCCGCTACAAATTGCAGTCCGCAGCCACCCCGGAAAATGGCGCGTTCATAGAAGCGCCATCTTCTGGCGCTGTACCCAACTCATCCAGGGCCCTGGTGCGGTGGCTCACTGGGTAATAAAGGGGTTAGGGCCAGCTTGGTATTATCAGCTGGCCCCAAGCCCAAAATTCATGGGGTCACGCCAGTATTAGACATGACCACCATGAATTTCTAGTAAAGTATTTAAAAAAAACACAACACCCAGAATAAAGTCCTTTAATTGAAATAAAGACACAATTCTTTATTGTTCTAAATTAAACCATACTTACCATCACACCCATTCCAGCTGAAGCCAACGATCTCCTGCAATAAAAGAAAAATAATAAACCAACCTCATCCTTACCTTTCCATGGTTCCCACGACAGCTTCAGCTCTGCTACATCGAGATGACTGGCTGGACCGCAGCAGAACGCTGCCATCCAGTCTGTCATCCCGCAGACACTGAGAAGCGCAGGCATGCTTGCGCTCCTCACTGTCTCGCTGTGACGGCATCCAGATGAGCCGAGGTCATGTCCAATGAACTCGGCTCACCTCATGCACGTCACTGACAGCGTGGGAAAATTCTCCTGCAATCAGCGCTTCAGCGTGAGAATTTTCCCACGCTGTCAGTGACGTGCATGAGGTGAGCCGAGTTCATTGGACATGAACTCGGCTCATCTGGATGTCGTCACAGAGAGACGCTGAGCAGCGCAAGCAAGCCTGCGCTTCTCAGTGTCTGCGGGATGACAGGCTGGATGGCAGCGTTCTGCTGCGGTCCAGCCTGTCATCTCGATGTAGCAGAGCTGAAGCTGTCGTGGGAACCATGGAAAGGTAAGGATGAGGTTGCTTTATTATTTTTCTTTTATTGCAGGAGATCGTTGGCTTCAGCTGGAATGGGCGTGACAGTAAGTATGGTTTAATTTAGAACAATAAAGGATTGTGTCTTTATTTCAATTAAAGGACTTTATTCTGGGTGTTTTGTGTTTTTTTTAACTTTGACTATGGGGTTAGTAATGGGGGTGTCTTATAGACGCCTCTCCATTACTAACCTGGGCTTGATGTCAGCTGGCATTATAAGCTGACATCAACCCCAGCCCTATTACCCCCTGCCACCGCACCAGGGCAGCGTGGAAGAGCGAGGCTAAGTGCCAGAATTGGCGCATCCTATGAATGCGCCATTTCTGGGGCGGCTGACGGCTGGTGTTTCTAGCCTGGGAGGGGGCCAATATTCATGGCTCCCTTCCTGGGCTATTAATATCAGCCCCCAGCTGTCTGCCTAGCCTTTGCTAGCTATTAAATTAGGGGGGACCCCACGTCATTTTTTTTTGGGGGTCCCCCATTTTAATAGCTAGTAAAGGCTATGTATTCAGCTGGGGGCTCATATTAGTAGCCTGGGAAGCTCCGTGGGTATTACCCCCTTCCCAGGCTTCAAACATCTGCCCCAGCCGTCTGCTTAACCTCCGCTAGAGCCTAAAATTAAGGGGAACCCCACGCCAATTTTTTTAATAATAAATCCTTTATTTTAATACTAAATGACAAGTACAGTAACCAACACTATCACTGTACTTCATATATATGTGACTGACATGTTTCTATCTATCTAATCTATGTGTGATGCTCTATCTTTCTGTTCTAAATTGTTATCTTTCTGTTCTAAATTGTCGGGTACAGATGCTGAATTGCCGGCCGGCTTTTTTAAAGAGACAGTGCATGAAAACACTATTATTTTTTTAAATAAATCCTTTACACTAAATGACAAGTATAGTAAGCAACACTATCACTGTACTTATTATATATGTGACTGACATGTTTCTATCTATCTAATCTATGTGTGAAGCTCTATTCTTTCTGTTCTAAATTGTCGGGTACAGATGCTGAATTGCCGGCCGGCTTTTTTAAAGAGACGGTGCATGAAAACACTAATATTTTTTTTAATAAATCCTTTACACTAAATGACAAGTGCAGTAACCAACACTGTCACTGTGCTTCTTATATGTGTGACTGACATGTTTCTATCTATCTAATCTATGTGTGATGCTCTATTCCTTCTTGTCTAAATTGTCGGGTACCGGTGTATGCCGCTGCTGAATTGCCGGCCGGCTTTTTTAAAGAGAGTGTCTTCTGAGCAGTTTGTCAGCTTTTGGACACCTTTGCAGGTGTTTTCTATGTGTTTCTATGTGTTTTTGTTTGCCTGCCATTGGTTTTAACGGTGTTCGACGGTGTTCTAAGGTGTTCGACGAACAGTTCGACGAACAGTTCCTCGAACATCCCGGTGTTCGACGAACCGAACCGAACCCGAACACTACGGGGGTGGCTCAACACTAGTCAGGACAACTAGGGTTAGCATCAGGACAACTAGGGTTAGCATCAGGACAACTAGGGTTAGCGTCAGGACAACTAGGGTTAGCGTCAGGACAACTAGGGTTAGCGTCAGGACAACTCGGGTTAGCGTCAGGGCAACTCGGGTTAGCGTCAGGGCAACTCGGGTTAGCGTCAGGACAACTCGGGTTAGCGTCAGGACAACTCGGGTTAGCGTCAGGACAACTCGGGTTAGCGTCAGGGCAACTCGGGTTAGCGTCAGGACAACTAGGGTTAGCGTCAGGACATCTCAGGTTAGCGTCAGGAAAACTCGGGTTAGCGTCAGGACAACTCGGGTTAGCGTCAGGACTACTCGGGTTAGCGTCAGGACAACTCGGGTTAGCATCAGGACAACTCGGGTTAGCGTCAGGGCAACTCGGGTTAGCGTCAGGACAACTCGGGTTAGCGTCAGGACAACTCGGGTTAGCGTCAGGACAACTCGGGTTAGTGTCAGGACAACTCGGGTTAGCGTCAGTACAACTAGGGTTAGCGTCAGGACAACTAGGGTTAGCGTCAGGACAAGTAGGGTTAGCGTCAGGACAACTAGGGTTAGCATCAGGACAACTAGGGTTAGCGTCAGGACAACTCGGGTTAGCGTCAGGACAAGTAGGGTTAGCGTCAGGACAAGTAGGGTTAGCGTCAGGACAACTAGGGTTAGCGTCAGGACAACTAGGGTTAGCGTCAGGACAACTAGGGTTAGCGTCAGGACAAGTAGGGTTAGCGTCAGGACAAGTAGGGTTAGCGTCAGGACAAGTAGGGTTAGCGTCAGGACAACTAGGGTTAGCGTCAGGACAAGTAGGGTTAGCGTCAGGACAAGTAGGGTTAGCATCAGGACAACTAGGGTTAGCGTCAGGTCAAGTAGCGTTAGCGTCAGGACAACTCGGGTTAGCGTCAGGACTACTCGGGTTAGCGTCAGGACAACTAGGGTTAGCGTCAGGACAACTAGGGTTAGCGTCAGGACACGTAGGGTTAGCATCAGGACAAGTAGGGTTAGCGTCAGGACAACTAGGGTTAGCGTCAGGACAAGTAGGGTTAGCGTCAGGACAACTAGGGTTAGCGTCAGGACAACTAGGATTAGCGTCAGGACAAGAAGGGTTAGCGTCAGGACAACTAGGGTTAGCGTCAGGACAACTAGGATTAGCGTCAGGACAAGAAGGGTTAGCGTTAGGACAAGTAGGGTTAGTGTTGGGACAAGTAGGGTTAGCGTCAGGACAACTAGGGTTAGCGTGAGGACAAGTAGGGTTAGCGTCAGGACAATTAGGGTTAGCGTCAGGACAACTAGGGTTAGCGTCAGGACAACTAGGGTTAGAGTCTGGACAACTAGGGTTAGCGTCAGGACAACTAGGGTTAGCGTCAGGACAAATAGGGTTAGCGTCAGGACAACTAGGGTTAGCGTCAGGACAACTAGGGTTAGAGTCAGGACAAGTAGGGTTAGCGTCAGGACAACTAGGGTTAGCGTCAGGACAACTAGGGTTATCGTCAGGACAAGTAGGGTTAGCGTCAGGACAACTAGGGTTAGCGTCAGGACAACTAGGGTTAGCGTCAGGACAAGTAGGGTTAGCGTCAGGACAAGTAGGGTTAGCGTCAGGACTAGTAGGGTTAGCGTCAGGACAACTAGGTTTAGCGTCAGGACAACTAGGGTTAGCGTCAGGACAACTAGGGTTAGCGTCAGGACAGCTAGGGTTAGCGTCAGGACAGCTAGGGTTAGCGTCAGGACAACTAGGGTTAGCGTCAGGACAACTAGGGTTAGCGTCAGGACAACTAGGGTTAGCGTCAGGACAAGTAGGGTTAGCGTCAGGACAAGTAGGGTTAGCGTCAGGACAAGTAGGGTTAGCGTCAGGACAACTAGGTTTAGCGTCAGGACAACTAGGGTTAGCGTCAGGACAACTAGGGTTAGCGTCAGGACAGCTAGGGTTAGCGTCAGGACAGCTAGGGTTAGCGTCACGACAACTAGGGTTAGCGTCAGGACAAGTAGGGTTAGCATCAGGACAACTAGGGTTAGCGTCAGGACAACTCGGGTTAGCGTCAGGACAACTCGGGTTAGCGTCAGGGCAACTCGGGTTAGCGTCAGGACAACTCGGGTTAGCGTCAGGACAACTCGGGTTGGCGTCAGGACAACTCGGGTTAGCGTCAGGACAACTCGGGTTAGCGTCAGTACAACTAGGGTTAGCGTCAGGACAACTAGGGTTAGCGTCAGGACAAGTAGGGTTAGCGTCAGGACAACTAGGGTTAGCATCAGGACAACTAGGGTTAGCGTCAGGACAACTAGGGTTAGCGTCAGGACAAGTAGGGTTAGCGTCAGGACAAGTAGGGTTAGCGTCAGGACAACTAGGGTTAGCGTCAGGACAACTAGGGTTAGCGTCAGGACAACTAGGGTTAGCGTCAGGACAACTAGGGTTAGCGTCAGGACAGCTAGGGTTAGCGTCAGGACAGCTAGGGTTAGCGTCAGGACAACTAGGGTTAGCATCAGGACAACTAGGTTTAGCATCAGGACAACTAGGGTTAGCGTCAGGACAACTAGGGTTAGCGTCAGGACAACTAGGGTTAGCGTCAGGACAACTCGGGTTAGCGTCAGGGCAACTCGGGTTAGCGTCAGGGCAACTCGGGTTAGCGTCAGGACAACTCGGGTTAGCGTCAGGACAACTCGGGTTAGCGTCAGGACAACTCGGGTTAGCGTCAGGGCAACTCGGGTTAGCGTCAGGACAACTAGGGTTAGCGTCAGGACATCTCAGGTTAGCGTCAGGAAAACTCGGGTTAGCGTCAGGACAACTCGGGTTAGCGTCAGGACTACTCGGGTTAGCGTCAGGACAACTCGGGTTAGCGTCAGGACAACTCGGGTTAGCGTCAGGGCAACTCGGGTTAGCGTCAGGACAACTCGGGTTAGCGTCAGGACAACTCGGGTTAGCGTCAGGACAACTCGGGTTAGTGTCAGGACAACTCGGGTTAGCGTCAGTACAACTAGGGTTAGCGTCAGGACAACTAGGGTTAGCGTCAGGACAAGTAGGGTTAGCGTCAGGACAACTAGGGTTAGCATCAGGACAACTAGGGTTAGCGTCAGGACAACTAGGGTTAGCGTCAGGACAAGTAGGGTTAGCGTCAGGACAAGTAGGGTTAGCGTCAGGACAACTAGGGTTAGCGTCAGGACAACTAGGGTTAGCGTCAGGACAACTAGGGTTAGCGTCAGGACAAGTAGGGTTAGCGTCAGGACAAGTAGGGTTAGCGTCAGGACAAGTAGGGTTAGCGTCAGGACAACTAGGGTTAGCGTCAGGACAAGTAGGGTTAGCGTCAGGACAAGTAGGGTTAGCGTCAGGACAACTAGGGTTAGCGTCAGGTCAAGTAGCGTTAGCGTCAGGACAACTCGGGTTAGCGTCAGGACTACTCGGGTTAGCGTCAGGACAACTAGGGTTAGCGTCAGGACAACTAGGGTTAGCGTCAGGACACGTAGGGTTAGCATCAGGACAAGTAGGGTTAGCGTCAGGACAACTAGGGTTAGCGTCAGGACAAGTAGGGTTAGCGTCAGGACAACTAGGGTTAGCGTCAGGACAACTAGGATTAGCGTCAGGACAAGAAGGGTTAGCGTCAGGACAACTAGGGTTAGCGTCAGGACAACTAGGATTAGCGTCAGGACAAGAAGGGTTAGCGTCAGGACAAGTAGGGTTAGTGTTGGGACAACTAGGGTTAGCGTCAGGACAACTAGGGTTAGCGTCAGGACAAGTAGGGTTAGCGTCAGGACAATTAGGGTTAGCGTCAGGACAACTAGGGTTAGCGTCAGGACAACTAGGGTTAGAGTCTGGACAACTAGGGTTAGCGTCAGGACAACTAGGGTTAGCGTCAGGACAACTAGGGTTAGCGTCACGACAACAAGTGTTAGCGTCAGGACAAGTAGGGTTAGCATCAGGACAAGGAGGGGTTAGCGTCAGTACAACTAGGGTTAGCATCAGGACAACTAGGGTTAGCGTCAGGACAACTAGGGTTAGCGTCAGGACAAGTAGGGTTAGCGTCAGGACAAGTAGGGTTAGCTTCAGGACAACTAGGGTTAGCGTCAGGACAACTAGGATTAGCGTCAGGACAACTAGGGTTAGCGTGAGGACAACTAGGGTTAGCGTCAGGACAACTAGGGTCAGCGTCAGGACAACTAGGGTTAGCGTCAGGACAAGTAGGGTTAGCGTCAGGACAACTAGGATTAGCGTCAGGACAAATAGGGTTAGCGTCAGGACAACTAGGGTTAGCGTCAGGACAACTAGGGTTAGAGTCAGGACAAGTAGGGTTAGCGTCAGGACAACTAGGGTTAGCGTCAGGACAACTAGAGTTAGCGTCAGGACAAGTAGGGTTAGCGTCAGGACAACTAGAGTTAGCGTCAGGACAAGTAGGGTTAGCGTCAGGACAAGTAGGGTTAGCGTCAGGACTAGTAGGGTTAGCGTCAGGACAACTAGGTTTAGCGTCAGGACAACTAGGGTTAGCGTCAGGACAACTAGGGTTAGCGTCAGGACAGCTAGGGTTATCGTCAGGACAAGTAGGGTTAGCGTCAGGACAACTAGGGTTAGCGTCAGGACAACTAGAGTTAGCGTCAGGACAAGTAGGGTTAGCGTCAGGACAAGTAGGGTTAGCGTCAGGACTAGTAGGGTTAGCGTCAGGACAACTAGGTTTAGCGTCAGGACAACTAGGGTTAGCGTCAGGACAACTAGGGTTAGCGTCAGGACAGCTAGGGTTAGCGTCAGGACAGCTAGGGTTAGCGTCAGGACAACTAGGGTTAGCGTCAGGACAACTAGGGTTAGCGTCAGGACAACTAGGGTTAGCGTCAGGACAAGTAGGGTTAGCGTCAGGACAAGTAGGGTTAGCGTCAGGACAAGTAGGGTTAGCGTCAGGACAACTAGGTTTAGCGTCAGGACAACTAGGGTTAGCGTCAGGACAACTAGGGTTAGCATCAGGACAGCTAGGGTTAGCGTCAGGACAGCTAGGGTTAGCGTCACGACAACTAGGGTTAGCGTCAGGACAAGTAGGGTTAGCATCAGGACAACTAGGGTTAGCGTCAGGACAACTAGGGTTAGCGTCAGGACAACTAGGGTTAGCGTCAGGACAACTCGGGTTAGCGTCAGGGCAACTCGGGTTAGCGTCAGGGCAACTCGGGTTAGCGTCAGGACAACTCGGGTTAGCGTCAGGACAACTCGGGTTAGCGTCAGGACAACTCGGGTTAGCGTCAGGGCAACTCGGGTTAGCGTCAGGACAACTCGGGTTAGCGTCAGGACATCTCAGGTTAGCGTCAGGAAAACTCGGGTTAGCGTCAGGACAACTCGGGTTAGCGTCAGGACTACTCGGGTTAGCGTCAGGACAACTCGGGTTAGCGTCAGGACAACTCGGGTTAGCGTCAGGGCAACTCGGGTTAGCGTCAGGACAACTCGGGTTAGCGTCAGGACAACTCGGGTTAGCGTCAGGACAACTCGGGTTAGCGTCAGGACAACTAGGGTTAGCGTCAGGACAACTAGGGTTAGCGTCAGGACAAGTAGGGTTAGCGTCAGGACAACTAGGGTTAGCATCAGGACAATTAGGGTTAGCGTCAGGACAACTAGGGTTAGCGTCAGGACAAGTAGGGTTAGCGTCAGGACAACTAGGGTTAGCGTCAGGACAACTAGGGTTAGCGTCAGGACAACTAGGGTTAGCGTCAGGACAAGTAGGGTTAGCGTCAGGACAAGTAGGGTTAGCGTCAGGACAACTAGGGTTAGCGTCAGGACAAGTAGGGTTAGCGTCAGGACAAGTAGGGTTAGCGTCAGGACAACTAGGGTTAGCGTCAGGTCAAGTAGCGTTAGCGTCAGGACAACTCGGGTTAGCGTCAGGACTACTCGGGTTAGCGTCAGGACAACTAGGGTTAGCGTCAGGACAACTAGGGTTAGCGTCAGGACACGTAGGGTTAGCATCAGGACAAGTAGGGTTAGCGTAAGGACAACTAGGGTTAGCGTCAGGACAAGTAGGGTTAGCGTCAGGACAACTAGGGTTAGCGTCAGGACAACTAGGATTAGCGTCAGGACAAGAAGGGTTAGCGTCAGGACAACTAGGGTTAGCGTCAGGACAACTAGGATTAGCGTCAGGACAAGAAGGGTTAGCGTCAGGACAAGTAGGGTTAGTGTTGGGACAACTAGGGTTAGCGTCAGGACAACTAGGGTTAGCGTCAGGACAAGTAGGGTTAGCGTCAGGACAATTAGGGTTAGCGTCAGGACAACTAGGGTTAGCGTCAGGACAACTAGGGTTAGAGTCTGGACAACTAGGGTTAGCGTCAGGACAACTAGGGTTAGCGTCAGGACAACTAGGGTTAGCGTCACGACAACAAGTGTTAGCGTCAGGACAAGTAGGGTTAGCATCAGGACAAGTAGGGTTAGCGTCAGTACAACTAGGGTTAGCGTCAGGACAACTAGGGTTAGCGTCAGGACAACTAGGGTTAGCGTCAGGACAAGTAGGGTTAGCGTCAGGACAAGTAGGGTTAGCGTCAGGACAACTAGGGTTAGCGTCAGGACAACTAGGATTAGCGTCAGGACAACTAGGGTTAGCGTGAGGACAACTAGGGTTAGCGTCAGGACAACTAGGGTCAGCGTCAGGACAACTAGGGTTAGCGTCAGGACAAGTAGGGTTAGCGTCAGGACAACTAGGATTAGCGTCAGGACAAATAGGGTTAGCGTCAGGACAACTAGGGTTAGCGTCAGGACAACTAGGGTTAGAGTCAGGACAAGTAGGGTTAGCGTCAGGACAACTAGGGTTAGCGTCAGGACAACTAGGGTTATCGTCAGGACAAGTAGGGTTAGCGTCAGGACAACTAGGGTTAGCGTCAGGACAACTAGGGTTAGCGTCAGGACAAGTAGGGTTAGCGTCAGGACAAGTAGGGTTAGCGTCAGGACTAGTAGGGTTAGCGTCAGGACAACTAGGTTTAGCGTCAGGACAACTAGGGTTAGCGTCAGGACAACTAGGGTTAGCGTCAGGACAGCTAGGGTTAGCGTCAGGACAGCTAGGGTTAGCGTCAGGACAACTAGGGTTAGCGTCAGGACAACTAGGGTTAGCGTCAGGACAACTAGGGTTAGCGTCAGGACAAGTAGGGTTAGCGTCAGGACAAGTAGGGTTAGCGTCAGGACAAGTAGGGTTAGCGTCAGGACAACTAGGTTTAGCGTCAGGACAACTAGGGTTAGCGTCAGGACAACTAGGGTTAGCGTCAGGACAGCTAGGGTTAGCGTAAGGACAGCTAGGGTTAGCGTCACGACAACTAGGGTTAGCGTCAGGACAAGTAGGGTTAGCATCAGGACAACTAGGGTTAGCGTCAGGACATCTAGGGTTAGCGTCAGGACAACTAGGGTTAGCGTCAGGACAACTCGGGTTAGCGTCAGGGCAACTCGGGTTAGCGTCAGGGCAACTCGGGTTAGCGTCAGGACAACTCGGGTTAGCGTCAGGACAACTCGGGTTAGCGTCAGGGCAACTCGGGTTAGCGTCAGGACAACTCGGGTTAGCGTCAGGACATCTCAGGTTAGCGTCAGGAAAACTCGGGTTAGCGTCAGGACAACTCGGGTTAGCGTCAGGACTACTCGGGTTAGCGTCAGGACAACTCGGGTTAGCGTCAGGACAACTCGGGTTAGCGTCAGGGCAACTCGGGTTAGCGTCAGGACAACTCGGGTTAGCGTCAGGACAACTCGGGTTAGCGTCAGGACAACTCGGGTAAGCGTCAGGACAACTCGGGTTAGCGTCAGTACAACTAGGGTTAGCGTCAGGACAACTAGGGTTAGCGTCAGGACAAGTAGGGTTAGCGTCAGGACAACTAGGGTTAGCATCAGGACAACTAGGGTTAGCGTCAGGACAACTAGGGTTAGCGTCAGGACAACTAGGGTTAGCGTCAGGACAAGTAGGGTTAGCGTCAGGACAAGTAGGGTTAGCGTCAGGACAACTAGGGTCAGCGTCAGGACAACTAGGGTTAGCGTCAGGACAACTAGGGTTAGCGTCAGGACAAGTAGGGTTAGCGTCAGGACAAGTAGGGTTAGCGTCAGGACAAGTAGGGTTAGCGTCAGGACAACTAGGGTTAGCGTCAGGACAAGTAGGGTTAGCGTCAGGACAACTAGGGTTAGCGTCAGGTCAAGTAGGGTTAGCGTCAGGACAACTCGGGTTAGCGTCAGGACAACTCGGGTTAGCGTCAGGACAACTCGGGTTAGCATCAGGGCAACTCGGGTTAGCGTCAGGACAACTCGGGTTAGCGTCAGGAAAACTCGGGTTAGCGTCAGGACAACTCGGGTTGCGTCAGGACTACTCGGGTTAGCGTCAGGACAACTAGGGTTAGCGTCAGGACAACTAGGGTTAGCGTCAGGACACGTAGGGTTAGCATCAGGACAAGTAGGGTTAGCGTCAGGACAACTAGGGTTAGCGTCAGGACAAGTAGGGTTAGCGTCAGGACAACTAGGGTTAGCGTCAGGACAACTAGGATTAGCGTCAGGACAAGAAGGGTTAGCGTCAGGACAACTAGGGTTAGTGTCAGGACAACTAGGGTTAGCGTCAGGACAAGTAGGGTTAGCGTCAGGACAACTAGGGTTAGCGTCAGGACAACTAGGATTAGCGTCAGGACAAGAAGGGTTAGCGTCAGGACAAGTAGGGTTAGTGTCAGGACAACTAGGGTTAGCGTCAGGACAACTAGGGTTAGCGTCAGGACAAGTAGGGTTAGCGTCAGGACAATTAGGGTTAGCGTCAGGACAACTAGGGTTAGCGTCAGGACAACTAGGGTTAGAGTCTGAACAACTAGGGTTAGCGTCAGGACAACTAGGGTTAGCGTCAGGACAACTAGGGTTAGCGTCACGACAACAAGTGTTAGCGTCAGGACAAGTAGGGTTAGCATCAGGACAAGTAGGGTTAGCGTCAGAACAACTAGGGTTAGCGTCAGGACAACTAGGGTTAGCGTCAGGACAACTAGGGTTAGCGTCAGGACAAGTAGGGTTAGCGTCAGGACAAGTAGGGTTAGCGTCAGGACAAGTAGGGTTAGCGTCAGGACAAGTAGGGTTAGCGTCAGGACAACTAGGGTTAGCGTCAGGACAACTAGGGTTAGCGTCTGGACAACTAGGGTTAGCGTCAGGACAACTCGGGTTAGCGTCAGGGCAACTCGGGTTAGCATCAGGACAACTCGGGTTAGCTTCAGGACAACTCGGGTTAGCGTCAGGACAACTCGGGTTAGCGTCAGGACTACTCGGGTTAGCGTCAGGACAACTCGGGTTAGCGTCAGGACAACTCGGGTTATCGTCAGGGCAACTCGGGTTAGCGTCAGGACAACTCGGGTTAGCGTCAGGACAACTCGGGTTTGCGTCAGGACAACTCGGGTTAGCGTCAGTACAACTAGGGTTAGCGTCAGGACAACTAGGGTTAGCGTCAGGACAAGTAGGGTTAGCGTCAGGACAACTAGGGTTAGCGTCAGGACAACTAGGGTTAGCATCAGGACAAGTAGGGTTAGCGTCAGGACAACTAGGGTTAGCGTCAAGACAACTCGGGTTAGCGTCAGGACAACTCGGGTTAGCGTCAGGACAACTCGGGTTAGCGTCAGGAAAACTCGGGTTAGCGTCAGGACAACTCGAGTTAGCGTCAGGATTACTCGGGTTAGCGTCAGGACAAGTCGGGTTAGCGTCAGGACAACTCGGGTTAGCGTCAGGACAACTCGGGTCAGCGTCAGGACAACTCGGGTTAGCGTCAGTACAACTAGGGTTAGCGTCAGGACAACTAGGGTTAGCGTCAGGATAAGTAGGGTTAGCGTCAGGACAACTAGGGTTAGCGTCAGGACAACTAGGGTTAGCATCAGGAAAACTCGGGTTAGCGTCAGGACAACTCGAGTTAGCGTCAGGATTACTCGAGTTAGCGTCAGGACAACTCGGGTTAGCGTCAGGACAACTCGGGTTAGCGTCAGGACAACTCGGGTTAGCGTCAGGACAACTCGGGTTAGCTTCAGGACAACTCGGGTTAGCGTCAGGGCAACTCGGGTTAGCGTCAGGGCAACTCGGGTTAGCGTCAGGACAACTCGGGTTAGCGTCAGGACATCTCAGGTTAGCGTCAGGCAAACTCGGGTTAGCATCAGGACAACTCGGGTTAGCGTCAGGACTACTCGGGTTAGCGTCAGGACAACTCGGGTTATCGTCAGGGCAACTCGGGTTAGCGTCAGGACAACTCGGGTTAGCGTCAGGACAACTCGGGTTAGCGTCAGGACAACTCGGGTTAGCGTCAGGACAACTCGGGTTAGCGTCAGGACAACTCGGGTTAGCGTCAGTACAACTAGGGTTAGCGTCAGGACAACTAGGGTTAGCGTCAGGACAAGTAGGGTTAGCGTCAGGACAACTAGGGTTAGCGTCAGGACAACTAGGGTTAGCATCAGGACAAGTAGGGTTAGCGTCAGGACAACTAGGGTTAGCGTCAGGACAACTCGGGTTAGCGTCAGGACAACTCGGGTTAGCGTCAGGACAACTCGGGTTAGCGTCAGGAAAACTCGGGTTAGCGTCAGGACAACTCGAGTTAGCGTCAGGATTACTCGGGTTAGCGTCAGGACAACTCGGGTTAGCGTCAGGACAACTCGGGTTAGCGTCAGGACAACTCGGGTCAGCGTCAGGACAACTCGGGTTAGCGTCAGTACAACTAGGGTTAGCGTCAGGACAACTAGGGTTAGCGTCAGGACAAGAAGGGTTATCGTCAGGACAACTAGGGTTAGCATCAGGACAACTAGGGTTAGCGTCAGGACAAGTAGGGTTAGCGTCAGGACAACTAGGGTTAGCGTCAGGACAACTCGGGTTAGCGTCAGGAAAACTCGGGTTAGCATCAGGACAACTCGAGTTAGCGTCAGGATTACTCGGGTTAGCGTCAGGACAACTCGGGTTAGCGTCAGGACAACTCGGGTTAGCGTCAGGACAACTCGGGTTAGCGTCAGGACAACTCGGGTTAGCTTCAGGACAACTCGGCTTAGCGTCAGGGCAACTCGGGTTAGCGTCAGGACAACTCGGGTTAGCGTCAGGACAACTCGGGTTAGCGTCAGGAAAACTCAGGTTAGCGTCAGGACAACTCGGGTTAGAGTCAGGACTACTCGGGTTAGCGTCAGGACAACTAGGGTTAGCGTCAGGACAACTAGGGTTAGCGTCAGGACACGTAGGGTTAGCATCAGGACAAGTAGGGTTAGCATCAGGACAACTAGGGTTAGCGTCAGGAAAAGTAGGGTTAGCGTCAGGACAACTAGGGTTAGCGTCAGGACAACTAGGATTAGCGTCAGGACAAGAAGGGTTAGCGTCAGGACAACTAGGGTTAGTGTCAGGACAAGTAGGGTTAGCGTCAGGACAAGTAGGGTTAGCGTCAGGACAAGTAGGGTTATCGTCAGGACAACTAGGGTTAACGTCAGGACAAGTAGGGTTAGCGTCAGGACAACTAGGGTTAGCGTCAGGACAACTAGGGTTAGCGTCAGGACAAGTAGGGTTAGCGTCAGGACAACTAGGGTTAGCGTCAGGACAACTAGGGTTAGCGTCAGGACAACTAGGGTTAGCATCAGGACAAGTAGGGTTAGCGTCAGGACAACTAGGGTTAGCGTCAGGACAACTAGGGTTAGCGTCAGGACAAGTAGGGTTAGCGTCAGGACAACTAGGGTTAGCGTCAGGACAACTAGGGTTAGCGTCAGGACAATTAGGGTTAGCGTCAGGACAAGTAGGGTTAGCCTCAGGACAAGTAGGGTTAGCATCAGGACAACTAGGGTTAGCATCAGGACAACTAGGGTTAGCGTCAGGACAAGTAGGGTTAGCGTCAGGACAACTGGGGTTAGCGTCAGGACAACTAGGGTTAGCGTCAGGACAACTAGGGTTGGCGTCAGGACAAGTAGGGTTAGCGTCAGTACAACTAGGGTTAGCGTCAGGACAAGTAGGGTTAGCGTCAGGACAAGTAGGGTTAGCGTCAGGACAACTAGGGTTAGCGTCAGGACAACTAGGGTTAGCGTCAGGACAAGTAAGGTTAGCGTCAGGACAAGAAGGGTTAGCGTCAGGACAACTAGGGTTAGCGTCAGGACAACTAGGGTTAGCGTCAGGACAACTAGGGTTAGCATCAGGACAACTAGGGTTAGCGTCAGGACAACTAGGGTTAGCGTCAGGACAAGTAGGGTTAGCATCAGGACAAGTAGGGTTAGCGTCAGGACAAGTAGGGTTAGCGTCAGGACAACTAGGGTTAGCATCAGGACAACTAGGGTTAGCGTCAGGACAACTAGGGTTAGAGTCAGGACAACTAGGGTTAGCGTCAGGACAAGTAGGGTTAGCGTCAGGATAACTAGGGTTAGCGTCAGGACAACTAGGTTTAGCGTCAGGACAACTAGGGTTAGCGTCAGGACAACTAGGGTTAGCGTCAGGACAAGTAGGGTTAGCGTCAGGACAACTAGGGTTAGCGTCAGGACAAGTAGGGTTAGCGTCACGACAACTAGGGTTATCGTCAGGACAACTAGGGTTAGCGTCAGGACAACTAGGGTTACCGTCAGGACAACTAGGGTTAGCGTCAGGACAACTAGGGTTAGCGTCAGGACAACTAGGGTTAGCGTCAGGACAAGTAGGGTTAGCGTCAGGACAACTCGGGTTAGCATCAGGACAAATAGGGTTAGCGTCAGGACAACTAGGGTTAGCGTCAGGACAAGTAGGGTTAGCGTAAGGACAACTAGGGTTAGCGTCAGGACAAATAGGGTTAGCGTCAGGACAACTAGGGTTAGCGTCAGGACAACTAGGGTTAGCGTCAGGACAAGTAGGGTTAGCGTCAGGTCAAGTAGGGTTAGCGTCAGGACAAGTAGGGTTAGCGTCAGGTCAACTAGGGTTAGCGTCAGGACAACTAGGGTTAGCGTCAGGACAACTAGGGTTAGCGTCAGGACAGCTAGGGTTAGCGTCAGGACAACTAGGGTTGGCGTCAGGACAACTAGGGTTAGCGTCAGGACAACTAGGGTTAGCGTCAGGACAACTAGGGTTAGCGTCAGGACAAGTAGGGTTAGCGTCAGGACAAGTAGGGTTAGCGTCAGGACAACTAGGGTTAGCGTCAGGACAAGTAAGGTTAGCGTCAGGACAAGTAGGGTTAGCGTCAGGACAAATAGGGTTAGCATCAGGACAAGTAGGGTTAGCGTCAGGACATCTAGGGTTAGCGACAGGACAAGTAGGGTTAGCGTCAGGACAACTAGGGTTAGCGTCAGGACAAGTAGGGTTATCATCAGGACAAGTAGGGTTAGCGTCAGGACAACTAGGGTTAGCGTCAGGACAAGTAGGGTTAGCGTCAGGACAAGTAGGGTTAGCGTCAGGACAACTAGGGTTAGGGTCAGGACAAGTAGCGTTAGCGTCAGGACAACTAGGGTTAGCGTCAGGACAACTAGGGTTAGCGTCAGGACAACTAGGGTTAGCGTAAGGACAAGTAGGGTTAGCGTCAGGACAAGTAGGGTTAGCGTCAGGACAACTAGGGTTAGCGTCAGGACAACTAGGGTTGGCGTCAGGACAACTAGGGTTAGCGTCAGGACAACTAGGGTTAGCGTCAGGACAAGTAGGGTTAGCGTCAGGACAACTAGGGTTAGCGTCAGGACAACTTGGGTTAGCGTCAGGACAACTAGGGTTAGCGTCAGGACAACTAGGGTTTGCGTCAGGACAACAAGTGTTAGCGTCAGAACAACTAGGGTTAGCGTCAGGACAACTAGGGTTAGCGTCAGGACAACTAGGGTTAGCGTCAGGACAACTAGGGTTAGCATCAGGACAAGTAGGGTTAGCATCAGGACAACTAGGGTTAGCGTCAGGACAACTAGGGTTAGCGTCAGGACAACTAGGGTTAGCGTCAGGACAACTAGGGTTAGTGTCAGGACAAGTAGGGTTAGCGTCAGGACAAGTAGGGTTAGCGTCAGGACAAGTAGGGTTATCGTCAGGACAACTAGGGTTAGCGTCAGGACAAGTAGGGTTAGCGTCAGGACAACTAGGGTTAGCGTCAGGACAACTAGGGTTAGCGTCAGGACAAGTAGGGTTAGCGTCAGGACAACTAGGGTTAGCGTCAGGACAACTAGGGTTAGCGTCAGGACAAGTAGGGTTAGCGTCAGGACAACTAGGGTTAGCGTCAGGACAACTAGGGTTAGCGTCAGGACAAGTAGGGTTAGCCTCAGGACAAGTAGGGTTAGCATCAGGACAACTAGGGTTAGCATCAGGACAACTAGGGTTAGCGTCAGGACAAGTAGGGTTAGCGTCAGGACAACTGGGGTTAGCGTCAGGACAACTAGGGTTAGCGTCAGGACAACTAGGGTTGGCGTCAGGACAAGTAGGGTTAGCGTCAGGACAACTAGGGTTAGCGTCAGGACAAGTAGGGTTAGCGTCAGGACAAGTATTGTTAGCGTCAGGACAACTAGGGTTAGCGTCAGGACAACTAGGGTTAGCGTCAGGACAACTAGGGTTAGCGTTAGGACAAGTAAGGCTAGCGTCGGGACAAGAAGTGTTAGCGTCAGGACAACTAGGGTTAGCGTCAGGACAACTAGGGTTAGCGTCAGGACAACTAGGGTTAGCATCAGGACAACTAGGGTTAGCGTCAGGACAACTAGGGTTAGCGTCAGGACAAGTAGGGTTAGCATCAGGACAAGTAGGGTTAGCGTCAGGACAAGTAGGGTTAGCGTCAGGACAACTAGGGTTAGCATCAGGACAACTAGGGTTAGCGTCAGGACAACTAGGGTTAGAGTCAGGACAACTAGGGTTAGCGTCAGGACAAGTAGGGTTAGCGTCAGGATAACTAGGGTTAGCGTCAGGACAACTAGGTTTAGCGTCAGGACAACTAGGGTTAGCGTCAGGACAACTAGGGTTAGCGTCAGGACAACTAGGGTTAGCGTCAGGACAACTAGGGTTAGCGTCACGACAACTAGGGTTATCGTCAGGACAACTAGGGTTAGCGTCAGGACAACTAGGGTTACCGTCAGGACAACTAGGGTTAGCGTCAGGACAACTAGGGTTAGCGTCAGGACAACTAGGGTTAGCGTCAGGACAAGTAGGGTTAGCGTCAGGACAACTCGGGTTAGCATCAGGACAACTAGGGTTAGCGTCAGGACAACTAGGGTTAGCGTCAGGACAAGTAGGGTTAGCGTAAGGACAACTAGGGTTAGCGTCAGGACAAATAGGGTTAGCGTCAGGACAACTAGGGTTAGCGTCAGGACAACTAGGGTTAGCGTCAGGACAAGTAGGGTTAGCGTCAGGTCAAGTAGGGTTAGCGTCAGGACAAGTAGGGTTAGCGTCAGGTCAACTAGGGTTAGCGTCAGGACAACTAGGGTTAGCGTCAGGACAACTAGGGTTAGCGTCAGGACAGCTAGGGTTAGCGTCAGGACAACTAGGGTTGGCGTCAGGACAACTAGGGTTAGCGTCAGGACAACTAGGGTTAGCGTCAGGACAACTAGGGTTAGCGTCAGGACAAGTAGGGTTAGCGTCAGGACAATTAGGGTTAGCGTCAGGACAACTAGGGTTAGCGTCAGGACAAGTAGGGTTAGCGTCAGGACAAGTAGGGTTAGCGTCAGGACAAATAGGGTTAGCATCAGGACAAGTAGGGTTAGCGTCAGGACATCTAGGGTTAGCGACAGGACAAGTAGGGTTAGCGTCAGGACAACTAGGGTTAGCGTCAGGACAAGTAGGGTTAGCATCAGGACAAGTAGGGTTAGCGTCAGGACAACTAGGGTTAGCGTCAGGACAAGTAGGGTTAGCGTCAGGACAAGTAGGGTTAGCGTCAGGACAACTAGGGTTAGCGTCAGGACAAGTAGCGTTAGCGTCAGGACAACTAGGGTTAGCGTCAGGACAACTAGGGTTAGCGTCAGGACAACTAGGGTTAGCGTCAGGACAACTAGGGTTAGCGTAAGGACAAGTAGGGTTAGCGTCAGGACAAGTAGGGTTAGCGTCAGGACAACTAGGGTTAGCGTCAGGACAACTAGGGTTGGCGTCAGGACAACTAGGGTTGGCATCAGGACAACTAGGGTTAGCGTCAGGACAAGTAGGGTTAGCGTCAGGACAACTAGGGTTAGCGTCAGGACAACTTGGGTTAGCGTCAGGACAACTAGGGTTAGCGTCAGGACAACTAGGGTTTGCGTCAGGACAACAAGCGTTAGCGTCAGGACAACTAGGGTTAGCGTCAGGACAACTAGGGTTAGCGTCAGGACAAGTAGGGTTAGCATCAGGACAAGTAGGGTTAGCATCAGGACAACTAGGGTTAGCGTCAGGACAACTAGGGTTAGCGTCAGGACAACTAGGGTTAGCGTCAGGACAACTAGGGTTAGCGTCAGGACAAGTAGGGTTAGCGTCAGGACAAGTAGGGTTAGCGTCAGGACAAGTAGGGTTAGCGTCAGGACAACTAGGGTTAGCGTCAGGACAACTAGGGTTAGCATCAGGACAACTAGGGTTAGCGTCAGGACAACTAGGGTTAGCGTCAGGACAAGTAGGGTTAGCATCAGGACAAGTAGGGTTAGTGTCAGGACAACTATGTTTAGCGTCAGGACAACTAGGGTTAGCGTCAGGACAACTAGGGTTAGCGTCAGGATAATTAGGGTTAGCGTCAGGACAGCTAGGGTTAGCGTCAGGACAACTAGGGTTAGCGTCAGGACAAGTAGGGTTAGCGTCAGGACAAGTAGGGTTAGCGTCAGGACAACTAGGGTTAGCTTCAGGACAACTAGGGTTAGCGTCAGGACAAGTAGGGTTAGCGTCAGGACAACTAGGGTTAGCGTCAGGACAACTAGGGTTAGCGTCAGGACAACTAGGGTTAGCGTCAGGACAAGTAGAGTTAGCGTCAGGACAAGTAGGGTTAGCGTCAGGACAAGTAGGGTTAGCGTCAGGACAACTAGGGTTAGCGTCAGGACAAGTAGGGTTAGCGTCAGGACAAGTAGGGTTAGCATCAGGACAACTAGGGTTAGCGTCAGGACAACTAGGGTTAGCGACAGGACAACTAGGGTTAGCGTCAGGACAACTAGGGTTAGCGTCAGGACAAGTAGGGTTAGCGTCAGGACAAGTAGGGTTAGCGTCAGGACAAGTAGGGTTAGCGTCAGTACAAATAGGGTTAGCGTCAGGACAAATAGGGTTAGCGTCAGGACAACTAGGGTTAGCGTCAGGACAACTAGGGTTAGCGTCAGGACAAGTAGGGTTAGCGTCAGGACAACTAGGGTTAGCGTCAGGACAACTAGGCTTAGCGTCAGGACAACTAGGGTTAGCGTCAGGACAACTAGTGTTAGCGTCAGGACAACTAGGGTTAGCGTCAGGACAACTAGGCTTAGCGTCAGGACAACTAGGGTTAGCGTCAGGACTAGTGTTGAGCCACCCCTGTAGTGTTCGAGTTCGGTTCGGTTCGTCGAACACCCGTGTGTTCGACGAACTGTTCGACGAACACCTTCGAACACCGTTAAAACCAATGGCAGGCAAACAAAAACACATAGAAACACATAGAAAACACCTTCAAAGGTGTCCAAAAGCTGACAAACTGCTCAGAAGACACAACTAACACATGGAAAAGTGACAAGTACATATAGTCATGCGAAAAGAAAAGAGGTGGAGGAGTAAAAGGAGGGGGAGACACAGATATAGGCATGTCATGCCCTTCTAAAATCCAAAAAGTGAGAAGCCGACACGGCCAGTCCGCTCCTGCCCGTGCCACCTCCGTGTTGCCGGGTTTGTGCCAGAGCCGCGGTGAACCCTGACGGCCAGCCCCCCTCTCCCAATACTGGTGCCTGTCCGCTGGTGGGTCGAGAGAGCCCCCCTGTGGTGGAGGCAGCTCTAAGCTTTTTAATTTAAATTGTCTCTCTAATTTGAATGAATACACTTTAAATCCATTTACAAGGATCTATTGGAGGGCAAGTCTCATGCCAGCAGCCGCGTAATTCCAGCTCCAGTAGCGTCCACTAAAGCTGCTGCAGTTAAAAAGCTTTTATAAGGATGGAGCTCGGCTGTCCACCGCAAGGCATCCTACTGCCAGTCCCAGCCCCTATGCCTTGGGGTGCCTCCTGATGCTCTTCACTGAGTAACCCGTGGTCCCGAAGCATTTCCTTTGAAAAAATTAAGTGTCCAAACTACAGGTGGTGTAGCTTGCTTAACAGCCGGGATAATCCGCTGACTAGCAGACACTGCTACTAGGCACAAAGTATTTCCTGGGCTAGATGCAGTTAAAAATTTGTAAGTAGATACTCTCGTTGGATGCTGAGAAAGCATTCCATAGAGTCTCCTGGCACACCATATATGATTCTCTTAAAAAGCTTGGGGTAGGGGTCTAGGGGACCCTTTTATAGCCAAAATCACGGCCCTGTATCACAATACGTCACCTAGGCTGAAGATAAATGGAACTGTAGCACCGAGGGCTCGGTTGCTACAGACGTATTGCACCTCACCCAGAGGTGTGATATCTCACTCTCAGATAAGGATGGAGTGTGGATCAGGACCCGACACCTGCATGCATTACACCACATTGCCGTGGGGCAGGGCGTCCATTATGCCCCTGAGATGGGCACGACAGTCCCTGTCCCTGGCTGGAGTGGGGGGAGGGAACACTGAGGAAGGGGAACACTGAGGAAGGGGAACCCTGCAGTGCAGGAGCAGGGAGGAAGCAGTTCCTGGGTGCATTGAGAAGGGAGTATAAAAGGTGGGCACCATCTTAGTTCAGTGCAGAGAAGTCTGAGCAGAAGTGGCAGGGAGCAGGGGCTCTGCATGAGCTCTGCTCCGGAGGCGGGCCTAGTAACAGAGGCCCAGGCCTGCAAGAGGGAGAAGGAAGGAAGAGGAGCGGAGAGGGCTCCAGGAACGAGGAATGAAGGGATCCCAGGGGTGCGGACGGGCGAGTCGCCACCGCACGCCCGAATCCACCTGCGTGGAGGGGTCAGGCCAAAGGGGGAGACCGGTCCCCGAACTAGTGGAGGCAGGAAACGACCCTCAGCTAGAAACCGGAGGCTCTGACATTTTATGTGGCGCAGCCCCTTGCTACACCCGCTAGGAAGGCACCACATAGGGTCAGGGAAACTGGCGCCAAGTTTACCAAGAGGAGGCCCGAGGCAGCCGGACAGAAGTGTTGGTAAGAAAGGCCAGACAAAGGACACACAAAGGGGGTCCTGTGAAGCGCTCCAAACTTATCTGGGAGTTGTCTGAGCCCCTCACCTGGTGAGCACAGTACGACGTGGGCAGCCGTTACCTGCAGACGTGGTCTTAATAATAAGAACTGTGAGTAAAGGCCCTGAACTGCATCACTGACTCCGTGTCGTTACTGCTGCTGCCCTGCACCATCACCCCCATCCTCCGCATACACTGCCCTGAGGCTATACTCCTCCCGTGGGGAGTTATGCTACGCTCTGCTGCACCCACAACACCAGCCTTAGCGGTCTGCCCTGTAGCGGCGGTTCACTCTGACCGCAATCCACGGGTGGCGTAGTCGGACATTTAAACATCAAAACCACATAAATAGTTCCGCCACTGGTTTGACCGCCCTGAGCCACGGAACCGGATCGCCGCCATGAAGACTACAACCACCAGCATCCACCAAAAAGGGTCCGGCTCCGGGTGTCCCAAGGCCCAGGGGGTGCGTCAGAACATTTTCATCACCTTTCACAATCACCAATGGGACAAGGCAGGGATGTCCTCTGTCCCCTCTCTTATACATCCTAGTGACGGAGCACCTGCTCTCATCAATTCGCCATAACCCCAATATTAGGTGGATTGAGGTGGGAGGCACCGAGTACAAGTGCTCTCTATTTGCTGATGATGTCCTAGTATATATCACTCAATCACATATATCCATCCATGCTGTTATGGCTGAAATAGATCACTTTGTTACATGGTCAAATTTTAAAATCAATGCAGCGAAGTCTGAGGCCCTCGATGTCTCCCTCCCCAAATCCATATAGGATTCCATCCAGTCCAACTTTCCCTTTGCCTGGTCCTCACAGGGTATCAAATACTTAGGAATTCCTATTCATAGAGACCTCTCCCATCTATGTTATCTTAATTTTGGGCCCTTTATTGAACAACTCCATACATACCACGGTTGGCAAGTTAGACCTGTAAGATTCACTACGTGAACCACTGGTGTTTTGTGGAAAAGCACATGTACACTGCGTTCCAAATTATTATGCAAAAAGTGTTTAGGAGTGATAAGGGAAGAATTTGTTTGTTTGTCAGTTAAACTCATTGATGGTGATGTGTGTCAGGGCTCTTTATATCACTGTAAGCAATTGCAGACACCTGTGCTAATTAGTTTGGCAGGTGTGTCCAATGAAAGGCAAGACTACTTAAGAAGGCTGTCTCACATTATTAAGCAGCCTACATTTTCTGCCAAAATGGGAAAGAAAAAGGATGTGTCGGCTGCTGAGAAGCAACAAATTGTGGAGTGTTTAGGTCAAGGCATGACTACAATCAACATTGTGCGATGATCAGGATGAAGTGTCTTGGCAATCAAGAAGTATGTAGCTGATTCACAGTACACACGTGTGCGTGCTGATAAGGGCAAATTGAGGACTCTTTCCTACAGGCAATTACGTCAGGTTGAAAGAGCAGCGGCAAAAAAGCCTTGTCATAGCAGCAGACAAGTTTTTGAAGCTGCTTGTGCCTCCAACGTCCCCCGAACAACAAGATGCAGGGTCCTTCAGAGGTTTGCAGCTGTGCATACGCCATCCTGTCGACCTCCTCTATCCACTTCACACAAGCAGAAACGGCTCCAGTGGGCCAAACATTACATGAAGACTGATTTCAAAACTGTTTTGTTCACGGATGAGTGCCGTGCAGCGCTCGATGGTCCAGATGGATGGAGTGGAGGATGGCTGGTTGATGGACACCCCACGCAAACACGACTACAGCGCCAACAAGGAGGAGGTGGAGTAATGTTTTGGCCTGGAATCATGGGGAGAGAGATTGTCGGCCCCTTTAGGATCCCTGAAGGCGCTAAAGATGAACTCCATAATGTATGTGGATTTTCTCAAACAGCACTTCCTGCCATGGTTTAAGAAGAAGAACCGTGTATTTCACAGCAAGATCATTTTTCTGCATGATAATGCACCATCTCATGCTGCACATAAAACATCTGCATCTCTGGCTGATATGGGCATAAAAGGGGACAAACTTATGGTGTGACCCCCATGCTCCCCTGACCTCTACCCCATTCAGAACCTTTGGAGCATCATTAAAAGGAGTGTCTATGATGGCGGGAGGCAGTTCACATCTAAGCAACAGCTCTGGGAGGGTATTCTGTCCTCATGCAAAACAATTGAAGCAGAAACCATCCAAAACCTGACAAATTCAATGGACGAGAGAGTTCAGAAGCTCCTTTCGAACAAGGGGTCCTATATGAAAATGTAACATCACCTAGAATAAAGTTTTGAGTTGAAAACTGTTTGATTTCAGTTTCTAACAACCTGCTAATGCTTATAATTTCAAAAATGACCATTTTTTTGGTCTTTATTAAAATGAAAAGGTTGATCGAAAAGTTTGGGGGATCTAAGAGTGTGGCAACCCAGTAGTCATGATTACTTCGAATTCTGACAATATGAGGGTCATGCTGCAGGTAGTGCAGCAAGAAGGCACTTATGTGTCTTGCGCATCTCGGAGCCCCAAAATTATTTTCCGGGCTAGATGCAGCTGAAAATTATTATTAATTTTAAATCTGGTGAAGCTTTAGTATAGATGGCCTAATAGGATCAGTGCTGCACACTGCTACAAAGCCCAAATTATTTTCCAGTCAAGACACAGATAAACATGATTAGTAATTTGAAAGCTTAAAACGGTTGGTAGGGTGATTTTAACCAATCATCAAGCTTTTACTCTCCCCAGGATGACACAGGGGTAGAAAAGTCGTTTCGGATCCATGATTTGTTCATCTTCATGAACGTGAGTCTGTCTACATTATCAGTGGAGAGCCGCGTGCGCTTATCTGGCAGCACACCATCAGCAGCGCTGAACACACGTTCAGACAGAACGCTGGCTGCGGGGCATGACAAGATCTCCAAGGCGTAAGTGGCTAGCTCCGGCCATTTATCCAGATTGGAAGCCCAAAAAGAGCAAGGGTCCAGTGACACAGTCGTGGCTTCAATGTTTACTTGGAGATACTCCTGTACCATCGTCTCTAGGCGTTGACTATGTGTCAGACTTCTTGTCTCCTGTGGCCTTGCAAAGGATGGGCTAAAAAAGTGGTGAAATGATTCCGCAAAATTGATGTTACCAGCAGATACTGTGGTTCTGTTACGGTTTGAGTGCTGAACACTTGACGGTCCCACGGTTGGCAAGTTGGAACTGTGAGATTCACTACGTGCACCACTGGTATTTTGTGCAAAAGCACATGTAAGATTCTGCAACAGTCTCTGCTGATACTCCTGCATGCGTGCATCCCTTTCTATGGCAGGAATAATTTCTGCAAATTTACTTTTGTACCGGGGATCTAACAGTGTGGCAACCCAGTAGTCAGGATTATTTCTAATTCTCACAATTCGAGGGTCATGTTGCAGGTAGTGCAGCAAGAAGGCACTCATGTGTGTTGCGCATCCAGGAGCACCAAGTCCCTGTTGTGTTGGTGGCGAGGTAACAATCATGCTTCCTTCCTCTGTCCTCTCCCCCCAACCTCGCACAACAGAAATGTGATCAATGTCTCCCTCATCTGATGAGTCTTCCATCAGTTCGTCCTCGACTTCTTCCTGGGCTCCTGCACCTTCCTCACTAGTTTGGCTGCTACCATGCGCCCTGGTAAAATCATCTCCCCCACCCTCACATGCCTGCCGCCTTGGTGCTGCCGACCGTCTGGACCTTGCAGATGTTAGCCCTTCCGCATACAACTCCTACTCCTCTACTTCCTCCACCTCCTCTTGTGCCACCACCTGACTCCGAATTCTGTTTAACATGTGCTCCAGCATGTAAATCACCGGAATAGTCATGCTGATAATGGCATCGTCAGCACTAAACATCTTCGTCGCCATTTCAAAACTGTGCAGAAGGGTGCATAGGTCCCTGATCTGAGACCACTCCTCCAGCGTGATTTGCCCCACCTCTGAATCTCGTTGGCCCAGGCTATACGTCAGAACGTATTGCACCAGGGCTTGTCGGTGCTGCCACAGTCGCTGCAACATGTGCAGAGTTGAATTCCACCGGGTAGGCACATCGCATTTTAGCCGGTGAAGTGGCAGGCCCAACGACTTCTGTAGAGATGTAAGTCGCTGAGCTGCGGGATGCCAACGGCGGAAGTGAGCACACAGCGACCGTGCCCTCTGCAGAAGGCCATCTAGTCTGGGATAGTGGGCTAAAAATTGCTGGACAACCAGGTTCAACACGTGAGCCATACAAGGCACGTGTGTGACATTGCCCCGGCGAAGGGCCGCACCCAGGTTTGCAGCATTGTCGCACACGGCCTTCCCTGGTTTCAGGTCCAGTGGAGACAACCATTCATGAAATTCGTTCTCCAGAGTTGACCACAACTCCTCAGCTGTGTGACTCACATTTCCCAGACATTTCAATGTAAAAACCGCCTGATGACGTTGAGCCCTACTGCCAGCATAGTAAGGAGGTGTGCAGGATCCCTTCTGCGCAGTTAGAAAGCTTGTGGCATGACCAGACAGGCTTTGGGTGCAGGTGGAAGACCGAGAGGAGGTTGAGGAGGCAGAAGCAGTGGAGGAACTTTGACATAAAGAGGATTGACGCACAACTCGTGGGGACGGCAAGACTTGGACAGCAGCCCCTTGTCCTGCTGTCACCATAGTTACCCAGTGCCCAGTCAGCGACATGTAACGCCCCTGTCCATGCCTACTCGTCCAAGTGTCTGTGGTGAAATGCACCCTGTCACACACAGAGTTTCTCAAAGAAGCGGTGATGTTGTGTGCGACATGCTGGTGGAGCGCAGGCACACCTTTCTTTGAGAAGTAGTGCCGACTGGGCATCTGGTACTGGGGCACTGCGACGGACATAAGGTCTCGAAAATCCTCTGTGTCCACCAGGCGGAAAGGCAGCATTTCTGTAGCCAAGAGCTTGCAGATGGTGAAATTCAACCTCTTAGCTTTCTCATGGCTAGGAGGAAATGGTCTTTTACTTGTCCACATCTGAAGGACCGAGGGCTGGCTATTGTGCTTAGACGGGGTTGATAAGGGTGTCCCCGGCAAACTGCCGGTCTGTGAGGAAGATGCAGGCGGACATGTTAGGTTGCCTTGATCCAAAGGTGGTGCTATCGATGTCGGACAGCGCTCAACACCAGCTGGTGTTCCCACCTCCAAAGAAAATGATGACCTGCCAATCACGCTGGCTGTTGCGGGTAAAGAGGTGGCAGGTCTGCGCCCCAAAACAGGTGTGACTGCTGTCCCCCCAGTCACAGAGGATGAAGAGGCCGCGGATGCACAAGATATGGCAGACGGTGGTTGGCCCGGCCGGCTAGGCCGCATTGTAGCACACTGAGCTTCCCACTGCAACTTATGCTTCATGTCCATGTGCCGGTTCATGCATGAAGTACTCAAACTATGTATTTTTTGGCCTCTACTTAGCTTTTGCTGACAAATGTTACAGATAACACGAGTTGGGTCATCTTTATCGATCTGAAAAAATGCCCAGGATATGCAAGGCTTAGCACCCATGCGACCTGAAGAGCCACCACGACTTGTGGTGAGAGGCAGAGTTGTGTTTGAGGATGCAGTTGTTGACGTGCTTCCAGTACTACGTCTCTGTCCAGGAAGGCGCAACCTGACCTCGTCGTCACTAGCATCTTCCTCCACCTCCTCTGCTGACCTCATCTCTTGGCTGACTGTGGGTTGACAGTAAGTGGGATCTCCGACCTCATCATCATCACCCTGTGCGTTATCACACCCGTCGTCCTCAGAGCCAACCTGTTCCTGCCCTGACAAAAAACTAAAGTTGTTGCTCCAATCAGGTATTTGAGTCTTATCATCGTCTTCCTCATTGTCTCCACCAACAGGAGTTACAGTTTGGGACGCAAAAGTGATGTCACAGACGCAAAGTGATGTCAAGAAGGGCAGGGAACAATGAATCACTATTAGTTAAGTTCAAAAAAAAATCCATTGTTTTCACTATGTTGTTCTTAATGCCAATCTTTGCAGCGTATGATGACATATTGTTCTTTATGAACACTTAGTACAGATTCTATCTCACAATTGCACTATCTCAATCCCAAAATCAATGCAAATTTCCATTGGCTCTATAGGAAGCTTATTAGTAAGTAAATGAAAAAATGTCTCAAGGATTAAAACTCATGAACTCCTGTTCACAAGACAGTCACATTAACCCAGTTAGCCACTGGAACATGACAGGTGCAAAGTGATGACAGGTGCAAAGTGATGTCAAGAAGGGAAGTGAACAATGAATCACTATTAGGTAAGTTCAAAAAGAAATCCATTGGTTTTACTATGTTTTTCTTTAAGCCAATCTATACAGCTTATGATGACATATTGCTCTTTATGAACACTTCGTACAGATTCTATCTCACATTTGCACTATCTCAATCCCAAAATCAATGCAAATTTCCATTGGCTCTATAGGAAGCTTATTAGTAAGTAAATGAAAAAATGTCTTGAGGTTTAGAACTCATGAACTCCTGTTTATAAGACAGTCACATTAACCCAGTAAGCCACTGGAACATCACAGATGCAAAGTGATGTCAAGAAGGGCAGGGAACAATGAATCACTATTAGTTAAGTTCAAAAAGAAATCCATTGTTTTCACTATGTTGTTCTTAATGCCAATCTTTGCAGCGTATGATGACATATTGTTCTTTATGAACACTTAGTAGAGATTCTATCTCACAATTGCACTATCTCAATCCCAAAATCAATGCAAATTTCCATTTTCTCAATAGGAAGCTTATTAGTAAGTAAACGAAAAAATGTCTCGAGGATTAGAACTAATGAGCTCCTGTTTACAAGACAGTCACATTAACCCAGTTAGCCACTGGAACATGACAGGTGCAAATTGATGTCAAGAAGGGCAGTGAACAATGAATCACTATTAGGTAAGTTCAAAAAGAAATCCATTGGTTTTACTATGTTTTTCTTTACGCCAATCTATACAGCTTATGATGACATATTGCTCTTTATGAACACTTAGTACAGATTCTATCTCACATTTGCACTATCTCAATCCAAAAATCAATGCAAAGTTTAATTAGCTCTATAGGAAGCTTATTAGTAAGTAAATGAAAAAAATCTCTCTGAGGATTAGAACTCATGTTGACAATACATGTGCATTAACCCAGTAAGCCACTGGACCATCACAGGTGCAAAGTGATGTCAAGAAGGGCAGTGAACAATGAATCACTATTAGGTAAGTTCAAAAAGAAATCCATTGGTTTTACTCTGTTTTTCTTAACGCCAATCTATACAACTTATGATGACATATTGCTCTTTATGAACACTTCGTACAGATTCTATCTCACATTTGCACTATCTCAATCCCAAAATCAATGCAAATTTCCATTGGCTCTGTAGGAAGCTTATTAGTAAGTAAATGAAAAAAATGTCTCGAGGATTAGAACTCATGAATTCCTGTTTACAAGACAAGTGCATTAACCCAGTAAGCCAATGAAACACCACATGTGCAAAGCGATGTCAAGGAGGGCAGTGAACAATGAATCACTTTTAGGTAAGTTCAAGAAGAAATCTATTAGTTTTACTATGTTTTTCTTAATGCCAATCTATACAGCTTATGATGACATATTGTTCTTTATGAACACTTAGTACAGATTCTATCTCACAATTGCACTATCTCAAGCCCAAAATCAATGCAAACTTTAATTAGATCTATAGGAAGCTTATTAGTAAGTAAATGAAATAAAGCTCTCTGAGGATTAGAACTTATGAATTCCTGTTTACAAGACAAGTGCATTAACCCAGTAAGCCACTGAAACATGACAGGTGCATAATGATGTCAAGAAGGGCAGTGACCAATGAATAACTATTTGATAAGATAAAAAAGAAATCCATTGTTTTCACTATGTTGTTCTTAATGCCAATATTTGCAGCGTATGATGACATATTGTTCTTTATGAACACTTAGTACAGATTCTATCTCACAATTGCAATATCTCAAGCCCAAAATCAATGCAAATTTCCATTGGCTCCATAGGAAGCTTATTAGTAAGTAAATGAAAAAGATCTCTCTGAGGATTAGAACTCATGAATTCCTGCTTACAAGACATGTGCATTAACCCAGTAAGCCACTGAAACATCACAGGTGCAAAGTGATGTCTAGAAGGGCAGTGAACAATGAATCACTATTAGGTAAGTTCAAAAAGAAATCCATTGGTTTTTACTGTTTTTCTTAATGCCAATCTATACAGCTTATGATGACATATTGCTCTTTATGAACACTTAGTACAGATTCTATCTCACATTTGCACTATCTCAATCCCAAAATCAATGCAAATTTCCATTGGCTCTATAGGAAGCTTATTAGTAAGTAAATGAAAAAATGCTCTCTGAGGATTAGAAATCATGAACTCCTGTTTACAAGACAGGTGCATTAACCCAGTAAGTCACTGGAACATCACAAGTGCAAAGAGATGTCAAGAAGGGCAGTGAACAATGAATCACTATTAGGTAAGTTTAAAATGAAATCCATTGGTTTCAATAAGTTATTCTTAATGCCAATCTTTGCAGCGCATGATGACATATTGTTCTTGATGAACACTTAATACATATTCTATATCTAACAATTGCACTATCTCAAGCCCAGAATCAATTTAAATTTCCATTGGCTGTATAGTAAGCTTATTAGTAAGTAAATGAAAAAAAGCTCTCCAAGGATTAGAACTCATGAACTCCTTTTTATAAGACAGTCACATTAACCCAGTAAGCCACTGAAACATCAATGATGCAAAGTGATATCAAGAAGGGCAGTGAACAATGAATCACTATTAGGTAAGTTCAAAAAGAAATCCATTGGTTTTACTCTGTTTTTCTTAACGCCAATCTATACAACTTATGATGACATATTGCTCTTTATGAACACTTCGTACAGATTCTATCTCACATTTGCACTATCTCAATCCCAAAATCAATGCAAATTTCCATTGGCTCTATAGGAATCTTATTAGTAAGTAAATGAAAAAAAAGCTCCCTGAGGATTAGAACTCATGAATTCCTTTTTAGAAGACAGTCACATTAACCCAGTAAGCCACCGGAACCTCACAGGTGCAAAGCGATGTCAAGAAGGGCAGGGAACAGGGAATCACTATTAGGTAAGTTCAAAAACAAATCCATTGGTTTTACTATGTTATTCTGAATGCCAATCTAAACAGCTTGTGATGACATATTGCTCTTTATGAACACTTAATACAGATTCTATCTCACAATTGCACTATCTCAATCCCAATATCAATGCAAATTTCCATTGGCTCTATAGGAAACTTATTAGTAAGTAAATGAAAAAAAGCTCTCTGAGGATTAGATCTCATGAATTCCTGTTTACAAACAGTTGCATTAACCCAGTAAGCCACTGAAACACCACACGTGCAAAGCGATGTCAAGAAGGGCAGTGAACAATGAATCACTATTAGGTAAGATCAAAAAGGAATCCTTTGGTTTTACTATGTTATTCTTAATGCCAATCTAAACAGCTTGTGATGACATATTGCTCTTTATGAACACTTAATACAGATTCTATCTCACATTTGCACTATCTCAATCCCAAAATCAATCCAAATTTCCATTGGCTCTATAGGAAGCTTATTAGTAACTAAATGAAAAAATGTCTCGAGGATTAGAACTCATGTACTCCTGTTCACAAGACAGTCACATTAACCCAGTTAGCCACTGGAACATGACAGGTGCAAGGTGATGTCAAGAATGGCAGTGAACAATGAATCACTATTAGGTAAGTTCAAAAACAAATCCATTGGTTTTACTATGTTATTCGTAATGCCAATCTAAACAGCTTGTGATGACATATTGTTCTTTATGAACACTTAGTACAGATTCTGACTCACAATTGCACTATCTCAATCCCAAAATCAATGCAAATTTCCATTGGCTCTATAGGAAGTTTATTAGTAAGTAAATGAAAAAAATGTCTTGAGGATTAGAACTCATTAACTCCTGTTTACAAGACAGTCACATTAAACCAGTAAGCCACTGGAACATGACGGGAGGAAAGTAATGTCAAGAAAGGCAGTGAACAATGAATCGCTATTAGGTAAGTTCCAAAAGAAATCCATTGATTTTACTATGTTATTCTTAATGCCAATCTAAACAGCTTGTGATGACATATTGTTCTTTATGAACACTTAATACAGGTTCTATCCCACAATTGCACTATCTCAAGCCCAAAATCAATGCAAAGTTTAATTGGCTCTATAATAAGTTTATTAGTAAGTAAATGAAAAAAAGCTCTCTGAGGATTAGAACTCATGAATTCCTGTTTACAAGACAGGTGCATTAACCCAGTAAGTCACTGAAACATCAGATGGGCATAGTGACATCAAGAAGGGCAGTGACCAATGAATCATTATTAGGTAAGTTCAAAAAGAAATCCATTGGTTTTACTATGTTATTCTTAATGCCAATCTAAACAGCTTGTGATGACATATTGTTCTTTATGAACACTTAGTACAGATTCTATCTCACATTTGCACTATCGCAATCCCAAAATCAATGCAAATTTCCATTGGCTCTATAGGAAGCTTATTAGTAAGTAAATGAAAAAAATGTCTCGAGGATTAGAACTCATGAATTCCTGTTTACAAGACAAGTGCATTAACCCAGTAAGCCAATGAAACACCACATGTGCAAAGCGATGTCAAGAAGGGCAGTGAACAATGAATCACTTTTAGGTAAGTTCAAAAAGAAATCCATTGGTTTTACTATGTTTTTCTTTAAGCCAATCTATACAGCTTATGATGACATATTGCTCTTTATGAACACTTCGTACAGATTCTATCTCACATTTGCACTATCTCAATCCCAAAATCAATGCAAATTTCCATTGGCTCTATAGGAAGCTTATTAGTAAGTAAATGAAAAAATGTCTTGAGGTTTAGAACTCATGAACTCCTGTTTATAAGACAGTCACATTAACCCAGTAAGCCACTGGAACATCACAGATGCAAAGTGATGTCAAGAAGGGCAGGGAACAATGAATCACTATTAGTTAAGTTCAAAAAGAAATCCATTGTTTTCACTATGTTGTTCTGAATGCCAATCTTTGCAGCGTATGATGACATATTGTTTTTTATGAACACTTAGTACAGATTCTATCTCACAATTGGATTATCTCAATCCCAAAATCAATGCAAATTTCCATTGGCTCTGTAGGAAGCTTATTAGTAAGTAAATGAAAAAAAATGTCTTGAGGATTAGAACTCATGAACTCCTGTTTACAAGATAGTCACATTAACCCAGTTAGCCACTGGACCATGACAGGTGCAAAGTGATGACAGGTGCAAAGTGATGTCAAGAAGGGAAGTGAACAATGAATCACTATTAGGTAAGTTCAAAAATAAATCCATTGGTTTTACTATGTTTTTCTTAATGCCAATCTAAACAGCTTGTGATGACATATTGTTCTTTATGAACACTTAGTACAGATTCTATCTCACATTGCACTATCTCAATCCCAAAATCAATGCAAATTTCCATTGGCTCTATAGGAAGCTTATTAGTAAGTAAATGAAAAAATGTCTCGAGGATTAGAACTCATGAACTCCTGTTCACAAGGCAGTAACATTAACCCAGTTAGCCACTGGAACATGACAGGTGCAAAGAGATGTCAAGAAGGGCAGTGAACAATGAATCACTATTAGGTAAGTTCAAAAAGAAATCCATTGTTTTCACTATGTTGTTCTTAATGCCAATCTTTGCAGCGTATGATGACATATTGTTCTTTATGAACACTTAGTAGAGATTCTATCTCACAATTGCACTATCTCAATCCCAAAATCAATGCAAATTTCCATTTTCTCAATAGGAAGCTTATTAGTAAGTAAACGAAAAAATGTCTCGAGGATTAGAACTAATGAGCTCCTGTTTACAAGACAGTCACATTAACCCAGTTAGCCACTGGAACATGACAGGTGCAAATTGATGTCAAGAAGGGCAGTGAACAATGAATCACTATTAGGTAAGTTCAAAAAGAAATCCATTGGTTTTACTATGTTTTTCTTTACGCCAATCTATACAGCTTATGATGACATATTGCTCTTTATGAACACTTAGTACAGATTCTATCTCACATTTGCACTATCTCAATCCAAAAATCAATGCAAAGTTTAATTAGCTCTATAGGAAGCTTATTATTAAGTAAATGAAAAAAATCTCTCTGAGGATTAGAACTCATGTTGACAATACATGTGCATTAACCCAGTAAGCCACTGGACCATCACAGGTGCAAAGTGATGTCAAGAAGGGCAGTGAACAATGAATCACTATTAGGTAAGTTCAAAAAGAAATCCATTGGTTTTACTCTGTTTTTCTTAACGCCAATCTATACAACTTATGATGACATATTGCTCTTTATGAACACTTCGTACAGATTCTATCTCACATTTGCACTATCTCAATCCCAAAATCAATGCAAATTTCCATTGGCTCTGTAGGAAGCTTATTAGTAAGTAAATGAAAAAAATGTCTCGAGGATTAGAACTCATGAATTCCTGTTTACAAGACAAGTGCATTAACCCAGTAAGCCAATGAAACACCACATGTGCAAAGCGATGTCAAGGAGGGCAGTGAACAATGAATCACTTTTAGGTAAGTTCAAGAAGAAATCTATTAGTTTTACTATGTTTTTCTTAATGCCAATCTATACAGCTTATGATGACATATTGTTCTTTATGAACACTTAGTACAGATTCTATCTCACAATTGCACTATCTCAAGCCCAAAATCAATGCAAACTTTAATTAGATCTATAGGAAGCTTATTAGTAAGTAAATGAAATAAAGCTCTCTGAGGATTAGAACTTATGAATTCCTGTTTACAAGACAAGTGCATCAACCCAGTAAGCCACTGAAACATGACAAGTGCATAATGATGTCAAGAAGGGCAGTGACCAATGAATAACTATTTGATAAGATAAAAAAGAAATCCATTGTTTTCACTATGTTGTTCTTAATGCCAATATTTGCAGCGTATGATGACATATTGTTCTTTATGAACACTTAGTACAGATTCTATCTCACAATTGCAATATCTCAAGCCCAAAATCAATGCAAATTTCCATTGGCTCCATAGGAAGCTTATTAGTAAGTAAATGAAAAAGATCTCTCTGAGGATTAGAACTCATGAATTCCTGCTTACAAGACATGTGCATTAACCCAGTAAGCCACTGAAACATCACAGGTGCAAAGCGATGTCTAGAAGGGCAGTGAACAATGAATCACTATTAGGTAAGTTCAAAAAGAAATCCATTGGATTTTACTGTTTTTCTTAATGCCAATCTATACAGCTTATGATGACATATTGCTCTTTATGAACACTTAGTACAGATTCTATCTCACATTTGCACTATCTCAATCCCAAAATCAATGCAAATTTCCATTGGCTCTATAGGAAGCTTATTAGTAAGTAAATGAAAAAATGCTCTCTGAGGATTAGAAATCATGAACTCCTGTTTACAAGACAGGTGCATTAATCCAGTAAGTCACTGGAACATCACAAGTGCAAAGAGATGTCAAGAAGGGCAGTGAACAATGAATCACTATTAGGTAAGTTTAAAATGAAATCCATTGGTTTCAATAAGTTATTCTTAATGCCAATCTTTGCAGCGCATGATGACATATTGTTCTTGATGAACACTTAATACATATTCTATATCTAACAATTGCACTATCTCAAGCCCAGAATCAATTTAAATTTCCATTGGCTGTATAGTAAGCTTATTAGTAAGTAAATGAAAAAAAGCTCTCCAAGGATTAGAACTCATGAACTCCTTTTTATAAGACAGTCACATTAACCCAGTAAGCCACTGAAACATCAATGATGCAAAGTGATGTCAAGAAGGGCAGTGAACAATGAATCACTATTAGGTAAGTTCAAAAAGAAATCCATTGGTTTTACTCTGTTTTTCTTAACGCCAATCTATACAACTTATGATGACATATTGCTCTTTATGAACACTTCGTACAGATTCTATCTCACATTTGCACTATCTCAATCCCAAAATCAATGCAAATTTCCATTGGCTCTATAGGAATCTTATTAGTAAGTAAATGAAAAAAAAGCTCCCTGAGGATTAGAACTCATGAATTCCTTTTTAGAAGACAGTCACATTAACCCAGTAAGCCACCGGAACCTCACAGGTGCAAAGCGATGTCAAGAAGGGCAGGGAACAGGGAATCACTATTAGGTAAGTTCAAAAACAAATCCATTGGTTTTACTATGTTATTCTGAATGCCAATCTAAACAGCTTGTGATGACATATTGCTCTTTATGAACACTTAATACAGATTCTATCTCACAATTGCACTATCTCAATCCCAATATCAATGCAAATTTCCATTGGCTCTATAGGAAACTTATTAGTAAGTAAATGAAAAAAAGCTCTCTGAGGATTAGATCTCATGAATTCCTGTTTACAAACAGTTGCATTAACCCAGTAAGCCACTGAAACACCACACGTGCAAAGCGATGTCAAGAAGGGCAGTGAACAATGAATCACTATTAGGTAAGATCAAAAAGGAATCCTTTGGTTTTACTATGTTATTCTTAATGCCAATCTAAACAGCTTGTGATGACATATTGCTCTTTATGAACACTTAATACAGATTCTATCTCACATTTGCACTATCTCAATCCCAAAATCAATCCAAATTTCCATTGGCTCTATAGGAAGCTTATTAGTAACTAAATGAAAAAATGTCTCGAGGATTAGAACTCATGTACTCCTGTTCACAAGACAGTCACATTAACCCAGTTAGCCACTGGAACATGACAGGTGCAAGGTGATGTCAAGAATGGCAGTGAACAATGAATCACTATTAGGTAAGTTCAAAAACAAATCCATTGGTTTTACTATGTTATTCGTAATGCCAATCTAAACAGCTTGTGATGACATATTGTTCTTTATGAACACTTAGTACAGATTCTGACTCACAATTGCACTATCTCAATCCCAAAATCAATGCAAATTTCCATTGGCTCTATAGGAAGTTTATTAGTAAGTAAATGAAAAAAATGTCTTGAGGATTAGAACTCATTAACTCCTGTTTACAAGACAGTCACATTAAACCAGTAAGCCACTGGAACATGACGGGAGGAAAGTAATGTCAAGAAAGGCAGTGAACAATGAATCGCTATTAGGTAAGTTCCAAAAGAAATCCATTGATTTTACTATGTTATTCTTAATGCCAATCTAAACAGCTTGTGATGACATATTGTTCTTTATGAACACTTAATACAGGTTCTATCCCACAATTGCACTATCTCAAGCCCAAAATCAATGCAAAGTTTAATTGGCTCTATAATAAGTTTATTAGTAAGTAAATGAAAAAAAGCTCTCTGAGGATTAGAACTCATGAATTCCTGTTTACAAGACAGGTGCATTAACCCAGTAAGTCATTGAAACATCAGATGGGCATAGTGACATCAAGAAGGGCAGTGACCAATGAATCATTATTAGGTAAGTTCAAAAAGAAATCCATTGGTTTTACTATGTTATTCTTAATGCCAATCTAAACAGCTTGTGATGACATATTGTTCTTTATGAACACTTAGTACAGATTCTATCTCACATTTGCACTATCGCAATCCCAAAATCAATGCAAATTTCCATTGGCTCTATAGGAAGCTTATTAGTAAGTAAATGAAAAAAATGTCTCGAGGATTAGAACTCATGAATTCCTGTTTACAAGACAAGTGCATTAACCCAGTAAGCCAATGAAACACCACATGTGCAAAGCGATGTCAAGAAGGGCAGTGAACAATGAATCACTTTTAGGTAAGTTCAAAAAGAAATCCATTGGTTTTACTATGTTTTTCTTAATACCAATCTATACAGCTTATGATGACATATTGTTCTTTATGAACACTTAGTACAGATTCTATCTCACAATTGCACTATCTCAAGCCCAAAATCAATGCAAAGTTTAATTAGCTCTATAGGAAGCTTATTAGTAAGTAAATGAAAAAAAGCTCTCTGAGGATTAGAACACATGAATTCCTGTTTACAAGACAGGTGCATTAACCCAATAAGCCACTGAAACATCACAGATGCAAAGTGATGTCAAGAAGGGCAGTGACCAATGAATCACTATTTGATAAGTTAAAAAAGAAATCCATTGGTTTTTACTGTTTTTCTTAACGCCAATCTATACAGCTTATGATGACATATTGCTCTTTATGAACACTTAGTACAGATTCTATCTCACATTTGCAATATCTCAATCCCAAAATCAATGCAAATTTCCATTGGCTCTATAGGAAGCTTATTAGTAAGTAAATGAAAAAATGCTCTCTGAGGATTAGAAATCATGAACTCCTGTTTACAAGACAGGTGCATTAACCCAGTAAGTCACTGGAACATCACAGGTGCAAAGAGATCTCAAGAAGGGCAGTGAACAATGAATCACTATTAGGTAAGTTCAAAATGAACTCATTGGTTTCAATAAGTTATTCTTAATGCCAATCTTTGCAGCGCATGATGACATATTGTTCTTTATGAACACTTAGTACAGATTCTATCTCACAATTGCACTATCTCAGGCCCAAAATCAATGCAAAGTTTAATTAGCTCTATAGGAAGCTTATTAGTAAGTAAATGAAAAAAAGATCTCTGAGGAAAAGAACTCTTGAATTCCTGTTTACAAGACAGGTGCATTAATCCAGTAAGCCACTGAAACATCACAGGTGCATAATGATGTCAAGAAGGGCAGTGACCAATGAATCACTATTTGATAAGTTAAAAAAGAAATCCATTGTTTTCACTATGTTGTTCTTAATGCCAATCTTTGCAGCGTATGATGACATATTGTTCTTTATGAACACTTAGTACAGATTCTATCTCACATTTGCACTATCTCAATCCAAAAATCAATGCAAAGTTTAATTAGCTCTATAGGAAGCTTATTAGTAAGTAAATGAAAAAAATCTCTCTGAGGATTAGAACTCATGTTGACAATACATGTGCATTAACCCAGTAAGCCCCTGGACCATCACAGGTGCAAAGTGATGTCAAGAAGGGCAGTGAACAATGAATCACTATTAGGTAAGTTCAAAAAGAAATCCATTGGTTTTACTCTGTTTTTCTTAACGCCAATCTATACAACTTATGATGACATATTGCTCTTTATGAACACTTAGTACAGATTCTATCTCAGAATTGCACTATCTCAAGCCCAGAATCAATGCAAATTTCCATTGGTTCTATAGGAAGCTTATAATTAAGTAAATGAAAAAATCTCTCCAAGGACTAGAACTCATGAACTTCTGTTTGTAAGACAATCGCATTAACCCAGTAAGCCAACGGAACATCACAGGTGCAAAGTGTTGTCAAGAAGGGAAGTGAACAATGAATCACTATTAGGTAAGTTCAAAAAGAAATCCATTGGTTTTACTCTGTTATTATTAATGCCAATCTATACAGCTTGTGACGACATATAGTTCTTTATGAACACTTACCGAAGTAAAGATTATATCTCACAATTGCACTATCTCAATCCCAAAATCAATGCAAATTTCCATTGGCTCTATAGTAAGCTTATTAGTAAGAAAATGAAAAAATGTCTCGAGGATTAGAACTCATGAACTCCTGTTTACTAGACAGTCACATTAACCAATTAAGCCACTGGAACATGACAGGTGCAGAGTAATGTCAAGAAGGGCAGTGAACAATGAATCACTATTAAGTAAGTTCAAAAAGAAATCCATTGGTTTCAATAAGGTATTCTTAATGCCACTCTTTGCAGCGCATGATGACGTATTGTTCTGGATGAACACTTAATACAGATTCTATATCTCACAATTGCACTATCTCAAGCCCAGAATCAATGCAAATTTCCATTGGCTCTATAGGAAGCTCATTAGTAAGTAAATGAAAAAAATGTCTCGAGGTTTAGAGCTTCTGAACTCTTGTTTACAAGACAGTCACATTAACCCAGTAAGCCACTAGAACATAACAGGTGCAAAAGAATGTCAAGAAGGGCAGTGAACAATGAATCACTATTAGGTAAGTTCAAAAAGAAATATATTGGTTTTACTATGTTATTCTTAATGGCAATCTATACAGCTTGTGATGACATACAGTTCTTTATGAACACTTACCTTAATACAGATTCTATCTCACAATTGCAGTATCTCAAACCCAAAATCAATGCAAATTTCCATTGGCTCTATAGGAAGCTTATTAGTAAGAAAATGAAAAAATGTCTCGAGGATTAGAACTCATGAACTACTTTTTACAAGACAGTCACATTAACCCAGTAAGCCACTGGAATATGACAGTTGCAGAGAAATGTCAAGAAGGGCAGTGAACAATGAATCACTATTAGGTAAGTTCAAAAAGAAATCCATTGGTATTACTATGTTTTTCTTAACGCCAATCTGTACAGTTTATGATAACATATTGCTCTTTATGAACACTTAGTACAGATTCTATCTCACATTTGCACTATCTCAATCCCAAAATCAATGCAAATTTCCATTGGCTCTTTAGGAAGCTTATTAGTAAGTAAATGAAAAAAAGATTTCTGAGGATTAGAAATCATGAACTCTTGTTTACAAAAAAGTCACATTAGCCCAGTAAGCCACTAGAACATTACAGGTGCAAAGGAATGTCAAGAAGGGCAGTGAACAATGAATCACTATTAGGTAAGTTCAAAAAGAAATCCATTGGTATTACTATGTTTTTCTTAACGCCAATCTGTACAGTTTATGATAACATATTGCTCTTTATGAACACTTAGTACAGATTCTATCTCACATTTGTACTATCTTAATCCCCAAATCAATGCAAATTTCCATTGGCTCTATAGGAGGCTTATTAGTAAGTAAATGAAAAAAATCTCTCCAAGGATTAGAACTCATGAACTCCTTTTTATAAGACTGTCACATTAACCCAGTAAGCCACTGGAACATCACAGGTGCAATAAGATGTCAAGAAGGGCAGTGAACAATGAATCACTTTTAGGTAAGTTCAAAAAGAAATCCATTGGTTTTACTATGTTATTCTTAATGCCAATCTAAACAGCTTGTGATGACATATTGTTCTTTATGAACACTTAGTACAGATTCCATCTCACAATTGCACTATCTCAAGCCCAGAATCAATGCAAATTTCCATTGGCTCTATAGGAAGCTTATAATTAAGTAAATGAAAAAATCTCTCCAAGGATTAGAACTCATAAACTTCTGTTTGTAAGACAATCACATTAACCGAGTAAGCCAATGGAACATCACAGGTGCAAAGTGTTGTCAAGAAGGGAAGTGAACAATGAATCACTATTAGGTAAGTTCAAAAAGAAATCCATTGGTTTTACTCTGTTATTCTTAATGCCAATGTATACAGCTTGTGACGACATATAGTTCTTTATGAACACTTACCGAAGTACAGATTATATCTCACAATTGCCCTATCTCAATCCCAAAATCAATGCAAATTTCCATTGGCTCTATAGTAAGCTTATTAGTAAGAAAATGAAAAAATGTCTCGAGGATTAGAACTCATGAACTCCTGTTTACTAGACAGTCACATTAACCAATTAAGCCACTGGAACATGACAGATGCAGAGTAATGTCAAGAAGGGCAGTGAACAATGAATCACTATTAGGTAAGTTCAAAAAGAAATCCATTGGTTTTACTATGTTATTCTTAATGCCAATCTAAACAGCTTGTGATGACATATTGTTCTTTATGAACACTTAGTACAGATTCTATCTCACAATTGCACTATCTCAATCCCAAAATCAATGCAAATTTCCATTGGCTCTATAGGAAGCTTTTTAGTAAGTAAATGAAAAAAAACTCTCTGCGGATTAGAACTCATGAACTCCTGTTTACAAGTCAGTTGCATTAACCCAATAAGCCACTGAAACACCACACATGCAAAGCGATGTCAATAAGGGCAGTGAACAATGAATCACTATTAGGTAAGTTCAAAAAGAAATCGATTGGTTTTACTATGTTATTCTTAATGCCAATCTAAACAGCTTGTGATGACATATTGTTCTTTATGAACACTTAGTACAGATTCTATCTCACATTTGCACTATCTCAATCCCAAAATCAATGCAAATTTCCATTGGCACAATAGGAAGCTTATTAGTAAGTAAATGAAAAAAAGCTTTCTGAGGATTAGAAATCATGAACTCTTGTTTAAAAGAAAGTCACATTAACCCAGTAAGCCACTAGAACATGACAGGTGCAAAGGAATGTCAAGAAGGGCAGTGAACAATGAATCAATATTAGGTAAGTTCAAAAAGAAATCCATTGGTTTCAATAAGTTATTCTTAATGCCACTCTTTGCAGCGCATGATGACGTATTGTTCTGGATGAACACTTAATACAGATTCTATATCTCACAATTGCACTATCTCAAGCCCAGAATCAATGCAAATTTCCATTGGCTCTATAGGAAGCTCATTAGTAAGTAAATGAAAAAAATGTCTTGAGGTTTAGAGCTTCTGAACTCTTGTTTACAAGACAGTCACATTAACCCAGTAAGCCACTAGAACATAACAGGTGCAAAGGAATGTCAAGAAGGGCAGTGAACAATGAATCACTATTAGGTAAGTTCAAAAAGAAATCCATTGGTTTTACTATGTTATTCTTAATGGCAATCTATACAGCTTGTGATGACATACAGTTCTTTATGCACACTTACCATAGTACAGATTCTATCTCACAATTGCAGTATCTCAAACCCAAAATCAATGCAAATTTCCATGGGCTCTATAGGAAGTTTATTAGTAAGAAAATGAAAAAATCTCTTGAGGATTAGAACTCATGAACTCCTTTTTACAAGACAGTCACATTAACCCAGTAAGCCACTGGAACATGACAGGTGCAGAGTAATGTCAAGAAGGGCAGTGAACAATGAATCACTATTAGGTAAGTTCAAAAAGAAATCGATTGCTTTTACTATGTTATTCTTAATGCCAATCTAAACAGCTTGTGATGACATATTGTTCTTTATGAACACTTAGTACAGATTCTATCTCACAATTGCACTATCTCAAGCCCAGAATCAATGCAAATTTCCATTGGCTCTATAGGAAGCTTATAATTAAGTAAATGAAAAAATTTCTCCAAGTATTAGAACTCATGAACTTCTGTTTGTAAGACAATCACATTAACCCAGTAAGGCAATGGAACATCACAGGTGCAAAGTGTTGTCAAGAAGGGAAGTGAACAATGAATCACTATTAGGTAAGTTCAAAAAGAAATCCATTGGTTTTACTCTGTTATTCTTAATGCCAATCTATACAGCTTGTGACGACATATAGTTCTTTATGAACACTTACCGAAGTACAGATTATATCTCACAATTGCACTATCTCAATCCCAAAATCAATGCAAATTTCCATTGGCTCTATAGTAAGCTTATTAGTAAGAAAATGAAAAAATGTCTCGAGGATTAGAACTCATGAACTCCTTTTTACTAAACAGTCACATTAACCAATTAAGCCACTGGAACATGACAGGTGCAGAGTAATGTCAAGAAGGGCAGTGAACAATGAATCACTATTAGGTAAGTTCAAAAAGAAATCCATTGGTTTTACTATGTTTTTCTTAATGCCAATCTGTACAGCTTATGATGACATATTGCTCTTTATGAACACTTAGTACAGATTCTATCTCACATTTGTACTATCTTAATCCCCAAATCAATGCAAATTTCCATTGGCTCTATAGGAGGCTTATTAGTAAGTAAATGAAAAAAATCTCTCCAAGGATTAGAACTCATGAACTCCTTTTTATAAGACGGTCACATAAACCCAGTAGGCCACTGGAACATCACAGGTGCAAGAAGATGTCAAGAAGGGCAGTGAACAATGAATCACTTTTAGGTAAGTTCAAAAAGAAATCCATTGGTTTTACTATGTTATTCTTAATGCCAATCTAAACAACTTGTGATGACATATTGTTCTTTATGAACACTTAGTACAGATTCTATCTCACAATTGCACTATCTCAAGCCCAGAATCAATGCAAATTTCCATTGGCTCTATAGGAAGCTTATAATTAAGTAAATGAAAAAATCTCTCCAAGGATTAGAACTCATGAACTTCTGTTTGTAAGACAGTCACATTAACCAATTAAGCCACTGGAACATGACAGATGCAGAGTAATGTCAAGAAGGGCAGTGAACAATGAATCACTATTAGGTAAGTTCAAAAAGAAATCCATTGGTTTTACTATGTTATTCTTAATGCCAATCTAAACAGCTTGTGATGACATATTGTTCTTTATGAACACTTAGTACAGATTCTATCTCACAATTGCACTATCTCAATCCCAAAATCAATGCAAATTTCCATTGGCTCTATAGGAAGCTTTTTAGTAAGTAAATGAAAAAAAACTCTCTGCGGATTAGAACTCATGAACTCCTGTTTACAAGTCAGTTGCATTAACCCAATAAGCCACTGAAACACCACACATGCAAAGCGATGTCAATAAGGGCAGTGAACAATGAATCACTATTAGGTAAGTTCAAAAAGAAATCGATTGGTTTTACTATGTTATTCTTAATGCCAATCTAAACAGCTTGTGATGACATATTGTTCTTTATGAACACTTAGTACAGATTCTATCTCACATTTGCACTATCTCAATCCCAAAATCAATGCAAATTTCCATTGGCACAATAGGAAGCTTATTAGTAAGTAAATGAAAAAAAGCTTTCTGAGGATTAGAAATCATGAACTCTTGTTTAAAAGAAAGTCACATTAACCCAGTAAGCCACTAGAACATGACAGGTGCAAAGGAATGTCAAGAAGGGCAGTGAACAATGAATCAATATTAGGTAAGTTCAAAAAGAAATCCATTGGTTTCAATAAGTTATTCTTAATGCCACTCTTTGCAGCGCATGATGACGTATTGTTCTGGATGAACACTTAATACAGATTCTATATCTCACAATTGCACTATCTCAAGCCCAGAATCAATGCAAATTTCCATTGGCTCTATAGGAAGCTCATTAGTAAGTAAATGAAAAAAATGTCTTGAGGTTTAGAGCTTCTGAACTCTTGTTTACAAGACAGTCACATTAACCCAGTAAGCCACTAGAACATAACAGGTGCAAAGGAATGTCAAGAAGGGCAGTGAACAATGAATCACTATTAGGTAAGTTCAAAAAGAAATCCATTGGTTTTACTATGTTATTCTTAATGGCAATCTATACAGCTTGTGATGACATACAGTTCTTTATGCACACTTACCGTAGTACAGATTCTATCTCACAATTGCAGTATCTCAAACCCAAAATCAATGCAAATTTCCATGGGCTCTATAGGAAGTTTATTAGTAAGAAAATGAAAAAATCTCTTGAGGATTAGAACTCATGAACTCCTTTTTACAAGACAGTCACATTAACCCAGTAAGCCACTGGAACATGACAGGTGCAGAGTAATGTCAAGAAGGGCAGTGAACAATGAATCACTATTAGGTAAGTTCAAAAAGAAATCGATTGCTTTTACTATGTTATTCTTAATGCCAATCTAAACAGCTTGTGATGACATATTGTTCTTTATGAACACTTAGTACAGATTCTATCTCACAATTGCACTATCTCAAGCCCAGAATCAATGCAAATTTCCATTGGCTCTATAGGAAGCTTATAATTAAGTAAATGAAAAAATTTCTCCAAGTATTAGAACTCATGAACTTCTGTTTGTAAGACAATCACATTAACCCAGTAAGGCAATGGAACATCACAGGTGCAAAGTGTTGTCAAGAAGGGAAGTGAACAATGAATCACTATTAGGTAAGTTCAAAAAGAAATCCATTGGTTTTACTCTGTTATTCTTAATGCCAATCTATACAGCTTGTGACGACATATAGTTCTTTATGAACACTTACCGAAGTACAGATTATATCTCACAATTGCACTATCTCAATCCCAAAATCAATGCAAATTTCCATTGGCTCTATAGTAAGCTTATTAGTAAGAAAATGAAAAAATGTCTCGAGGATTAGAACTCATGAACTCCTTTTTACTAAACAGTCACATTAACCAATTAAGCCACTGGAACATGACAGGTGCAGAGTAATGTCAAGAAGGGCAGTGAACAATGAATCACTATTAGGTAAGTTCAAAAAGAAATCCATTGGTTTTACTATGTTTTTCTTAATGCCAATCTGTACAGCTTATGATGACATATTGCTCTTTATGAACACTTAGTACAGATTCTATCTCACATTTGTACTATCTTAATCCCCAAATCAATGCAAATTTCCATTGGCTCTATAGGATGCTTATTAGTAAGTAAATGAAAAAAATCTCCTCAAGGATTAGAACTCATGAACTCCTTTTTATAAGACGGTCACATTAACCCAGTAAGCCACTGGAACATCACAGGTGCAAGAAGATGCAAAGAAGGGCAGTGAACAATGAATCACTTTTAGGTAAGTTCAAAAAGAAATCCATTGGTTTTACTATGTTATTCTTAATGCCAATCTAAACAGCTTGTGATGACATATTGTTCTTTATGAACACTTAGTACAGATTCTATCTCACATTTGCACTATCTCAATCCCAAAATCAATGCAAATTTCAATTGGCTCTATAGGAAGCTTATTAGTAAGTAAATGAAAAAAAGCTTTCTGAGGATTAGAAATCATGAACTCTTGTTTACAAGAAAGTCACATTAACCCAGTAAGCCACTAGAACATGACAGGTGCAAAGGAATGTCAAGAAGGGCAGTGAACAATGAATCACTATTAGGTAAGTTCAAAAAGAAATCCATTGGTTTTACTATGTTATTCTTAATGCCAATCTATACAGCTTGTGACGACATATAGTTCTTTATGAACACTTACCGAAGTACAGATTATATCTCACAATTGCACTATCTCAATCCCAAAATCAATGCAAATTTCCATTGGCTCTATAGTAAGCTTATTAGTAAGAAAATGAAAAAATGTCTCGAGGATTAGAACTCATGAACTCCTTTTTACTAAACAGTCACATTAACCAATTAAGCCACTGGAACATGACAGGTGCAGAGTAATGTCAAGAAGGGCAGTGAACAATGAATCACTATTAGGTAAGTTCAAAAAGAAATCCATTGGTTTTACTATGTTTTTCTTAATGCCAATCTGTACAGCTTATGATGACATATTGCTCTTTATGAACACTTAGTACAGATTCTATCTCACATTTGTACTATCTTAATCCCCAAATCAATGCAAATTTCCATTGGCTCTATAGGATGCTTATTAGTAAGTAAATGAAAAAAATCTCCTCAAGGATTAGAACTCATGAACTCCTTTTTAGAAGACGGTCACATTAACCCAGTAAGCCACTGGAACATCACAGGTGCAAGAAGATGCAAAGAAGGGCAGTGAACAATGAATCACTTTTAGGTAAGTTCAAAAAGAAATCCATTGGTTTTACTATGTTATTCTTAACGCCAATCTAAACAGCTTCTGATGACATATTGTTCTTTATGAACACTTAGTACAGATTCTATCTCACATTTGCACTATCTCAATCCCAAAATCAATGCAAATTTCCATTGGCTCTATAGGAAGCTTTTTAGTAAGTAAATGAAAAAAAGCTCTCTGCGGATTAGAACTCATGAACTCCTGTTTACAAGTCAGTTGCATTAACCCAATAAGCCACTGAAACACCACACATGCAAAGCGATGTCAATAAGGGCAGTGAACAATGAATCACTATTAGGTAAGTTCAAAAAGAAATCGATTGGTTTTACTATGTTATTCTTAATGCCAATCTAAACAGCTTGTGATGACATATTGTTCTTTATGAACACTTAGTACAGATTCTATCTCACATTTTCACTATCTCAATCCCAAAATCAATGCAAATTTCCATTGGCACAATAGGAAGCTTATTAGTAAGTAAATGAAAAAAAGCTTTCTGAGGATTAGAAATCATGAACTCTTGTTTAAAAGAAAGTCACATTAACCCAGTAAGCCACTAGAACATGACAGGTGCAAAGGAATGTCAAGAAGGGCAGTGAACAATGAATCAATATTAGGTAAGTTCAAAAAGAAATCCATTGGTTTCAATAAGTTATTCTTAATGCCACTCTTTGCAGCGCATGATGACGTATTGTTCTGGATGAACACTTAATACAGATTCTATATCTCACAATTGCACTATCTCAAGCCCAGAATCAATGCAAATTTCCATTGGCTCTATAGGAAGCTCATTAGTAAGTAAATGAAAAAAATGTCTTGAGGTTTAGAGCTTCTGAACTCTTGTTTACAAGACAGTCATATTAACCCAGTAAGCCACTAGAACATAACAGGTGCAAAGGAATGTCAAGAAGGGCAGTGAACAATGAATCACTATTAGGTAAGTTCAAAAAGAAATCCATTGGTTTTACTATGTTATTCTTAATGGCAATCTATACAGCTTGTGATGACATACAGTTCTTTATGCACATTTACCGTAGTACAGATTCTATCTCACAATTGCAGTATCTCAAACCCAAAATCAATGGAAATTTCCATGGGCTCTATAGGAAGTTTATTAGTAAGAAAATGAAAAAATCTCTTAAGGATTAGAACTCATGAACTCCTTTTTACAAGACAGTCACATTAACCCAGTAAGCCACTGGAACATGACAGGTGCAGAGTAATGTCAAGAAGGGTTGTGAACAATGAATCACTATTAGGTAAGTTCAAAAAGAAATCGATTGCTTTTACTATGTTATTCTTAATGCCAATCTAAACAGCTTGTGATGACATATTGTTCTTTATGAACACTTAGTACAGATTCTATCTCACATTTGCACTATCTCAATCCCAAAATCAATGCAAATTTCCATTGGCTCTATAGGAAGCTTATTCGTAAGTAAATGAAAAAACGCTTTCTGAGGATTAGAAATCATGAACTCTTGTTTACAAGAAAGTCACATTAGCCCAGTAAGCCACTAGAACATGACAAGTGCAAAGGAATGTCAAGAAGGGCAGTGAACAATGAATCACTATTAGGTAAGTTCAAAAAGAAATCCATTGGTATTACTATGTTTTTCTTAACGCCAATCTGTACAGCTTATGATGACATATTGCTCTTTATGAACACTTAGTACAGATTCTATCTCACATTTGTACTATCTTAATCCCCAAATCAATGCAAATTTCCATTGGCTCTATAGGAGGCTTATTAGTAAGTAAATGAAAAAAATCTCTCCAAGGATTAGAACTCATGAACTCCTTTTTATAAGACGGTCACATTAACCCAGTAGGCCACTGGAACATCACAGGTGCAAGAAGATGTCAAGAAGGGCAGTGAACAATGAATCACTTTTAGTTAAGTTCAAAAAGAAATCCATTGGTTTTACTATGTTATTCTTAATGCCAATCTAAACAGCTTGTGATGACATATTGTTCTTTATGAACACTTAGTACAGATTCTATCTCACAATTGCACTATCTCAAGCCCAGAATCAATGCAAATTTCCATTGGCTCTATAGGAAGCTTATAATTAAGTAAATGAAAAAATTTCTCCAAGTATTAGAACTCATGAACTTCTGTTTGTAAGACAATCACATTAACCCAGTAAGGCAATGGAACATCACAGATGCAAAGTGTTGTCAAGAAGGGAACTGAACAATGAATCACTATTAGGTAAGTTCAAAAAGAAATCCATTGGTTTTACTCTGTTATTCTTAATGCCAATCTATACAGCTTGTGACGACATATAGTTCTTTATGAACACTTACCGAAGTACAGAATATATCTCACAATTGCACTATCTCAATCCCAAAATCAATGCAAATTTCCATTGGCTCTATAGTAAGCTTATTAGTAAGAAAATGAAAAAATGTCTCGAGGATTAGAACTCATGAACTCCTTTTTACTAAACAGTCACATTAACCAATTAAGCCACTGGAACATGACAGGTGCAGAGTAATGTCAAGAAGGGCAGTGAACAATGAATCACTATTAGGTAAGTTCAAAAAGAAATCCATTGGTTTTACTATGTTTTTCTTAATGCCAATCTGTACAGCTTATGATGACATATTGCTCTTTATGAACACTTAGTACAGATTCTATCTCACATTTGCACTATCTCAATCCCAAAATCAATGCAAATTTCCATTGGCTCTATAGGAGGCTTATTAGTAAGTAAATGAAAAAAATCTCTCCAAGGATTAGAACTCATGAACTCCTTTTTATAAGACGGTCACATAAACCCAGTAGGCCACTGGAACATCACAGGTGCAAGAAGATGTCAAGAAGGGCAGTGAACAATGAATCACTTTTAGGTAAGTTCAAAAAGAAATCTATTGGTTTTACTATGTTATTCTTAATGCCAATCTAAACAACTTGTGATGACATATTGTTCTTTATGAACACTTAGTACAGATTCTATCTCACAATTGCACTATCTCAAGCCCAGAATCAATGCAAATTTCCATTGGCTCTATAGGAAGCTTATAATTAAGTAAATGAAAAAATCTCTCCAAGGATTAGAACTCATGAACTTCTGTTTGTAAGACAATCACATTAACCCAGTAAGCCAATGGAACATCACAGGTGCAAAGTGTTGTCAAGAAGGGAAGTGAACAATGAATCACTATTAGGTAAGTTCAAAAAGAAATCCATTGGTTTTACTCTGTTATTCTTAATGCCAATCTATACAGCTTGTGACGACATATAGTTCTTTATGAACACTTACCGAAGTACAGATTATATCTCACAATTGCACTATCTCAATCCCAAAATCAATGCAAATTTCCATTGGCTCTATAGTAAGCTTATTAGTAAGAAAATGAAAAAATGTCTCGAGGATTAGAACTCATGAACTCCTGTTTACTAGACAGTCAAATTAACCAATTAAGCCACTGGAACATGACAGGTGCAGAGTAATGTCAAGAAGGGCAGTGAACAATGAATCACTATTAGGTAAGTTCAAAAAGAAATCCATTGGTTTTACTATGTTTTTCTTAATGCCAATCTATACAGCTTATGATGACATATTGCTCTTTATGAACACTTAGTACAGATTCTATCTCACATTTGTACTATCTTAATCCCCAAATCAATGCAAATTTCCATTGGCTCTATAGGATGCTTATTAGTAAGTAAATGAAAAAAATCTCCTCAAGAATTAGAACTCATGAACTCCTTATTTATAAGACAGTCACATTAACCCAGTAAGCCACTAGAACATCACAGGTGCAAGAAGATGCAAAGAAGGGCAGTGAACAATGAATCACTTTTAGGTAAGTTCAAAAAGAAATCCATTGGTTTTACTATGTTATTCTTAATGCCAATCTAAACAGCTTGTGATGACATATTGTTCTTTATGAACACTTAGTACAGATTCTATCTCACAATTGCACTATCTCAAGCCCAGAATCAATGCAAATTTCCATTGGCTCTATAGGAAGCTTATAATTAAGTAAATGAAAAAATCTCTCCAAGGATTAGAACTCATGAACTTCTGTTTGTAAGACAATCACATTAACCCAGTAAGCCAATGGAACATCACAGGTGCAAAGTGTTGTCAAGAAGGGAAGTGAACAATGAATCACTATTAGGTAAGTTCAAAAAGAAATCCATTGGTTTTACTCTGTTATTCTTAATGCCAATCTATACAGCTTGTGACGACATATAGTTCTTTATGAACACTTACCGAAGTACAGAATATATCTCACAATTGCACTATCTCAATCCCAAAATCAATGCAAATTTCCATTGGCTCTATAGTAAGCTTATTAGTAAGAAAATGAAAAAATGTCTCGAGGATTAGAACTCATGAACTCCTTTTTGCTAAACAGTCACATTAGCCAATTAAGCCACTGGAACATGACAGGTGCAGAGTAATGTCAAGAAGGGCAGTGAACAATGAATCACTATTAGGTAAGTTCAAAAAGAAATCCATTGGTTTTACTATGTTTTTCAAAATGCCAATCTGTACAGCTTATGATGACATATTGCTCTTTATGAACACTTAGTACAGATTCTATCTCACATTTGCACTATCTCAATCCCAAAATCAATGCAAATTTCCATTGGCTCTATAGGAGGCTTATTAGTAAGTAAATGAAAAAAATCTCTCCAAGGATTAGAACTCATGAACTCCTTTTTATAAGACGGTCACATAAACCCAGTAGACCACTGGAACATCACAGGTGCAAGAAGATGTCAAGAAGGGCAGTGAACAATGAATCACTTTTAGGTAAGTTCAAAAAGAAATCTATTGGTTTTACTATGTTATTCTTAATGCCAATCTAAACAACTTGTGATGACATATTGTTCTTTATGAACACTTAGTACAGATTCTATCTCACAATTGCACTATCTCAAGCCCAGAATCAATGCAAATTTCCATTGGCTCTATAGGAAGCTTATAATTAAGTAAATGAAAAAATCTCTCCAAGGATTAGAACTCATGAACTTCTGTTTGTAAGACAATCACATTAACCCAGTAAGCCAATGGAACATCACAGGTGCAAAGTGTTGTCAAGAAGGGAAGTGAACAATGAATCACTATTAGGTAAGTTCAAAAAGAAATCCATTGGTTTTACTCTGTTATTCTTAATGCCAATCTATACAGCTTGTGACGACATATAGTTCTTTATGAACACTTACCGAAGTACAGATTATATCTCACAATTGCACTATCTCAATCCCAAAATCAATGCAAATTTCCATTGGCTCTATAGTAAGCTTATTAGTAAGAAAATGAAAAAATGTCTCGAGGATTAGAACTCATGAACTCCTGTTTACTAGACAGTCAAATTAACCAATTAAGCCACTGGAACATGACAGGTGCAGAGTAATGTCAAGAAGGGCAGTGAACAATGAATCACTATTAGGTAAGTTCAAAAAGAAATCCATTGGTTTTACTATGTTTTTCTTAATGCCAATCTATACAGCTTATGATGACATATTGCTCTTTATGAACACTTAGTACAGATTCTATCTCACATTTGTACTATCTTAATCCCCAAATCAATGCAAATTTCCATTGGCTCTATAGGATGATTATTATTAAGTAAATGAAAAAAATCTCCTCAAGAATTAGAACTCATGAACTCCTTTTTATAAGACAGTCACATTAACCCAGTAAGCCACTAGAACATCACAGGTGCAAGAAGATGCAAAGAAGGGCAGTGAACAATGAATCACTTTTAGGTAAGTTCAAAAAGAAATCCATTGGTTTTACTATGTTATTCTTAATGCCAATCTAAACAGCTTGTGATGACATATTGTTCTTTATGAACACTTAGTACAGATTCTATCTCACAATTGCACTATCTCAAGCCCAGAATCAATGCAAATTTCCATTGGCTCTATAGGAAGCTTATAATTAAGTAAAAGAAAAAATCTCTCCAAGGATTAGAACTCATGAACTTCTGTTTGTAAGACAATCACATTAACCCAGTAAGCCAATGGAACATCACAGGTGCAAAGTGTTGTCAAGAAGGGAAGTGAACAATGAATCACTATTAGGTAAGTTCAAAAAGAAATCCATTGGTTTTACTCTGTTTTTCTTAATGCCAATCTATACAGCTTATGATGACATATTAGTCTTTATGAACACTTAGTACAGATTCTATCTCACATTTGCACTATCTCAATCCCAAAATCAATGCAAATTTCCATTGGCTCTATAGGAAGCTTATTAGTAAGTAAATGAAAAAAAGCTCTCTGAGGATTAGAAATCATGAACTCCTGTTTTCAAGCCAGTTGCATTAACCCAATAAGCCACTGAAACACCACACATGCAAAGCGATGTCAATAAGGGCAGTGAACAATGAATCACTATTAGGTAAGTTCTAAAAGAAATCGATTGGTTTAACTATGTTATTCTTAATGCCAATCTAAACAGCTTGTGATGACATATTGTTCTTTATGAACACTTAGTACAGATTCTATCTCACATTTGCACTATCTCAATCCCAAAATCAATGCAAATTTCAATTGGCTCTATAGGAAGCTTATTAGTAAGTAAATGAAAAAAAGCTTTCTGAGGATTAGAAATCATGAACTCTTGTTTACAAGAAAGTCACATTAACCCAGTAAGCCACTAGAACATGACAGGTGCAAAGGAATGTCAAGAAGGGCAGTGAACAATGAATCACTATTAGGTAAGTTCAAAAAGAAATCCTTTGGTTTCAATAAGTTATTCTTAATGCCACTCTTTGCAGCGCATGATGACGTATTGTTCTGGATGAACAGTTAATACAGATTCTATATCTCACAATTGCACTATCTCAAGCCCAGAATCAATGCAAATTTCCATTGGCTCTATAGGAAGCTCATTAGTAAGTAAATGAAAAAAATGTCTCGAGGTTTAGAGCTTCTGAACTCTTGTTTACAAGACAGTCACATTAACCCAGTAAGCCACTAGAACATAACAGGTGCAAAGGAATGTCAAGAAGGGCAGTGAACAATGAATCACTATTAGGTAAGTTCAAAAAGAAATCCATTGGTTTTACTATGTTATTCTTAATGGCAATCTATACAGCTTGTGATGACATACAGTTCTTTATGAACACTTACCGTAGTACAGATTCTATCTCACAATTGCAGTATCTCAAACCCAAAATCAATGCAAATTTCCATTGGCTCTATAGGAAGCTTATTAGTAAGAAAATGAAAAAATGTCTCGAGGATTAGAACTCATGAAATCCTTTTTACAACACAGTCACATTAACCCAGTAAGCCACTGGAACATGACAGGTGCAGAGTAATGTCAAGAAGGGCAGTGAACAATGAATCACTATTAGGTAAGTTCAAAAAGAAATCCATTGGTTTTACTATGTTATTCTTAATGCCAATCTAAACAGCTTTTGATGACATATTGTTCTTTATGAACACTTAGTACAGATTCTATCTCACAATTGCACTATCTCAAGACCAAAATCAATGCAAATTTCCATTGGCTCTATAGGAAGCTTATTAGTAAGTAAATGAAAAAAAGCTCTCTTAGGATTAGAACTCATGAACTCCTGTTTACAAGACAGTTGCATGAACCCAATAAGCCACTGAAACACCACACATGCAAAGCGATGTCAATAAGGGCAGTGAACAATGAATCACTATTAGGTAAGTTCAAAAAGAAATCGATTGGTTTTACTATGTTATTCTTAATGCCAATCTAAACAGCTTGTGATGACATATTGTTCTTTATGAACACTTAGTACAAATTCTATCTCACATTTGCACTATCTCAATCCCAAAATCAATGCAAATTTCCATTGGCTCTATAGGAAGCTTATTAGTAAGTAAATGAAAAAAAGCTTTCTGAGGATTAGAAATCATGAACTCTTATTTACAAGAAAGTCACATTAGCCCAGTAAGCCACTAGAACATGACAGGTGCAAAGGAATGTCAAGAAGGGCAGTGAACAATGAATCACTATTAGGTAAGTTCAAAAAGAAATCCATTGGTATTACTATGTTTTTCTTAACGCCAATCTATACAGCTTATGATGACATATTGCTCTTTATGAACACTTAGTACAGATTCTATCTCACATTTGCACTATCTCAATCCCAAAATCAATGCAAATTTCCATTGGCTCTATAGGAGGCTTATTAGTAAGTAAATGAAAAAAATCTCTCCAAGGATTAGAACTCATGAACTCCTTTTTATAAGACGGTCACATTAACCCAGTAAGCCACTGGAACATCACAGGTGCAAGAAGATGTAAAGAAGGGCAGTGAACAATGAATCACTTTTAGGTAAGTTCAAAAAGAAATCTATTGGTTTTACTATGTTATTCTTAATGCCAATCTAAACAGCTTGTGATGACATATTGTTCTTTATGAACACTTAGTACAGATTCTATCTCACAATTGCACTATCTCAAGCCCAGAATCAATGCAAATTTCCATTGGCTCTATAGGAAGCTTATAATTAAGTAAATGAAAAAATCTCTCCAAGGATTAGAACTCATGAACTTCTGTTTGTAAGACAATCACATTAACCCAGTAAGCCAATGGAACATCACAGGTGCAAAGTGTTGTCAAGGAGGGAAGTGAACAATGAATCACTATTAGGTAAGTTCAAAAAGAAATCCATTGGTTTTACTATGTTATTCTTAATGCCAATCTATACAGCTTGTGACGACATATAGTTCTTTATGAACACTTACCGAAGTACAGATTATATCTCACAATTGCACTATCTCAATCCCAAAATCAATGCAAATTTCCATTGGCTCTATAGTAAGCTTATTAGTAAGAAAATGAAAAAATGTCTCGAGGATTAGAACTCATGAACTCCTGTTTACTAGACAGTCACATTAACCAATTAAGCCACCGGAACATGACAGTTGCAGAGTAATGTCAAGAAGGGCAGTGAACAATGAATCACTATTAGGTAAGTTCAAAAAGAAATCCATTGGTTTTACTATGTTTTTCTTAATGCCAATCTATACAGCTTATGATGACATATTGGTCTTTATGAACACTTATTACAGATTCTATCTCACATTTGCACTATCTCAATCCCAAAATCAATGCAAATTTCCTTTGGCTCTATAGGAAGCTTATTAGTAAGTAAATGAAAAAAATGTCTCGAGGATTAGAACTCATGAACATCTGTTTACAAGAAAGTCACATTAACCCAGTTAGTAACTGGAACATGACAGGTGCAAAGTGATGTCAAGAAGGGCAGTGAACAATCAATCACTATTAGGTAAGTTCAAAAAGAAACCCATTGGTATTACTATGTTTTTCTTAACGCCAATCTATACAGCTTATGATGACATATTGCTCTTTATGAACACTTAGTACAGATTCTATCTCACATTTGTACTATCTCAATCCCCAAATCAATGCAAATTTCCATTGGCTCTATAGGAGGCTTATTAGTAAGTAAATGAAAAAAATCTCTCCAAGGATTAGAACTCATGAACTCCTTATTATAAAACGGTCACATTAACCCAGTAAGCCACTGGAACATCACAGGTGCAAGAAGATGTCAAGAAGGGCAGTGAACAATGAATCACTTTTAGGTAAGTTCAAAAAGAAATCCATTGGTTTTACTATGTTATTCTTAATGCCAATCTAAACAGCTTGTGATGACATATTGTTCTTTATGAACACTTAGTACAGATTCTATCTCACAATTGCACTATCTCAAGCCCAGAATCAATGCAAATTTTTATTGGCTCTATAGGAAGCTTATAATTAAGTAAAAGAAAAAATCTCTGCAAGGATTAGAACTCATGAACTTCTGTTTGTAAGATAATCACATTAACCCAGTAAGCCAATGGAACATCACAGGTGCAAAATGTTGTCAAGAAGGGAAGTGAACAATGAATCACTATTAGGTAAGTTCAAAAAGAAATCCATTGGTTTTACTATGTTATTCATAATGCCAATCTATACAGCTTGTGACGACATACAGTTCTTTATGAACACTTTATGAACATAACAGGTGCAAAGGAATATCAAGAAGGGCAGTGAACAATGAATCACTATTAGGTAAGTTCAAAAAGAAATCCATTGGTTTTACTATGTTTTTCTTAACGCCAATCTATACAGCTTATGATGAAATATTGCTCTTTATGAACACTTAGTACAGACTCTATCTCACATTTGCACTATCTCAATCCCAAAATCAATGCAAATTTCCTTTGGCTCTATAGGAAGCTTATTAGTAAGTAAATGAAAAAAATGTCTTGAGGATTAGAACTCATGAACATCTGTTTACAAAAAAGTCACATTAACCCAGTTAGTAACTGGAACGTGACAGGTGCAAAGTGATGTCAAGAAGGGCAGTGAACAATGAATCACTATTAGGTAAGTTCAAAAAGAAATCCATTGGTTTTATTATGTTATTCTTAATGCCAATCTAAACAGCTTGTGATGACATATTGTTCTTTAAGAACACTTAGTACAGATTCTATCTCACATTTGTACTATCTCAATCCCCAAATCAATGCAAATTTCCATTGGCTCCATAGGAGGCTTATTAGTAAGTAAATGAAAAAAATCTCTCCAAGGATTAGAACTCATGAACTCCTTTTTATAAGACGGTCACATTAACCCAGTAAGCCACTGGAACATCACAGGTGCAAGAAGATGTCAAGAAGGGCAGTGAACAATGAATCACTTTTAGGTAAGTTCAAAAAGAAATCCATTGGTTTTACTATGTTATTCTTAATGCCAATCTAAACAGCTTGTGATGACATATTGTTCTTTATGAACACTTAGTACAGATTCTATCTCACAATTGCACTATCTCAAGCCCAGAATCAATGCAAATTTTTATTGGCTCTATAGGAAGCTTATAATTAAGTAAATGAAAAAATCTCTCCAAGGATTAGAACTCATGAACTTCTGTTTGTAAGATAATCACATTAACCCAGTAAGCCAATGGAACATCACAGGTGCAAAATGTTGTCAAGAAGGGAAGTGAACAATGAATCACTATTAGGTAAGTTCAAAAAGAAATCCATTGGTTTTACTATGTTATTCATAATGCCAATCTATACAGCTTGTGACGACATATAGTTCTTTATGAACACTTTATGAACATAACAGGTGCAAAGGAATATCAAGAAGGGCAGTGAACAATGAATCACTATTAGGTAAGTTCAAAAAGAAATCCATTGGTTTTACTATGTTTTTCTTAACGCCAATCTATACAGCTTATAATGAAATATTGCTCTTTATGAACACTTAGTACAGACTCTATCTCACATTTGCACTATCTCAATCCCAAAATCAATGCAAATTTCCTTTGGCTCTATAGGAAGCTTATTAGTAAGTAAATGAAAAAAATGTCTTGAGGATTAGAACTCATGAACATCTGTTTACAAAAAAGTCACATTAACCCAGTTAGTAACTGGAACGTGACAGGTGCAAAGTGATGTCAAGAAGGGCAGTGAACAATGAATCACTATTAGGTAAGTTCAAAAAGAAATCCATTGGTTTTATTATGTTATTCTTAATGCCAATCTAAACAGCTTGTGATGACATATTGTTCTTTAAGAACACTTAGTACAGATTCTATCTCACATTTGTACTATCTCAATCCCCAAATCAATGCAAATTTCCATTGGCTCCATAGGAGGCTTATTAGTAAGTAAATGAAAAAAATCTCTCCAAGGATTAGAACTCATGAACTCCTTTTTATAAGACGGTCACATTAACCCAATAAGCCACTGGAACATCACAGGTGCAAGAAGATGTCAAGAAGGGCAGTGAACAATGAATCACTTTTAGGTAAGTTCAAAAAGAAATCCATTGGTTTTACTATGTTATTCTTAATGCCAATCTAAACAGCTTGTAATGACATATTGTTCTTTATGAACACTTAGTACAGATTCTATCTCACAATTGCACTATCTCAAGCCCAGAATCAATGCAAATTTCCATTGGCTCTATAGGAAGCTTATAATTAAGTAAATGAAAAAATCTCTGCAAGGATTAGAACTCATGAACTTATGTTTGTAAGACAATCACATTAACCCAGTAACCAATGGAACATCACAGGTGCAAAGTGTTGTCAAGAAGGGAAGTGAACAATGAATCACTATTAGGTAAGTTCAAAAAGAAATCCATTGGTTTTACTATGTTATTCTTAATGCCAATCTATACAGCTTGTGACGACATATAGTTCTTTATGAACACTTCATGAACATAACAGGTGCAAAGGAATATCAAGAAGGGCAGTGAACAATGAATTACAATTAGGTAAGTTCAAAAAGAAATCCATTGGTTTTACTGTGTTTTTCTTAACGCCAATCTATACAGCTTATGATGACATATTGCTCTTTATGAACACTTAGTACAGATTTTATCTAACATTTGCACTATCTCAATCCCAAAATCAATGCATATTTCCATTGGCTCTATAGGAAGCTTATTAGTAAGTAAATGAAAAAATCTCTCCAAGGATTAGAACTCATGAACTCCTTTTTATAAGACAGTCACATTAACCCAGTAAGCCACTGGAACATCACAGGTGCATAAAGATGTCAGGAAGGGCAGTGAACAATGAATCACTATTAGGTGAGTTCAAAAAGAAATCCATTGGTTTTACTTTGTTATTCTTAATGCCAATCTAAACAGCTTGTGATGACATATTGTTCTTTATGAACACTTAGTACAGATTCTATCTCACAATTGCACTATCTCAATCCCAAAATCAATGCAAATTTCCATTGGCTCTATAGGAAGCTTATTAGTAAGTAAATGAAAAAAATTTCTCAAGGATTAGAGCTCATGAACTCTTCTTTACAAGACAGTCACATTAACCCAGTAAGCCACTAGAACATGACAGGTGCAAAGAAATGTCAAGAAGGGCAGTGAACAATGAATCAATATTAGGTAAGTTCAAAAAGAAATCCATTGGTTTTACTATGTTTTTCTTAATGCCAATCTATACAGCTTATGATGACATATTGCTCTTTATGAACACTTAGTACAGATTTTATCTAACATTTGCACTATCTCAATCCCAAAATCAATGCATATTTCCATTGGCTCTATAGGAAGCTTATTAGTAAGTAAATGAAAAAATCTCTCCAAGGATTAGAACTCATGAACTCCTTTTTATAAGACAGTCACATTAACCCAGTAAGCCACTGGAACATCACAGGTGCATAAAGATGTCAGGAAGGGCAGTGAACAATGAATCACTATTAGGTGAGTTCAAAAAGAAATCCATTGGTTTTACTTTGTTATTCTTAATGCCAATCTAAACAGCTTGTGATGACATATTGTTCTTTATGAACACTTAGTACAGATTCTATCTCACAATTGCACTATCTCAATCCCAAAATCAATGCAAATTTCCATTGGCTCTATAGGAAGCTTATTAGTAAGTAAATGAAAAAAATTTCTCAAGGATTAGAGCTCATGAACTCTTCTTTACAAGACAGTCACATTAACCCAGTAAGCCACTAGAACATGACAGGTGCAAAGAAATGTCAAGAAGGGCAGTGAACAATGAATCAATATTAGGTAAGTTCAAAAAGAAATCCATTGGTTTTACTATGTTTTTCTTAACGCCAATCTATACAGCTTATGATGACATATTGCTCTTTATGAACACTTAGTACAGATTCTATCTCACATTTGCACTATCTCAATCCCAAAATCAATGCAAATTTCCTTTGGCTCTATAGGAAGCTTATAATTAAGTAAATGAAAAAATCTCTCTAAGGATTAGAACTCATGAACTTCTGTTTGTAAGACAATCACATTAACCCAGTAAGCCAATGGAACATCACAGGTGCTAAGTGTTGTCAAGAAGGGAAGTGAACAATGAATCACTATTAGGTAAGTTCAAAAAGAAATCCATTGGTTTTACTCTGTTATTCTTAATGCCAATCTATACAGCTTGTGACGACATATAGTTCTTTATGAACACTTACCGAAGTACAGATTATATCTCACAATTGCACTATCTCAATCCCAAAATCAATGCAAATTTCCATTGGCTCTATAGTAAGCTTATTAGTAAGAAAATGAAAAAATGTCTCGAGGATTAGAACTCATGAACTCCTGTTTACTAGACAGTCACATTAACCAATTAAGCCACTGGAACATGACAGGTGCAGAGTAATGTCAAGAAGGGCAGTGAACAATGAATCACTATTAGGTAAGTTCAAAAAGAAATCCATTGGTTTTACTATGTTTTTCTTAATGCCAATCTATACAGCTTATGATGACATATTAGTCTTTATGAACACTTAGTACAGATTCTATCTCACATTTGCACTATCTCAATCCCAAAATCAATGCAAATTTCCATTGGCTCTATAGGAAGCTTATTAGTAAGTAAATGAAAAAAAGCTCTCTGAGGATTAGAACTCATGAACTCCTGTTTACAAGCCAGTTGCATTAACCCAATAAGCCACTGAAACACCACACATGCAAAGCGATGTCAATAAGGGCAGTGAACAATGAATCACTATTAGGTAAGTTCTAAAAGAAATCGATTGGTTTAACTATGTTATTCTTAATACCAATCTAAACAGCTTGTGATGACATATTGTTCTTTATGAACACTTAGTACAGATTCTATCTCACATTTGCACTATCTCAATCCCAAAATCAATGCAAATTTCAATTGGCTCTATAGGAAGCTTATTAGTAATTAAATGAAAAAAAACATTCTGAGGATTAGAAATCATGAACTCTTGTTTACAAGAAAGTCACATTAACCCAGTAAGCCACTAGAACATGACAGGTGCAAAGGAATGTCAAGAAGGGCAGTGAACAATGAATCACTATTAGGTAAGTTCAAAAAGAAATCCTTTGGTTTCAATAAGTTATTCTTAATGCCACTCTTTGCAGCGCATGATGACGTATTGTTCTGGATGAACACTTAATACAGATTCTATATCTCACAATTGCACTATCTCAAGCCCAGAATCTATGCAAATTTCCATTGGCTCTATAGGAAGCTCATTAGTAAGTAAATGAAAAAAATGTCTCGAGGTTTAGAGCTTCTGAACTCTTGTTTACAAGACAGTCACATTAACCCAGTAAGCCACTAGAACATAACAGGTGCAAAGGAATGTCAAGAAGGGCAGTGAACAATGAATCACTATTAGGTAAGTTCAAAAAGAAATCCATTGGTTTTACTATGTTATTCTTAATGGCAATCTATACAGCTTGTGATGACATACAGTTCTTTATGAACACTTAGTACAGATTCTATCTCACATTTGCACTATCTCAATCCCAAAATCAATGCAAATTTCCTTTGGCTCTATAGGAAGCTTATTAGTAAGTAAATGAAAAAAATGTCTCGAGGATTAGAACTCATGAACAGCTGTTTACAAGAAAGTCACATTAACCCAGTTAGTAACTGGAACATGACAGGTGCAAAGTGATGTCAAGAAGGGCAGTGAACAATGAATCACTATTAGGTAAGTTCAAAAAGAAATCCATTGGTTTTACTATGTTATTCTTAATGCCAATCTAAACAGCTTGTGATGACATATTGTTCTTTATGAACACTTAGTACAGATTCTATCTCACATTTGCACTATCTCAATCCCAAAATCAATGCAAATTTCAATTGGCTCTATAGGAAGCTTATTAGTAAGTAAATGAAAAAAAGCTTTCTGAGGATTAGAAATCATGAACTCCTGTTTACAAGCCAGTTGCATTAACCCAATAAGCCACTGAAACACCACACATGCAAAGTGATGTCAATAAGGGCAGTGAACAATGAATCACTATTAGGTAAGTTCTAAAAGAAATCGATTGGTTTTACTATGTTATTCTTAATGCCAATCTAAACAGCTTGTGATGACATATTGTTCTTTATGAACACTTAGTACAGATTCTATCTCACATTTGCACTATCTCAATCCCAAAATCAATGCAAATTTCAATTGGCTCTATAGGAAGCTTATTAGTAAGTAAATGAAAAAAAGCTTTCTGAGGATTAGAAATCATGAACTCTTGTTTACAAGAAAGTCACATTAACCCAGTAAGCCACTAGAACATGACAGGTGCAAAGGAATGTCAAGAAGGGCAGTGAACAATGAATCACTATTAGGTAAGTTCAAAAAGAAATCCTTTGGTTTCAATAAGTTATTCTTAATGCCACTCTTTGCAGCGCATGATGACGTATTGTTCTGGATGAACACTTAATACAGATTCTATATCTCACAATTGCACTATCTCAAGCCCAGAATCAATGCAAATTTCCATTGGCTCTATAGGAAGCTCATTAGTAAGTAAATGAAAAAAATGTCTCGAGGTTTAGAGCTTCTGAACTCTTGTTTACAAGACAGTCACATTAACCCAGTAAGCCACTAGAACATAACAGGTGCAAAGGAATGTCAAGAAGGGCAGTGAACAATGAATCACTATTAGGTAAGTTCAAAAAGAAATCCATTGGTTTTACTATGTTATTCTTAATGGCAATCTATACAGCTTGTGATGACATACAGTTCTTTATGAACACTTACCGTAGTACAGATTCTATCTCACAATTGCAGTATCTCAAACCCAAAATCAATGCAAATTTCCATTGGCTCTATAGGAAGCTTATTAGTAAGAAAATGAAAAAATGTCTCGAGGATTAGAACTCATGAAATCCTTTTTACAAGACAGTCACATTAACCCAGTAAGCCACTGGAACATGACAGGTGCAGAGTAATGTCAAGAAGGGCAGTGAACAATGAATCACTATTAGGTAAGTTCAAAAAGAAATCCATTGGTTTTACTATGTTATTCTTAATGCCAATCTAAACAGCTTTTGATGACATATTGTTCTTTATGAACACTTAGTACAGATTCTATCTCACAATTGCACTATCTCAAGACCAAAATCAATGCAAATTTCCATTGGCTCTATAGGAAGCTTATTAGTAAGTAAATGAAAAAAAGCTCTCTGAGGATTAGAACTCATGAACTCCTGTTTACAAGACAGTTGCATGAACCCAATAAGCCACTGAAACACCACACATGCAAAGCAATGTCAATAAGGGCAGTGAACAATGAATCACTATTAGGTAAGTTCAAAAAGAAATCGATTGGTTTTACTATGTTATTCTTAATGCCAATCTAAACAGCTTGTGATGACATATTGTTCTTTATGAACACTTAGTACAAATTCTATCTCACATTTGCACTATCTCAATCCCAAAATCAATGCAAATTTCCATTGGCTCTATAGGAAGCTTATTAGTAAGTAAATGAAAAAAAGCTTTCTGAGGATTAGAAATCATGAACTCTTATTTACAAGAAAGTCACATTAGCCCAGTAAGCCACTAGAACATGACAGGTGCAAAGGAATGTCAAGAAGGGCAGTGAACAATGAATCACTATTAGGTAAGTTCAAAAAGAAATCCATTGGTATTACTATGTTTTTCTTAACGCCAATCTATACAGCTTATGATGACATATTGCTCTTTATGAACACTTAGTACAGATTCTATCTCACATTTGCACTATCTCAATCCCAAAATCAATGCAAATTTCCATTGGCTCTATAGGAGGCTTATTAGTAAGTAAATGAAAAAAATCTCTCCAAGGATTAGAACTCATGAACTCCTTTTTATAAGACGGTCACATTAACCCAGTAAGCCACTGGAACATCACAGGTGCAAGAAGATGTAAAGAAGGGCAGTGAACAATGAATCACTTTTAGGTAAGTTCAAAAAGAAATCTATTGGTTTTACTATGTTATTCTTAATGCCAATCTAAACAGCTTGTGATGACATATTGTTCTTTATGAACACTTAGTACAGATTCTACCTCACAATTGCACTATCTCAAGCCCAGAATCAATGCAAATTTCCATTGGCTCTATAGGAAGCTTATAATTAAGTAAATGAAAAAATCTCTCCAAGGATTAGAACTCATGAACTTCTGTTTGTAAGACAATCACATTAACCCAGTAAGCCAATGGAACATCACAGGTGCAAACTGTTGTCAAGGAGGGAAGTGAACAATGAATCACTATTAGGTAAGTTCAAAAAGAAATCCATTGGTTTTACTATGTTATTCTTAATGCCAATCTATACAGCTTGTGACGACATATAGTTCTTTATGAACACTTACCGAAGTACAGATTATATCTCACAATTGCACTATCTCAATCCCAAAATCAATGCAAATTTCCATTGGCTCTATAGTAAGCTTATTAGTAAGAAAATGAAAAAATGTCTCGAGGATTAGAACTCATGAACTCCTGTTTACTAGACAGTCACATTAACCAATTAAGCCACCGGAACATGACAGTTGCAGAGTAATGTCAAGAAGGGCAGTGAACAATGAATCACTATTAGGTAAGTTCAAAAAGAAATCCATTGGTTTTACTATGTTTTTCTTAATGCCAATCTATACAGCTTATGATGACATATTGGTCTTTATGAACACTTATTACAGATTCTATCTCACATTTGCACTATCTCAATCCCAAAATCAATGCAAATTTCCTTTGGCTCTATAGGAAGCTTATTAGTAAGTAAATGAAAAAAATGTCTCGAGGATTAGAACTCATGAACATCTGTTTACAAGAAAGTCACATTAACCCAGTTAGTAACTGGAACATGACAGGTGCAAAGTGATGTCAAGAAGGGCAGTGAACAATCAATCACTATTAGGTAAGTTCAAAAAGAAACCCATTGGTATTACTATGTTTTTCTTAACGCCAATCTATACAGCTTATGATGACATATTGCTCTTTATGAACACTTAGTACAGATTCTATCTCACATTTGTACTATCTCAATCCCCAAATCAATGCAAATTTCCATTGGCTCTATAGGAGGCTTATTAGTAAGTAAATGAAAAAAATCTCTCCAAGGATTAGAACTCATGAACTCCTTATTATAAAACGGTCACATTAACCCAGTAAGCCACTGGAACATCACAGGTGCAAGAAGATGTCAAGAAGGGCAGTGAACAATGAATCACTTTTAGGTAAGTTCAAAAAGAAATCCATTGGTTTTACTATGTTATTCTTAATGCCAATCTAAACAGCTTGTGATGACATATTGTTCTTTATGAACACTTAGTACAGATTCTATCTCACAATTGCACTATCTCAAGCCCAGAATCAATGCAAATTTTTATTGGCTCTATAGGAAGCTTATAATTAAGTAAATGAAAAAATCTCTCCAAGGATTAGAACTCATGAACTTCTGTTTGTAAGATAATCACATTAACCCAGTAAGCCAATGGAACATCACAGGTGCAAAATGTTGTCAAGAAGGGAAGTGAACAATGAATCACTATTAGGTAAGTTCAAAAAGAAATCCATTGGTTTTACTATGTTATTCTTAATGCCAATCTATACAGCTTGTGACGACATATAGTTCTTTATGAACACTTTATGAACATAACAGGTGCAAAGGAATATCAAGAAGGGCAGTGAACAATGAATCACTATTAGGTAAGTTCAAAAAGAAATCCATTGGTTTTACTATGTTTTTCTTAACGCCAATCTATACAGCTTATGATGAAATATTGCTCTTTATGAACACTTAGTACAGACTCTATCTCACATTTGCACTATCTCAATCCCAAAATCAATGCAAATTTCCTTTGGCTCTATAGGAAGCTTATTAGTAAGTAAATGAAAAAAATGTCTTGAGGATTAGAACTCATGAACATCTGTTTACAAAAAAGTCACATTAACCCAGTTAGTAACTGGAACGTGACAGGTGCAAAGTGATGTCAAGAAGGGCAGTGAACAATGAATCACTATTAGGTAAGTTCAAAAAGAAATCCATTGGTTTTATTATGTTATTCTTAATGCCAATCTAAACAGCTTGTGATGACATATTGTTCTTTAAGAACACTTAGTACAGATTCTATCTCACATTTGTATTATCTCAATCCCCAAATCAATGCAAATTTCCATTGGCTCCATAGGAGGCTTATTAGTAAGTAAATGAAAAAAATCTCTCCAAGGATTAGAACTCATGAACTCCTTTTTATAAGACGGTCACATTAACCCAATAAGCCACTGGAACATCACAGGTGCAAGAAGATGTCAAGAAGGGCAGTGAACAATGAATCACTTTTAGGTAAGTTCAAAAAGAAATCCATTGGTTTTACTATGTTATTCTTAATGCCAATCTAAACAGCTTGTAATGACATATTGTTCTTTATGAACACTTAGTACAGATTCTATCTCACAATTGCACTATCTCAAGCCCAGAATCAATGCAAATTTCCATTGGCTCTATAGGAAGCTTATAATTAAGTAAATGAAAAAATCTCTGCAAGGATTAGAACTCATGAACTTATGTTTGTAAGACAATCACATTAACCCAGTAACCAATGGAACATCACAGGTGCAAAGTGTTGTCAAGAAGGGAAGTGAACAATGAATCACTATTAGGTAAGTTCAAAAAGAAATCCATTGGTTTTACTATGTTATTCTTAATGCCAATCTATACAGCTTGTGACGACATATAGTTCTTTATGAACACTTCATGAACATAACAGGTGCAAAGGAATATCAAGAAGGGCAGTGAACAATGAATCACAATTAGGTAAGTTCAAAAAGAAATCCATTGGTTTTACTGTGTTTTTCTTAACGCCAATCTATACAGCTTATGATGACATATTGCTCTTTATGAACACTTAATACAGATTTTATCTAACATTTGCACTATCTCAATCCCAAAATCAATGCATATTTCCATTGGCTCTATAGGAAGCTTATTAGTAAGTAAATGAAAAAATCTCTCCAAGGATTAGAACTCATGAACTCCTTTTTATAAGACAGTCACATTAACCCAGTAAGCCACTGGAACATCACAGGTGCATAAAGATGTCAGGAAGGGCAGTGAACAATGAATCACTATTAGGTGAGTTCAAAAAGAAATCCATTGGTTTTACTTTGTTATTCTTAATGCCAATCTAAACAGCTTGTGATGACATATTGTTCTTTATGAACACTTAGTACAGATTCTATCTCACAATTGCACTATCTCAATCCCAAAATCAATGCAAATTTCCATTGGCTCTATAGGAAGCTTATTAGTAAGTAAATGAAAAAAAATTCTCAAGGATTAGAGCTCATGAACTCTTCTTTACAAGACAGTCACATTAACCCAGTAAGCCACTAGAACATGACAGGTGCAAAGAAATGTCAAGAAGGGCAGTGAACAATGAATCAATATTAGGTAAGTTCAAAAAGAAATCCATTGGTTTTACTATGTTTTTCTTAACGCCAATCTATACAGCTTATGATGACATATTGCTCTTTATGAACACTTAGTACAGATTCTATCTCACATTTGCACTATCTCAATCCCAAAATCAATGCAAATTTCCTTTGGCTCTATAGGAAGCTTATTAGTAAGTAAATGAAAAAAATGTCTCGAGGATTAGAACTCATGAACATCTGTTTACAAGAAAGTCACATTAACCCAGTTAGTAACTGAAACATGACAGGTGCAAAGTGATGTCAAGAAGGGCAGTGAACAATGAATCACTATTAGGTAAGTTCAAAAAGAAATCCATTGGTTTTACTATGTTATTCTTAATGCCAATCTAAACAGCTTGTGATGACATATTGTTCTTTATGAACACTTAGTACAGATTCTATCTCACATTTGCACTATCTCAATCCCAAAATCAATGCAAATTTCCATTGGCTCTATAGGAAGCTTATTAGTAAGTAAAAGAAAAAAAGCTCTCTGAGGATTATAACTCATGAACTCCTGTTGACAAGTCAGTTGCATTAACCCAATAAGCCACTTAAACACTACACATGCAAAGCGATGTCAATAAGGGCAGTGAACAATGAATCACTATTAGGTAAGTTCAAAAAGAAATCGATTGGTTTTACTATGTTATTCTTAATCCCAATCTAAACAGCTTGTGATGACATATTGTTCTTTATGAACACTTAGTACAGATTCTATCTCACATTTGCACTATCTCAATCCCAAAATCAATGCAAATTTCCATTGGCTCTATAGGAAGCTTATTAGTAAGTAAATGAAAAAAAGCTTTCTGAGGATTAGAAATCATGAACTCTTGTTTACAAGAAAGTCACATTAGCCCAGTAAGCCACTAGAACATGACAGGTGCAAAGGAATGTCAAGAAGGGCAGTGAACAATGAATCACTATTAGGTAAGTTCAAAAAGAAATCCATTGGTATTGCTATGTTTTTCTTAACGCCAATCTATACAGCTTATGATGACATATTGCTCTTTATGAACACTTAGTACAGATTCTATCTCACATTTGTACTATCTCAATCCCCAAATCAATGCAAATTTCCATTGGCTCCATAGGAGGCTTATTAGTAAGTAAATGAAAAAAATGTCTCCAAGGATTAGAACTCATGAACTCCTTTTTATAAGACGGTCACATTAACCCAGTAAGCCACTGGAACATCACAGGTGCAAGAAGATGTCAAGAAGGGCAGTGAACAATGAATCACTTTTAGGTAAGTTCAAAAAGAAATCCATTGGTTTTACTATGTTATTCTAAATGCCAATCTAAACAGCTTGTGATGACATATTGTTCTTTATGAACACTTAGTACAGATTCTATCTCACAATTGCACCTGTTGGCACCAGAAACCTGACGAAGCTGCGGTCTAGCAGCGTAACGCGTAGGGTTTCTGGTGCCAACAGGTAACTATGTCACTTTATTATTTTTGACCTTTTTCTTTGACCACTTTAGAGTGTCTGCTTGGTTATATATAGGGCCTTTATTCATGATCCCATATTGTATACCAGGTGGGATGATATGTGTTGATATACGCTGATATTACAAGGGCCCCTAGTTTAAGCAGACTATTACTTCCACTCATTCCTCTATTCTTTGATCTATTTATTATTATGTATGGTCCGATTATTTGGGAATACGTGGTTTATTATCCATATTTGGTCTAGTGGTACTGTGCCACCCTTTATTAGGGTGACATAGCTTGGTCAATAAGCCTTATTGTATTATGAGATGGTAAATATATCATATTAAATGATACCTGTGGCTTTAGGGGGATTTATTACTTTGGAACACTACATTATTCCTCCCCTATGAATATTGCTATGCTTTGTCTGTTTTAATTGTTTTTATTTTTCTGTGTTGTCAGTCTGTAATCATGTAATAAAGATTTTTTCATTTTTCTAATATTGGGTGTGCATGGTTGTATATCCTGAGTCTTTTTTCTTCTTTCTTACATTATGTAATAATATCAGGTTACTATAGCACCCCATAACATTTATTATTTTATAGCAGTGCCCACCTTCTTGTTAAGGAAACAACTGCATCCTCAAACACAACTCTGCCTCTCACCACAAGTCGTGGTGGCTCTTCAGGTCGCATGGGTGCTAAGCCTTGCATAGCCTGGGCATTTTTTCAGATCGATAAAGATGACCCAACTCGTGTTATCTGTAACATTTGTCAGCAAAAGCTAAGTAGAGGCCAAAAAATACATAGTTTGAGTACTTCATGCATGAACCGGCACATGGACATGAAGCATAAGTTGCAGTGGGAAGCTCAGTGTGCTACAATGCGGCCTAGCCGGCCGGGCCAACCACCGTCTGCCATGTCTTGTGCATCCGCGGCCTCTTCATCCTCTGTGACTGGGGGGACAGCAGTCACACCTGTTTTGGGGCGCAGACCTGCCACCTCTTTACCCGCAACAGCCAGCGTGATTGGCAGGTCATCATTTTCTTTGGAGGTGGGAACACCAGCTGGTCTTGAGCGCTGTCCGACATCGATAGCACCACCTTTGGATCAAGGCAACCTAACATGTCCGCCTGCATCTTCCTCACAGACCGGCAGTTTGCCGGGGACACCCTTATCAACCCCGTCTAAGCACAATAGCCAGCCCTCGGTCCCTCAGATGTGGACAAGTAAAAGACCATTTCCTCCTAGCCATGAGAAAGCTAAGAGGTTGAATTTCACCATCTGCAAGCTCTTGGCTACAGAAATGCTGCCTTTCCGCCTGGTGGACACAGAGGATTTTCGAGACCTTATGTCCGTCGCAGTGCCCCAGTACCAGATGCCCAGTCGGCACTACTTCTCAAAGAAAGGTGTGCCTGCGCTCCACCAGCATGTCGCACACAACATCACCGCTTCTTTGAGAAACTCTGTGTGTGACAGGGTGCATTTCACCACAGACACTTGGACGAGTAGGCATGGACAGGGGCGTTACATGTCGCTGACTGGGCACTGGGTAACTATGGTGACAGCAGGACAAGGGGCTGCTGTCCAAGTCTTGCCGTCCCCACGAGTTGTGCGTCAATCCTCTTTATGTCAAAGTTCCTCCACTGCTTCTGCCTCCTCAACCTCCTTTCGGTCTTCCACCTGCACCCAAAGCCTGTCTGGTCATGCCACAAGCTTTCTAACTGCACAGAAGGGATCCTGCACACCTCCTTACTATGCTGGCAGTAGGGCTCAACGTCATCAGGCGGTTTTTACATTGAAATGTCTGGGAAATGTGAGTCACACAGCTGAGGAGTTGTGGTCAGCTCTGGAGAACCAATTTCATGAATGGTTGTCTCCACTGGACCTGAAACCAGGGAAGGCCGTGTGCGACAATGCTGCAAACCTGGGTGCGGCCCTTCGCCGGGGCAATGTCACACACGTGCCTTGTATGGCTCACGTGTTGAACCTGGTTGTCCAGCAATTTTTAGCCCACTATCCCAGACTAGATGGCCTTCTGCAGAGGGCACGGTCGCTGTGTGCTCACTTCCGCCGTTCGCATTCCGCAGCTCAGCGACTTACATCTCTACAGAAGTCGTTGGGCCTGCCACTTCACCGGCTAAAATGCGATGTGCCTACCCGGTGGAATTCAACTCTGCACATGTTGCAGCGACTGTGGCAGCACCGACAAGCCCTGGTGCAATACGTTCTGACGTATAGCCTGGGCCAACGAGATTCAGAGGTGGGGCAAATCACGCTGGAGGAGTGGTCTCAGATCAGGGACCTATACAGCCTTCTGCACAGTTTTGAAATGGCGACGAAGATGTTTAGTGCTGACGATGCCATTATCAGCATGACTATTCCGGTGATTTACATGCTGGAGCACATGTTAAACAGAATTCGGAGTCAGGTGGTGGCACAAGAGGAGGTGGAGGAAGTAGAGGAGGAGGAGTTGTATGCGGAAGGGCTAACATCTGCAAGGTCCAGACGGTCGGCAGCACCAAGGCGGCAGGCATGTGAGGGTGGGGGAGATGATTTTACCAGGGCGCATGGTAGCAGCCAAACTAGTGAGGAAGGTGCAGGAGCCCAGGAAGAAGTGGAGGATGAACTGATGGAAGACTCATCAGATGAGGGAGACCTTGATCACATTTCTGTTGTGCGAGGTTGGGGGGAGAGGACAGAGGAAGGAAGCATGATTGTTACCTCGCCACCAACACAACAGGGACTTGGTGCTCCTGGATGCGCAACACACATGAGTGCCTTCTTGCTGCACTACCTGCAACATGACCCTCGAATTGTGAGAATTAGAAATAATCCTGACTACTGGGTTGCCACACTGTTAGATCCCCGGTACAAAAGTAAATTTGCAGAAATTATTCCTGCCATAGAAAGGGATGCACGCATGCAGGAGTATCAGCAGAGACTGTTGCAGAATCTTACATGTGCTTTTCCACAAAATACCAGTGGTGCACGTAGTGAATCTCACAGTTCCAACTTGCCAACCGTGGGACCGTCAAGTGTTCAGCACTCAAACCGTAACAGAACCACAGTATCTGCTGGTAACATCAATTTTGCGGAATCATTTCACCACTTTTTTAGCCCATCCTTTGCAAGGCCACAGGAGACAAGAAGTCTGACACATAGTCAACGCCTAGAGACGATGGTACAGGAGTATCTCCAAGTAAACATTGAAGCCACGACTGTGTCACTGGACCCTTGCTCTTTTTGGGTTTCCAATCTGGATAAATGGCCGGAGCTAGCCACTTACGCCTTGGAGATCTTGTCATGCCCCGCAGCCAGCGTTCTGTCTGAACGTGTGTTCAGCGCTGCTGGTGGTGTGCTGACAGATAAGCGCACGCGGCTCTCCACTGATAATGTAGACAGACTCACGTTCATGAAGATGAACAAATCATGGATCCGAAACGACTTTTCTACCCCTGTGTCATCCTGGGGAGAGTAAAAGCTTGATGATTGGTTAAAATCACCCTACCAACCATTTTAAGCTTTCAAATTACTAATCATGTTTATCTGTATCTTGACTGGAAAATAATTTGGGCTTTGTAGTAGTGTGCAGCACTGATCCTATTAGGCCATCTATAATAAGCTTCACCAGATTTAAAATTAAAAATAATTTTTAGCTGCATCTAGCCCGGAAAATAATTTTGGGGCTCCGAGATGCGCAAGACACATAAGTGCCTTCTTGCTGCACTACCTGCAGCATGACCCTCATATTGTCAGAATTCGAAGTAATCATGACTACTGGGTTGCCACACTCTTAGATCCCCCAAACTTTTCGATCAACCTTTTCATTTTAATAAAGACCAAAAAAATGGTCATTTTTGAAATTATAAGCATTAGCAGGTTGTTAGAAACTGAAATCAAACAGTTTTCAACTCAAAACTTTATTCTAGGTGATGTTACATTTTCACATAGGACCCCTTGTTCGAAAGGAGCTTCTGAACTCTCTCGTCCATTGAATTTGTCAGGTTTTGGATGGTTTCTGCTTCAATTGTTTTGCATGAGGACAGAATACCCTCCCAGAGCTGTTGCTTAGATGTGAACTGCCTCCCGCCATCATAGACACTCCTTTTAATGATGCTCCAAAGGTTCTGAATGGGGTAGAGGTCAGGGGAGCATGGGGGTCACACCATAAGTTTGTCCCCTTTTATGCCCATATCAGCCAGAGATGCAGATGTTTTATGTGCAGCATGAGATGGTGCATTATCATGCAGAAAAATGATCTTGCTGTGAAATACACGGTTCTTCTTCTTGAACCATGGCAGGAAGTGCTGTTTGAGAAAATCCACATACAATATGGAGTTCATCTTTAGCGCCTTCAGGGATCCTAAAGGGGCCGACAATCTCTCTCCCCATGATTCCAGCCCAAAACATTACTCCACCTCCTCCTTGTTGGCGCTGTAGCCGTGTTTGCGTGGGGTGTCCATCAACCAGCCATCCTCCACTCCATCCATCTGGACCATCGAGCGCTGCACGGCACTCATCCATGAACAAAACAGTTTTGAATTCAGTCTTCATGTAATGTTTGGCCCACTGGAGCCGTTTCTGCTTGTGTGAAGTGGATAGAGGAGGTCGACAGGATGGCGTATGCACAGCTGCAAACCTCTGAAGGACCCTGCATCTTGTTGTTCGGGGGACGTTGGAGGCACAAGCAGCTTCAAAAACTTGTCTGCTGCTATGACAAGGCTTTTTTGCCGCTGCTCTTTCAACCTGACGTAATTGCCTGTAGGAAAGAGTCCTCAATTTGCCCTTATCAGCACGCACACGTGTGTACTGTGAATCAGCTACATACTTCTTGATTGCCAAGACACTTCATCCTGATCATCGCACAATGTTGATTGTAGTCATGCCTTGACCTAAACACTCCACAATTTGTTGCTTCTCAGCAGCCGACACATCCTTTTTCTTTCCCATTTTGGCAGAAAATGTAGGCTGCTTAATAATGTGAGAGAGCCTTCTTAAGTAGTCTTGCCTTTCATTGGACACACCTGCCAAACTAATTAGCACAGGAGTCTGCAATTGCTTACAGTGATATAAAGAGCCCTGACACACATCACCATCAATGAGTTTAACTGACAAACAAACAAATTCTTCCCTTACCACTCCTAAACACTTTTTGCATAATAATTTGGAACGCGGTGTACATGTGTTTTTCCACAAAACACCAGTGGTTCACGTAGTGAATCTTACAGTTCTAACTTGCCAACCGTGGTCTGTATGGAATTGTTCAATAAAGGGCCCAAAATTAAGATAACATAGATGGGAGAGGTCTCTATGAATAGGAATTCCTAAGTATTTGATACCCTGTGAGGGCCAGGCAAAGGGAAAGTTGGACTGGATGGAATCCTATATGGATTTAGGGAGGGAGACATCGAGGGCCTCAGACTTCGCTGCATTGATTTTAAAATTTTACCATGTAACAAAGTGATCTATTTCAGCCATAACAGCAGGGATGGATATATGTGATTGAGTGATATATACTAGGACATCATCAGCAAATAGAGAGCACTTGTACTCGGTGCCTCCCACCTCAATCCACCTAATATTGGGGTTATGGCGAATTGATAAGAGCAGGTGCTCCGTCACTAGGATGTATAAGAGAGGGGACAGAGGACATCCCTGCCTTGTCCCATTGGTGATTGTGAAAGGTGATGAAAATGTTCTGACGCACCCCCTGGGCCTTGGGACACCCGGAGCCGGACCCTTTTTGGTGGATGCTGGTGGTTGTAGTCTTCGTGGCGGCGATCCGGTTCCGTGGCTCAGGGCGGTCAAACCAGTGGCGGAACTATTTATGTGGTTTTGATGTTTAAATGTCCGACTACGCCACCCGTGGATTGCGGTCAGAGTGAACCGCCGCTACAGGGCAGACCGCTAAGGCTGGTGTTGTAGGTGCAGCAGAGCGTAGCATAACTCACCACGGGAGGAGTATAGCCTCAGGGCAGTGTATGCGGAGGATGGGGGTGATGGTGCAGGGCAGCAGCAGTAACGACACGGAGTCAGTGATGCAGTTCAGGGCCTTTACTCACAGTTCTTATTATCCAGACCACGTCTGCAGGTAACGGCTGCCCACGTCGTACTGTGCTCACCAGGTGAGGGGCTCAGACAACTCCCAGATAACTTTGGAGCGCTTCACAGGACCCCCTTTTTGTGTCCTTTGTCTGGCCTTTCTTACCAACACTTCTGTCCGGCTGCCTCGGGCCTCCTCTTGGTAAACTTGGCGCCAGTTTCCCTGACCCTATGTGGTGCCTTCCTAGCGGGTTTAGCAAGGGGCTGCGCCACATAAAATGTCAGAGCCTCCGGTTTCTAGCTGAGGGTCGTTTCCTGCCTCCACTAGTTCGGGGACCGGTCTCCCCCATTGGCCTGACCCCTCCACGCAGGTGGATTCGGGCGTGCGGTGGCGACTCGCCCGTCCGCACCCCTGGGATCCCTTCATTCCTCGTTCCTGGAGCCCTCTCCGCTCCTCTTCCTTCCATCTCCCTCTTGCAGGCCTGGGCCTCTGTTACTAGGCCCGCCTCCGGAGCAGAGCTCATGCAGAGCCCCTGCTCCCTGCCACCTCTGCTCAGACTTCTCTGCACTGAACTAAGATGGTGCCCACCTTTTATACTCCCTTCTCAATGCACCCAGGAACTGCTTCCTCCCTGCTCCTGCACTGCAGGGTTCCCCTTCCTCAGTGTTCCCTCCCCCCACTCCAGCCAGGGACAGGGACTGTCGTGCCCATCTCAGGGGCATATTGGTCGCCCTGCCCCACGGCAATGTGGTGTAATGCATGCAGGTGTCGGGTCCTGATCCACACTCCATCCTTATCTGAGAGTGAGATATCACACCTCTGGGTGAGGTGCAATACGTCTGTAGCAACCGAGCCCTCGGTGCTACAGTTCCATTTATCTTCAGCCTAGGTGACGTATTGTGATACAGGGCCGTGATTTTGGCTATAAAAGGGTCCCCTAGACCCCTACCCCAAGCTTTTTAAGAGAATCATATATGGCGTGCCAGGAGACTCTATGGAATGCTTTATCAGCATCCAACGAGAGTATCTACTTACAAATTTTTAACTGCATCTAGCCCAGGAAATACTTTGTGCCTATTAGCAGTGTCTGCTAGTCAGCGGATTATCCCGGCTGTTAAGCAAGCTACACCACCTGTAGTTTGGACACTTAATTTTTTCAAAGGAAATGCTTCGGGACCACGGGATACTCAGTGAAGAGCATCAGGAGGCACCCCAAGGCATAGGGGCTGGGACTGGCACTAGGATGCCTTGCGGTGGACAGCCGAGCTCGATCCTTATAAAAGCTTTTTAACTGCAGCAGCTTTAGTGGACGCTACTGGAGCTGGAATTACGCGGCTGCTGGCATGAGACTTGCCCTCCAATAGATCCTTGAAAATGGATTTAAAGTGTATTCATTCAAATTAGAGGGACAATTTAAATTAAAAAGCTTAGAGATGCCTCCACCACAGGGGGGCTCTCTCGACCCACCAGCGGACAGGCGCCAGTATTGGGAGAGGGGGGCTGGCCGTCAGGGTTCAGCGCGGCTCTGGCACAAACCCGGCGACACGGAGGTGGCACGGGCAGGAGCGGACTGGCCGTGTAGGCTTCTCACTTTTTGGATTTTAGAAGGGCATGACATGCCTATATCTGTGTCTCCCCCTCCTTTTACTCCTCCACCTCTTTTCTTTTCGCATGACTATATGTACTTGTCACTTTTCCATGTGTTAGTTGTGTCTTCTGAGCAGTTTGTCAGCTTTTGGACACCTTTGAAGGTGTTTTCTATGTGTTTCTATGTGTTTTTGTTTGCCTGCCATTGGTTTTAACGGTGTTCGAAGGTGTTCGACGAACAGTTCGACGAACAGTTCGGCGAACACACGGGTGTTCGACGAACCGAACCGAACTCGAACACTACGGGGGTGGCTCAACACTAGTCAAGAAGGGAAGTGAACAATGAATCACTATTAGGTAAGTTCAAAAAGAAATCCATTGGTTTTACTATGTTATTCTTAATGCCAATCTATACAGCTTGTGACGACATATAGTTCTTTATGAACACTTACCGAAGTACAGATTATATCTCACAATTGCACTATCTCAATCCCAAAATCAATGCAAATTTCCATTGGCTCTATAGTAAGCTTATTAGTAAGAAAATGAAAAAATGTCTCGAGGATTAGAACTCATGAACTCCTGTTTACTAGACAGTCACATTAACCAATTAAGCCACTGGAACATGACAGGTGCAGAGTAATGTCAAGAAGGGCAGTGAACAATGAATCACTATTAAATAAGTTCAAAAAGAAATCCATTGGTTTTACTATGTTTTTCTTAATGCCAATCTATACAGTTTATGATGATATATTGGTCTTTATGAACACTTAGTACAGATTCTATCTCACATTTGCACTATCTCAATCCCAAAATCAATGCAAATTTCCTTTGGCTCTATAGGAAGCTTAATAGTAAGTAAATGAAAAAAATATCTCGAGGATTAGAACTCATGAACATCTGTTTACAAGAAAGTCACATTAACCCAGTTAGTAACTGGAACACGACAGGTGCAAATTGATGTCAAGAAGGGCAGTGAACAATGAATCACTATTAGGTAAGTTCAAAAAGAAATCTATTGGTTTTACTATGTTTTTCTTAACCCCAATCTATACAGCTTATGATGACATATTGCTCTTTATGAACACTTAGTACAGATTCTATCTCACATTTGCACTATCTCAATCCCCAAATCAATGCAAATTTCCATTGGCTCTATAGGAAGCTTATAATTAAGTAAATGAAAAAATCTCTCCAAGGATTAGAACTTATGAACTTCTGTTTGTAAGACAATCACATTAACCCAGTAAGCCAATGGAACATCACAGGTGCAAAGTGCTGTCAAGAAGAGCAGTGAACAATAAATCACTATTAGGTAAGTTCAAAAAGAAATCCATTGGTTTTACTATGTTATTCTTAATGCCAATCTATACAGCTTGTGACGACATATAGTTCTTTATGAACACTTACCGTAGTACAGATTCTATCTCACAATTGCACTATCTCAATCCCAAAATCAATGCAAATTTCCATTGGCTCTATAGTAAGCTTATTAGTAAGAAAATGAAAAAATGTCTCGAGGATTAGAACTCATGAACTTCTGTTTACAAGACAGTCACATTAACCAATTAAGCCACTGGAACATGACAGGTGCAGAGTAATGTCAAGAAGGGCAGTGAACAATGAATCACTATTAGGTAAGTTCAAAAAGAAATCCATTGGTTTTACTATGTTTTTCTTAACGCCAATCTATACAGCTTATGATGACATATTGGTCTTTATGAACACTTAGTACAGATTCTTTCTCACAATTGCACTATCTCAATCCCAAAATCAATGCAAATTTCCATTGGCTCTATAGGAAGCTTATTAGTAAGTAAATGAAAAAAAATTCTTGAGGATTAGAGCTCACGAACTCTCGTTTACAAGACAGTCACATTAACCCAGTAAGCCACTAGAACATGACAAGTGCAAAGGAATGTCAAGAAGGGCAGTGAACAATGAATCACTATTAGGTAAGTACAAAAAGAAATCCATTGGTTTTACTATGTTATTCTTAATGCCAATCTAAACAGCTTGTGGTGACATATTGTTCTTTATGAACACTTAGTACAGATTCTATCTCACAATTGCACTATCTCAAGCCCAGAATCAATGCAAATTTCCATTGGCTCTATAGGAAGCTTATTAGTAAGTAAATTTAAAAATCTCTCCAAGGATTAGAACTCATGAACTCCTGTTTGTAAGACAATCACATTAACCCAGTAAGCCACTGGAACATCACAGGTGCAAAGTGATGTCAAGAAGGGCAGTGAACAATGAATCACTATTAGGTAAGTTCAAAAAGAAATCCATTGGTTTTACTATGTTATTCTTAATGACAATGTATACAGCTTGTGATGACATATAGTTCTTTATGAACACTTACCGTAGTACAGATTCTATCTCACAATTGCAGTATCTCAATCCCAAAATCAATGCATATTTCCATTGGCTCTATAGGAAGCTTATTAGTAAGTAAATGAAAAAATCTCTCCAAGGATTAGAACTCATGAACTCCTTTTTATAAGACAGTCACATTAACCCAGTAAGCCACTGGAACATCACAGGTGCAAAAAGATGTCAAGAAGGGCAGTGAACAATGAATCACTATTAGGTAAGTTCAAAAAGAAATCCATTGGTTTTACTATGTTATTCCTAATGGCAATCTATACAGCTTGTGATGACATATTGTTCTTTATGAACACTTAGTACAGATTCGATCTCACAATTGCACTATCTCAAGACCAAAATCAATGCAAATTTCCATTGGCTCTATAGGAAGCTTATTAGTAAGTAAATGAAAAAAATGTCTCGAGGTTTAGAGCTTCTGAACTCTTGTTTACAAGACAGTCACATTAACCCAGTAAGCCACTAGAACATAACAGGTGCAAAAGAATGTCAAGAAGGGCAGTGAACAATGAATCACTATTAGGTAAGTTCAAAAAGAAATACATTGGTTTTACTGTGTTTTTCTTAACGCCAATCTATACAGCTTATGATGACATATTGCTCTTTATGAACACTTAGTACAGATTTTATCTCACAATTGCACTATCTCAATCCCAAAATCAATGCATATTTCCATTGGCTCTATAGGAAGCTTATTAGTAAGTAAATGAAAAAAGCTCTCCAACGATTAGAACTCATGAACTCCTTTTTATAAGACAGTCACATTAACCCAGTAAGCCACTGGAACATCACAGGTGCAAAACGATGTCAAGATGGGCAGTGAACAATGAATCACTATTAGGTAAGTTCAAAAAGAAATCCATTGGTTTTACTATGTTATTCTTAATGGCAATCTATACAGCTTGTGATGACATATAGTTCTTTATGAACACTTACCGTAGTACAGATTCTATCTCACAATTGCAGTATCTCAATCCCAAAATCAATGCAAATTTTGATTGGCTCTATAGGAAGCTTATTAGTAAGAAAATGAAAAAATATCTCGAGGATTAGAACTCATGAAATTCTGTTAACAAGACAGTCACATTAACCAATTAAGCCACTTGAACATGACAGGTGCAGAGTAATGTCAAGAAGGGCAGTGAACAATGAATCACTATTAGGTAAGTTCAAAAAGAAATCCATTGGTTTTACTATGTTTTTCTTAACGCCAATCTATACAGCTTATGATGACATATTGGTCTTTATGAACACTTAGTACAGATTCTTTCTCACAATTGCACTATCTCAATCCCAAAATCAATGCAAATTTCCATTGGCTCTATAGGAAGCTTATTAGTAAGTAAATGAAAAAAAATTCTTGAGGATTAGAGCTCACGAACTCTCGTTTACAAGACAGTCACATTAACCCAGTAAGCCACTAGAACATGACAAGTGCAAAGGAATGTCAAGAAGGGCAGTGAACAATGAATCACTATTAGGTAAGTACAAAAAGAAATCCATTGGTTTTACTATGTTATTCTTAATGCCAATCTAAACAGCTTGTGGTGACATATTGTTCTTTATGAACACTTAGTACAGATTCTATCTCACAATTGCACTATCTCAAGCCCAGAATCAATGCAAATTTCCATTGGCTCTATAGGAAGCTTATTAGTAAGTAAATTTAAAAATCTCTCCAAGGATTAGAACTCATGAACTCCTGTTTGTAAGACAATCACATTAACCCAGTAAGCCACTGGAACATCACAGGTGCAAAGTGATGTCAAGAAGGGCAGTGAACAATGAATCACTATTAGGTAAGTTCAAAAAGAAATCCATTGGTTTTACTATGTTATTCTTAATGACAATGTATACAGCTTGTGATGACATATAGTTCTTTATGAACACTTACTGTAGTACAGATTCTATCTCACAATTGCAGTATCTCAATCCCAAAATCAATGCATATTTCCATTGGCTCTATAGGAAGCTTATTAGTAAGTAAATGAAAAAATCTCTCCAAGGATTAGAACTCATGAACTCCTTTTTATAAGACAGTCACATTAACCCAGTAAGCCACTGGAACATCACAGGTGCAAAAAGATGTCAAGAAGGGCAGTGAACAATGAATCACTATTAGGTAAGTTCAAAAAGAAATCCATTGGTTTTACTATGTTATTCCTAATGGCAATCTATACAGCTTGTGATGACATATTGTTCTTTATGAACACTTAGTACAGATTCTATCTCACAATTGCACTATCTCAAGACCAAAATCAATGCAAATTTCCATTGGCTCTATAGGAAGCTTATTAGTAAGTAAATGAAAAAAATGTCTCGAGGTTTAGAGCTTCTGAACTCTTGTTTACAAGACAGTCACATTAACCCAGTAAGCCCCTAGAACATAACAGGTGCAAAAAAATGTCAAGAAGGGCAGTGAACAATGAATCACTATTAGGTAAGTTCAAAAAGAAATCCATTGGTTTTACTGTGTTTTTCTTAACGCCAATCTATACAGCTTATGATGACATATTGCTCTTTATGAACACTTAGTACAGATTTTATCTCACAATTGCACTATCTCAATCCCAAAATCAATGCATATTTCCATTGGCTCTATAGGAAGCTTATTAGTAAGTAAATGAAAAAAAGCTCTCCAACGATTAGAACTCATGAACTCCTTTTTATAAGACAGTCACATTAACCCAGTAAGCCACTGGAACATCACAGGTGCAAAACGATGTCAAGATGGGCAGTGAACAATGAATCACTATTAGGTAAGTTCAAAAAGAAATCCATTGGTTTTACTATGTTATTCTTAATGGCAATCTATACAGCTTGTGATGACATATAGTTCTTTATGAACACTTACCGTAGTACAGATTCTATCTCACAATTGCAGTATCTCAATCCCAAAATCAATGCAAATTTCCATTGGCTCTATATGAAGCTTATTAGTAAGAAAATGAAAAAATATCTCGAGGATTAGAACTCATGAACTTCTGTTTACAAGACAGTCACATTAACCAATTAAGCCACTTGAACATGACAGGTGCAGAGTAATGTCAAGAAGGGCAGTGAACAATGAATCACTATTAGGTAAGTTCAAAAAGAAATCCATTGGTTTTACTATGTTTTTCTTAACGCCAATCTATACAGCTTATGATGACATATTGGTCTTTATGAACACTTAGTACAGATTCTATCTCACAATTGCACTATCTCAATCCAAAAATCAATGCAAATTTTCATTGGCTCTATAGGAAGCTTATTAGTAAGTAAATGAAAAAAATTTCTCGAGGATTAGAGCTCATGAACTCTTGTTTACAAGACAGTCACATTAACCCAGTGAGCCACTAGAACATGACAGGTGCAAAAGAATGTCAAGAAGGGCAGTGAACAATGAATCACTATTAGGTAAGTACAAAAAGAAATCCATTGGTTTTACTATGTTATTCTTAATGCCAATCTAAACAGCTTGTGATGACATATTATTCTTTATGAACACTTAGTACAGATTCTATCTCACAATTGCACTACCTCAATCCCAAAATCAATGCAAATTTCCATTGGCTCTATAGGAAGCTTATTAGTAAGTAAATGAAAAAAATTTCTCGAGGATTAGAGCTCATGAACTCTTGTTTACAAGACAGTCACATTAACCCAGTAAGCCACTAGAACATGACAGGTGCAAAGGAATGTCAAGAAGGGCAGTGAACAATGAATCACTATTAGGTAAGTACAAAAATAAATCCATTGGTTTTACTATGTTATTCTTAATGCCAATCTAAACAGCTTGTGATGACATATTGTTCTTTATGAACACTTAGTACTGATTCTATCTCACAATTGCACTATCTCAAGCCCAGAATCAATGCAAATTTCCATTGGCTCTATAGGAAGCTTATTAGTAAGTAAATGAAAAAATCTCTCCAAGGATAAGAACTCATGAACTCCTGTTTGTAAGACAATCACATTAACCCAGTAAGCCAGTAAGCCACTGGAACATCGCAGGTGCAAAGAGATGTCAAGAAGGGCAGTGAACAATGAATCACTATTAGGTAAGTTCAAAAAGAAATCCATTGGTTTTACTATGTTATTCTTAATGCCAATCTAAACAGCTTGTGATGACATATTGTTCTTTATGAACACTTAGTACAGATTTTATCTCACAATTGCACTATCTCAATCCCAAAATCAATGCATATTTCCATTGGCTCTATAGGAAGCTTATTAGTAAGTAAATGAAAAAAGCTCTCCAACGATTAGAACTCATGAACTCCTTTTTATAAGACAGTCACATTAACCCAGTAAGCCACTGGAACATCACAGGTGCAAAACGATGTCAAGATGGGCAGTGAACAATGAATCACTATTAGGTAAGTTCAAAAAGAAATCCATTGGTTTTACTATGTTATTCTTAATGGCAATCTATACAGCTTGTGATGACATATAGTTCTTTATGAACACTTACCGTAGTACAGATTCTATCTCACAATTGCAGTATCTCAATCCCAAAATCAATGCAAATTTCCATTGGCTCTATAGGAAGCTTATTAGTAAGAAAATGAAAAAATATCTCGAGGATTAGAACTAATGAAATTCTGTTTACAAGACAGTCACATTAACCAATTAAGCCACTTGAACATGACAGGTGCACAGTAATGTCAAGAAGGGCAGTGAACAATGAATCACTATTAGGTAAGTTCAAAAAGAAATCCATTGGTTTTACTATGTTTTTCTTAACGCCAATCTATACAGCTTATGATGACATATTGGTCTTTATGAACACTTAGTACAGATTCTTTCTCACAATTGCACTATCTCAAGCCCAGAATCAATGCAAATTTCCATTGGCTCTATAGGAAGCTTATTAGTAAGTAAATTTAAAAATCTCTCCAAGGATTAGAACTCATGAACTCCTGTTTGTAAGACAATCACATTAACCCAGTAAGCCACTGGAACATCACAGGTGCAAAGTGATGTCAAGAAGGGCAGTGAACAATGAATCACTATTAGGTAAGTTCAAAAAGAAATCCATTGGTTTTACTATGTTATTCTTAATGACAATGTATACAGCTTGTGATGACATATAGTTCTTTATGAACACTTACCGTAGTACAGATTCTATCTCACAATTGCAGTATCTCAATCCCAAAATCAATGCATATTTCCATTGGCTCTATAGGAAGCTTATTAGTAAGTAAATGAAAAAATCTCTCCAAGGATTAGAACTCATGAACTCCTTTTTATAAGACAGTCACATTAACCCAGTAAGCCACTGGAACATCACAGGTGCAAAAAGATGTCAAGAAGGGCAGTGAACAATGAATCACTATTAGGTAAGTTCAAAAAGAAATCCATTGGTTTTACTATGTTATTCCTAATGGCAATCTATACAGCTTGTGATGACATATTGTTCTTTATGAACACTTAGTACAGATTCTATCTCACAATTGCACTATCTCAAGACCAAAATCAATGCAAATTTCCATTGGCTCTATAGGAAGCTTATTAGTAAGTAAATGAAAAAAATGTCTCGAGGTTTAGAGCTTCTGAACTCTTGTTTACAAGACAGTCACATTAACCCAGTAAGCCACTAGAACATAACAGGTGCAAAAGAATGTCAAGAAGGGCAGTGAACAATGAATCACTATTAGGTAAGTTCAAAAAGAAATCCATTGGTTTTACTGTGTTTTTCTTAACGCCAATCTATACAGCTTATGATGACATATTGCTCTTTATGAACACTTAGTACAGATTTTATCTCACAATTGCACTATCTCAATCCCAAAATCAATGCATATTTCCATTGGCTCTATAGGAAGCTTATTAGTAAGTAAATGAAAAAAAGCTCTCCAACGATTAGAACTCATGAACTCCTTTTTATAAGACAGTCACATTAACCCAGTAAGCCACTGGAACATCACAGGTGCAAAACGATGTCAAGATGGGCAGTGAACAATGAATCACTATTAGGTAAGTTCAAAAAGAAATCCATTGGTTTTACTATGTTATTCTTAATGGCAATCTATACAGCTTGTGATGACATATAGTTCTTTATGAACACTTACCGTAGTACAGATTCTATCTCACAATTGCAGTATCTCAATCCCAAAATCAATGCAAATTTCCATTGGCTCTATATGAAGCTTATTAGTAAGAAAATGAAAAAATATCTCGAGGATTAGAACTCATGAACTTCTGTTTACAAGACAGTCACATTAACCAATTAAGCCACTTGAACATGACAGGTGCAGAGTAATGTCAAGAAGGGCAGTGAACAATGAATCACTATTAGGTAAGTTCAAAAAGAAATCCATTGGTTTTACTATGTTTTTCTTAACGCCAATCTATACAGCTTATGATGACATATTGGTCTTTATGAACACTTAGTACAGATTCTATCTCACAATTGCACTATCTCAATCCAAAAATCAATGCAAATTTTCATTGGCTCTATAGGAAGCTTATTAGTAAGTAAATGAAAAAAATTTCTCGAGGATTAGAGCTCATGAACTCTTGTTTACAAGACAGTCACATTAACCCAGTGAGCCACTAGAACATGACAGGTGCAAAAGAATGTCAAGAAGGGCAGTGAACAATGAATCACTATTAGGTAAGTACAAAAAGAAATCCATTGGTTTTACTATGTTATTCTTAATGCCAATCTAAACAGCTTGTGATGACATATTATTCTTTATGAACACTTAGTACAGATTCTATCTCACAATTGCACTACCTCAATCCCAAAATCAATGCAAATTTCCATTGGCTCTATAGGAAGCTTATTAGTAAGTAAATGAAAAAAATTTCTCGAGGATTAGAGCTCATGAACTCTTGTTTACAAGACAGTCACATTAACCCAGTAAGCCACTAGAACATGACAGGTGCAAAGGAATGTCAAGAAGGGCAGTGAACAATGAATCACTATTAGGTAAGTACAAAAATAAATCCATTGGTTTTACTATGTTATTCTTAATGCCAATCTAAACAGCTTGTGATGACATATTGTTCTTTATGAACACTTAGTACTGATTCTATCTCACAATTGCACTATCTCAAGCCCAGAATCAATGCAAATTTCCATTGGCTCTATAGGAAGCTTATTAGTAAGTAAATGAAAAAATCTCTCCAAGGATAAGAACTCATGAACTCCTGTTTGTAAGACAATCACATTAACCCAGTAAGCCAGTAAGCCACTGGAACATCGCAGGTGCAAAGAGATGTCAAGAAGGGCAGTGAACAATGAATCACTATTAGGTAAGTTCAAAAAGAAATCCATTGGTTTTACTATGTTATTCTTAATGGCAATGTATACAGCTTGTGATGACATATAGTTCTTTATGAACACTTACCGTAGTACAGATTCTATCTCACAATTGCAGTATCTCAATCCCAAAATCAATGCAAATTTCCATTGGCTCTATAGGAAGCTTATTAGTAAGTAAATGAAAAAAATTTCTCGAGGATTAGAGCTCATGAACTCTTGTTTACAAGACAGTCACATTAACCCAGTAAGCCACTGGAACATGACAGGTGCAGAATAATGTCAAGAAGGGCAGTGAACAATGAATCACTATTAGGTAAGTTCAAAAAGAAATCCATTGGTTTTACTATGTTATTCTTAATGCCAATCTAAACAGCTTGTGATGACATATTGTTCTTTATGAACACTTAGTACAGATTTTATCTCACAATTGCACTATCTCAATCCCAAAATCAATGCATATTTCCATTGGCTCTATAGGAAGCTTATTAGTAAGTAAATGAAAAAAGCTCTCCAACGATTAGAACTCATGAACTCCTTTTTATAAGACAGTCACATTAACCCAGTAAGCCACTGGAACATCACAGGTGCAAAACGATGTCAAGATGGGCAGTGAACAATGAATCACTATTAGGTAAGTTCAAAAAGAAATCCATTGGTTTTACTATGTTATTCTTAATGGCAATCTATACAGCTTGTGATGACATATAGTTCTTTATGAACACTTACCGTAGTACAGATTCTATCTCACAATTGCAGTATCTCAATCCCAAAATCAATGCAAATTTCCATTGGCTCTATAGGAAGCTTATTAGTAAGAAAATGAAAAAATATCTCGAGGATTAGAACTCATGAAATTCTGTTTACAAGACAGTCACATTAACCAATTAAGCCACTTGAACATGACAGGTGCACAGTAATGTCAAGAAGGGCAGTGAACAATGAATCACTATTAGGTAAGTTCAAAAAGAAATCCATTGGTTTTACTATGTTTTTCTTAACGCCAATCTATACAGCTTATGATGACATATTGGTCTTTATGAACACTTAGTACAGATTCTTTCTCACAATTGCACTATCTCAAGCCCAGAATCAATGCAAATTTCCATTGGCTCTATAGGAAGCTTATTAGTAAGTAAATTTAAAAATCTCTCCAAGGATTAGAACTCATGAACTCCTGTTTGTAAGACAATCACATTAACCCAGTAAGCCACTGGAACATCACAGGTGCAAAGTGATGTCAAGAAGGGCAGTGAACAATGAATCACTATTAGGTAAGTTCAAAAAGAAATCCATTGGTTTTACTATGTTATTCTTAATGACAATGTATACAGCTTGTGATGACATATAGTTCTTTATGAACACTTACCGTAGTACAGATTCTATCTCACAATTGCAGTATCTCAATCCCAAAATCAATGCATATTTCCATTGGCTCTATAGGAAGCTTATTAGTAAGTAAATGAAAAAATCTCTCCAAGGATTAGAACTCATGAACTCCTTTTTATAAGACAGTCACATTAACCCAGTAAGCCACTGGAACATCACAGGTGCAAAAAGATGTCAAGAAGGGCAGTGAACAATGAATCACTATTAGGTAAGTTCAAAAAGAAATCCATTGGTTTTACTATGTTATTCCTAATGGCAATCTATACAGCTTGTGATGACATATTGTTCTTTATGAACACTTAGTACAGATTCTATCTCACAATTGCACTATCTCAAGACCAAAATCAATGCAAATTTCCATTGGCTCTATAGGAAGCTTATTAGTAAGTAAATGAAAAAAATGTCTCGAGGTTTAGAGCTTCTGAACTCTTGTTTACAAGACAGTCACATTAACCCAGTAAGCCACTAGAACATAACAGGTGCAAAAGAATGTCAAGAAGGGCAGTGAACAATGAATCACTATTAGGTAAGTTCAAAAAGAAATCCATTGGTTTTACTGTGTTTTTCTTAACGCCAATCTATACAGCTTATGATGACATATTGCTCTTTATGAACACTTAGTACAGATTTTATCTCACAATTGCACTATCTCAATCCCAAAATCAATGCATATTTCCATTGGCTCTATAGGAAGCTTATTAGTAAGTAAATGAAAAAAGCTCTCCAACGATTAGAACTCATGAACTCCTTTTTATAAGACAGTCACATTAACCCAGTAAGCCACTGGAACATCACAGGTGCAAAACGATGTCAAGATGGGCAGTGAACAATGAATCACTATTAGGTAAGTTCAAAAAGAAATCCATTGGTTTTACTATGTTATTCTTAATGGCAATCTATACAGCTTGTGATGACATATAGTTCTTTATGAACACTTACCGTAGTACAGATTCTATCTCACAATTGCAGTATCTCAATCCCAAAATCAATGCAAATTTCCATTGGCTCTATAGGAAGCTTATTAGTAAGAAAATGAAAAAATATCTCGAGGATTAGAACTCATGAACTTCTGTTTACAAGACAGTCACATTAACCAATTAAGCCACTTGAACATGACAGGTGCAGAGTAATGTCAAGAAGGGCAGTGAACAATGAATCACTATTAGGTAAGTTCAAAAAGAAATCCATTGGTTTTACTATGTTTTTCTTAACGCCAATCTATACAGCTTATGATGACATATTGGTCTTTATGAACACTTAGTACAGATTCTATCTCACAATTGCACTATCTCAATCCAAAAATCAATGCAAATTTTCATTGGCTCTATAGGAAGCTTATTAGTAAGTAAATGAAAAAAATTTCTTGAGGATTAGAGCTCATGAACTCTTGTTTACAAGACAGTCACATTAACCCAGTGAGCCACTAGAACATGACAGGTGCAAAAGAATGTCAAGAAGGGCAGTGAACAATGAATCACTATTAGGTAAGTACAAAAAGAAATCCATTGGTTTTACTATGTTATTCTTAATGCCAATCTAAACAGCTTGTGATGACATATTATTCTTTATGAACACTTAGTACAGATTCTATCTCACAATTGCACTACCTCAATCCCAAAATCAATGCAAATTTCCATTGGCTCTATAGGAAGCTTATTAGTAAGTAAATGAAAAAAATTTCTCGAGGATTAGAGCTCATGAACTCTTGTTTACAAGACAGTCACATTAACCCAGTAAGCCACTAGAACATGACAGGTGCAAAGGAATGTCAAGAAGGGCAGTGAACAATGAATCACTATTAGGTAAGTACAAAAATAAATCCATTGGTTTTACTATGTTATTCTTAATGCCAATCTAAACAGCTTGTGATGACATATTGTTCTTTATGAACACTTAGTACTGATTCTATCTCACAATTGCACTATCTCAAGCCCAGAATCAATGCAAATTTCCATTGGCTCTATAGGAAGCTTATTAGTAAGTAAATGAAAAAATCTCTCCAAGGATAAGAACTCATGAACTCCTGTTTGTAAGACAATCACATTAACCCAGTAAGCCAGTTAGCCACTGGAACATCGCAGGTGCAAAGAGATGTCAAGAAGGGCAGTGAACAATGAATCACTATTAGGTAAGTTCAAAAAGAAATCCATTGGTTTTACTATGTTATTCTTAATGGCAATGTATACAGCTTGTGATGACATATAGTTCTTTATGAACACTTACCGTAGTACAGATTCTATCTCACAATTGCAGTATCTCAATCCCAAAATCAATGCAAATTTCCATTGGCTCTATAGGAAGCTTATTAGTAAGTAAATGAAAAAAATTTCTCGAGGATTAGAGCTCATGAACTCTTGTTTACAAGACAGTCACACTAACCCAGTAAGCCACTGGAACATGACAGGTGCAGAATAATGTCAAGAAGGGCAGTGAACAATGAATCACTATTAGGTAAGTTCAAAAAGAAATCCATTGGTTTTACTATGTTATTCTTAATGCCAATCTAAACAGCTTGTGATGACATATTGTTCTTTATGAACACTTAGTACAGATTTTATCTCACAATTGCACTATCTCAATCCCAAAATCAATGCATATTTCCATTGGCTCTATAGGAAGCTTATTAGTAAGTAAATGAAAAAAGCTCTCCAACGATTAGAACTCATGAACTCCTTTTTATAAGACAGTCACATTAACCCAGTAAGCCACTGGAACATCACAGGTGCAAAACGATGTCAAGATGGGCAGTGAACAATGAATCACTATTAGGTAAGTTCAAAAAGAAATCCATTGGTTTTACTATGTTATTCTTAATGGCAATCTATACAGCTTGTGATGACATATAGTTCTTTATGAACACTTACCGTAGTACAGATTCTATCTCACAATTGCAGTATCTCAATCCCAAAATCAATGCAAATTTCCATTGGCTCTATAGGAAGCTTATTAGTAAGAAAATGAAAAAATATCTCGAGGATTAGAACTCATGAAATTCTGTTTACAAGACAGTCACATTAACCAATTAAGCCACTTGAACATGACAGGTGCACAGTAATGTCAAGAAGGGCAGTGAACAATGAATCACTATTAGGTAAGTTCAAAAAGAAATCCATTGGTTTTACTATGTTTTTCTTAACGCCAATCTATACAGCTTATGATGACATATTGGTCTTTATGAACACTTAGTACAGATTCTTTCTCACAATTGCACTATCTCAAGCCCAGAATCAATGCAAATTTCCATTGGCTCTATAGGAAGCTTATTAGTAAGAAAATGAAAAAAATGTCTCTAGGATTAGAGCTCATGAACTCTTGTTTACAAGACATTCACATTAGCCCAGTAAGCCACTAAAACATGACAGGTGCAAAGGAATGTCAAGAAGGGCAGTGAACAATGAATCACTATTAGGTAAGTTCAAAAAGAAATCCATTGGTTTTACTATGTTTTTCTTAACGCCAATCTATACAGCTTATGATGACATATTGGTCTTTATGAACACTTAGTACAGATTCTTTCTCACAATTGCACTATCTCAATCCCAAAATCAATGCAAATTTCCATTGGCTCTATAGGAAGCTTATTAGTAAGTAAATGAAAAAAAGTTCTTGAGGATTAGAGCTCACGAACTCTCGTTTACAAGACAGTCACATTAACCCAGTAAGCCACTAGAACATGACAAGTGCAAAGGAATGTCAAGAAGGGCAGTGAACAATGAATCACTATTAGGTAAGTTCAAAAAGAAATCCATTGGTTTTACTATGTTATTCTTAATGCCAATCTAAACAGCTTGTGGTGACATATTGTTCTTTATGAACACTTAGTACAGATTCTATCTCACAATTGCACTATCTCAAGCCCAGAATCAATGCAAATTTCCATTGGCTCTATAGGAAGCTTATTAGTAAGTAAATTTAAAAATCTCTCCAAGGATTAGAACTCATGAACTCCTGTTTGTAAGACAATCACATTAACCCAGTAAGCCACTGGAACATCACAGGTGCAAAGTGATGTCAAGAAGGGCAGTGAACAATGAATCACTATTAGGTAAGTTCAAAAAGAAATCCATTGGTTTTACTATGTTATTCTTAATGACAATGTATACAGCTTGTGATGACATATAGTTCTTTATGAACACTTACCGTAGTACAGATTCTATCTCACAATTGCAGTATCTCAATCCCAAAATCAATGCATATTTCCATTGGCTCTATAGGAAGCTTATTAGTAAGTAAATGAAAAAATCTCTCCAAGGATTAGAACTCATGAACTCCTTTTTATAAGACAGTCACATTAACCCAGTAAGCCACTGGAACATCACAGGTGCAAAAAGATGTCAAGAAGGGCAGTGAACAATGAATCACTATTAGGTAAGTTCAAAAAGAAATCCATTGGTTTTACTATGTTATTCCTAATGGCAATCTATACAGCTTGTGATGACATATTGTTCTTTATGAACACTTAGTACAGATTCTATCTCACAATTGCACTATCTCAAGACCAAAATCAATGCAAATTTCCATTGGCTCTATAGGAAGCTTATTAGTAAGTAAATGAAAAAAATGTCTCGAGGTTTAGAGCTTCTGAACTCTTGTTTACAAGACAGTCACATTAACCCAGTAAGCCACTAGAACATAACAGGTGCAAAAGAATGTCAAGAAGGGCAGTGAACAATGAATCACTATTAGGTAAGTTCAAAAAGAAATCCATTGGTTTTACTGTGTTTTTCTTAACGCCAATCTATACAGCTTATGATGACATATTGCTCTTTATGAACACTTTAGTACAGATTTTATCTCACAATTGCACTATCTCAATCCCAAAATCAATGCATATTTCCATTGGCTCTATAGGAAGCTTATTAGTAAGTAAATGAAAAAAGCTCTCCAACGATTAGAACTCATGAACTCCTTTTTATAAGACAGTCACATTAACCCAGTAAGCCACTGGAACATCACTGGTGCAAAACGATGTCAAGATGGGCAGTGAACAATGAATCACTATTAGGTAAGTTCAAAAAGAAATCCATTGGTTTTACTATGTTATTCTTAATGGCAATCTATACAGCTTGTGATGACATATAGTTCTTTATGAACACTTACCGTAGTACAGATTCTATCTCACAATTGCAGTATCTCAATCCCAAAATCAATGCAAATTTCCATTGGCTCTATAGGAAGCTTATTAGTAAGAAAATGAAAAAATATCTCGAGGATTAGAACTCATGAACTTCTGTTTACAAGACAGTCACATTAACCAATTAAGCCACTTGAACATGACAGGTGCAGAGTAATGTCAAGAAGGGCAGTGAACAATGAATCACTATTAGGTAAGTTCAAAAAGAAATCCATTGGTTTTACTATGTTTTTCTTAACGCCAATCTATACAGCTTATGATGACATATTGGTCTTTATGAACACTTAGTACAGATTCTATCTCACAATTGCACTATCTCAATCCAAAAATCAATGCAAATTTTCATTGGCTCTATAGGAAGCTTATTAGTAAGTAAATGAAAAAAATTTCTCGAGGATTAGAGCTCATGAACTCTTGTTTACAAGACAGTCACATTAACCCAGTGAGCCACTAGAACATGACAGGTGCAAAAGAATGTCAAGAAGGGCAGTGAACAATGAATCACTATTAGGTAAGTACAAAAAGAAATCCATTGGTTTTACTATGTTATTCTTAATGCCAATCTAAACAGCTTGTGATGACATATTATTCTTTATGAACACTTAGTACAGATTCTATCTCACAATTGCACTACCTCAATCCCAAAATCAATGCAAATTTCCATTGGCTCTATAGGAAGCTTATTAGTAAGTAAATGAAAAAAATTTCTCGAGGATTAGAGCTCATGAACTCTTGTTTACAAGACAGTCACATTAACCCAGTAAGCCACTAGAACATGACAGGTGCAAAGGAATGTCAAGAAGGGCAGTGAACAATGAATCACTATTAGGTAAGTACAAAAATAAATCCATTGGTTTTACTATGTTATTCTTAATGCCAATCTAAACAGCTTGTGATGACATATTGTTCTTTATGAACACTTAGTACTGATTCTATCTCACAATTGCACTATCTCAAGCCCAGAATCAATGCAAATTTCCATTGGCTCTATAGGAAGCTTATTAGTAAGTAAATGAAAAAATCTCTCCAAGGATAAGAACTCATGAACTCCTGTTTGTAAGACAATCACATTAACCCAGTAAGCCAGTAAGCCACTGGAACATCGCAGGTGCAAAGAGATGTCAAGAAGGGCAGTGAACAATGAATCACTATTAGGTAAGTTCAAAAATAAATCCATTGGTTTTACTATGTTATTCTTAATGGCAATGTATACAGCTTGTGATGACATATAGTTCTTTATGAACACTTACCGTAGTACAGATTCTATCTCACAATTGCAGTATCTCAATCCCAAAATCAATGCAAATTTCCATTGGCTCTATAGGAAGCTTATTAGTAAGTAAATGAAAAAAATTTCTCGAGGATTAGAGCTCATGAACTCTTGTTTACAAGACAGTCACATTAACCCAGTAAGCCACTGGAACATGACAGGTGCAGAATAATGTCAAGAAGGGCAGTGAACAATGAATCACTATTAGGTAAGTTCAAAAAGAAATCCATTGGTTTTACTATGTTATTCTTAATGCCAATCTAAACAGCTTGTGATGACATATTGTTCTTTATGAACACTTAGTACAGATTTTATCTCACAATTGCACTATCTCAATCCCAAAATCAATGCATATTTCCATTGGCTCTATAGGAAGCTTATTAGTAAGTAAATGAAAAAATCTCTCCAAGGATTAGAACTCATGAACTCCTTTTTATAAGACAGTCACATTAACCCAGTAAGCCACTGGAACATCACAGGTGCAAAAAGATGTCAAGAAGGGCAGTGAACAATGAATCACTATTAGGTAAGTTCAAAAAGAAATCCATTGGTTTTACTATGTTATTCCTAATGGCAATCTATACAGCTTGTGATGACATATAGTTCTTTATGAACACTTACCGTAGTACAGATTCTATCTCACAATTGCACTATCTCAATCCCAAAATCAATGCAAATTTCCATTGGCTCTATAGGAAGCTTATTAGTAAGAAAATGAAAAAAATGTCTCGAGGATTAGAGCTCATGAACTCTTGTTTACAAGACATTCACATTAGCCCAGTAAGCCACTAAAACATGACAGGTGCAAAGGAATGTCAAGAAGGGCAGTGAACAATGAATCACTATTAGGTAAGTTCAAAAAGAAATCCATTGGTTTTACTATGTTTTTCTTAACGCCAATCTATACAGCTTATGATGACATATTGCTCTTTATGAACACTTAGTACAGATTCTATCTCACATTTGTACTATCTCAATCCCCAAATCAATGCAAATTTCCATTGGCTCTATAGGAAGCTTATAATTAAGTAAATGAAAAAATCTCTCCAAGGATTAAAACTTATGAACTTCTGTTTGTAAGACAATCACATTAACCCAGTAAGCCAATGGAACATCACAGGTGCAAAGTGTTGTCAAGAAGGGCAGTGAACAATGAATCACTATTAGGTAAGTTCAAAAAGAAATCCATTGGTTTTACTTTGTTATTCTTAATGCCAATCTATACAGCTTGTGACGACATATAGTTCTTTATGAACACTTACCGTAGTACAGATTCTATCTCACAATTGCACTATCTCAATCCCAAAATCAATGCAAATTTCCATTGGCTCTATAGTAAGCTTATTAGTAAGAAAATGAAAAAATGTCTCGAGGATTAGAACTCATGAACTTCTGTTTACAAGACAGCCACATTAACCAATTAAGCCACTGGAACATGACAGGCGCAGAGTAATGTCAAGAAGGGCAGTGAACAATGAATCACTATTAGGTAAGTTCAAAAAGAAATCCATTGGTTTTACTATGTTTTTCTTAACGCCAATCTATACAGCTTATGATGACATATTTGTCTTTATGAACACTTAGTACAGATTCTATCTCACAATTGCACTATCTCAATCCCAAAATCAATGCAAATTTCCATTGGCTCTATAGGAAGCTTATTAGTAAGTAAATGAAAAAAAATTCTTGAGGATTAGAGCTCAAGAACTCTTGTTTACAAGACAGTCACATTAACCCAGTAAGCCACTAGAACATGACAGGTACAAAAGAATGTCAAGAAGGGCAGTGAACAATGAATCACTATTATGTAAGTACAAAAAGAAATCCATTGGTTTTACTATGTTATTCTTAATGCCAATCTAAACAGCTTGTGATGACATATTATTCTTTATGAACACTTAGTACAGATTCTATCTCACAATTGCACTATCTCAATCCCAAAATCAATGCAAATTTCCATTGGCTCTATAGGAAGCTTATTAGTAAGTAAATGAAAAAAATTTCTCGAGGTTTAGAGCTCATGAACTCTTGTTTACAAGACAGTCACATTAACCCAGTAAGCCACTGGAACATGACAGGTGCAGAATAATGTCAAGAAGGGCAGTGAACAATGAATCACTATTAGGTAAGTACAAAAAGAAATCCATTGGTTTTACTATGTTATTCTTAATGCCAATCTAAACAGCTTGTGATGACATATTGTTCTTTACGAACACTTAGTACAGATTCTATCTCACAATTGCACTATCTCAAGACCAAAATCAATGCAAATTTCCATTGGCTCTATAGGAAGCTTATTAGTAAGTAAATGAAAAAAATGTCTCGAGGTTTAGAGCTTCTGAACTCTTGTTTACAAGACAGTCACATTAACCCAGTAAGCCACTAGAACATAACAGGTGCAAAGGAATGTCAAGAAGGGCAGTGAACAATGAATCACTATTAGGTAAGTTCAAAAAGAAATCCATTGGTTTTACTGTGTTTTTCTTAACGCCAATCTATACAGCTTATGATGACATATTGCTCTTTATGAACACTTAGTACAGATTTTATCTCACAATTGCACTATCTCAATCCCAAAATCAATGCATATTTCCATTGGCTCTATAGGAAGCTTATTAGTAAGTAAATGAAAAAATCTCTCCAAGGATTAGAACTCATGAACTCCTTTTTATAAGACAGTCACATTAACCCAGTAAGCCACTGGAACATCACAGGTGCAAAAAGATGTCAAGAAGGGCAGTGAACAATGAATCACTATTAGGTAAGTTCAAAAAGAAATCCATTGGTTTTACTATGTTATTCTTAATGGCAATCTATACAGCTTGTGATGACATATAGTTCTTTATGAACACTTACCGTAGTACAGATTCTATCTCACTATTGCAGTATCTCAATCCCAAAATCAATGCAAATTTCCATTGGCTCTATAGGAAGCTTATTAGTAAGAAAATGAAGAAATGTCTCGAGGATTAGAACTCATGAACTCCTTTTTACAAGACAGTCACATTAACCCAGTAAGCCACTGGAGCATGACAGGTGCAGTGTAATGTCAAGAAGGGCAGTGAACAATGAATCACTATTAGGTAAGTTCAAAAAGAAATCCATTGGTTTTACTATGTTATTCTTAATGCCAATCTAAACAACTTGTCATGACATATTGTTCTGTATGAACACTTAGTACATATTCTATCTCACATTTGCACTAGCTCAATCACAAAATCAATGCAAATTTCCATTGGCTCTATAGGAAGCTTATTAGTAAGTAAATGAAAAAAAGCTCTCTGAGGAATAGAACTCATGAATTCCTGTTTACAATACAGTTGCATTAACCCAATAAGCCACTGAAACACGACACATGCAAAGCGATGTCAATAAGGGCAGTGAACAATGAATCACTATTAGGTAAGTTCAAAAAGAAATCCATTGATTTTACTATGTTTTTCTTAATGCCAATCTATACAGCTTATGATGACATATTGCTCTTTATGAACACTTAGTACAGATTCTATCTCACATTTGCACTAGCTCAATCACAAAACCAATGCAAATTTCCATTGGCTCTATAGGAAGCTTATTAGTAAGTAAATGAAAAAAAGCTCTCTGAGGATTAGAAATCATTAACTCCTGTTTACAAGACAGGTACATTAACCCAGTAAGCCACTGGAACATCACAGGTGCAAAGAGATGTCAAGAAGGGCAGTGAACAATGAATCACTATTAGGTAAGTTCTAAAAGAAATCCATTGGTTTCAATAAGTTATTCTTAATGCCAATCTTTGCAGTGCATGATGACGTATTGTTCTTGATGAACACTTAGTACAGATTCTATATCTCACATTTGCACCATCTCAATCCCAAAATCAATGCAAATTTCCATTGGCTCTATAGGAAGCTTATTAGTAAGTAAATGAAAAAATCTCTCCAAGGATTAGAACTCATGAACTCCTGTTTGTAAGACAATCACATTAACCCAGTAAGCCACTGGAACATCACAGGTGCAAAGTGATGTCAAGAAGGGCAGTGAACAATGAATCACTATTAGGTAAGTTCAAAAAGAAATCCATTGGTTTTACTATGTTATTCTTAATGGCAATGTATACAGCTTGTGATGACATATAGTTCTTTATGAACACTTACCATAGTACAGATTATATCTCACAATTGCAGTATCTCAATCCCAAAATCAATGCAAAATTCCATTGGCTCTATAGGAAGCTTATTAGTAAGAAAATGAAAAAATGTCTCGAGGATTAGAACTCATGAACTCATTTTTACAAGACAGTCACATTAACCCAGTAAGCCAATGGAACATGACAGGTGCAGAATAATGTCAAGAAGGGCAGTGAACAATGAATCACTATTAGGTAAGTTCAAAAAGAAATCCATTGGTTTTACTATGTTATTCTAAATGCCAATCTAAACAGCTTGTGATGACATATTGTTCTTTATGAACACTTAGTACAGATTCTCTCTCACAATTGCACTATCTCAAGACCAAAATCAATGCAAATTTCCATTGGCTCTATAGGAAGCTTATTAGTAAGTAAATGAAAAAAATGTCTCAAGGTTTAGAGCTTCTGAACTCTTGTTTACAAGACAGTCACATTAACCCAGTAAGCCACTAGAACATAACAGGTGCAAAGGAATGTCAAGAAGGGCAGTGAACAATGAATCACTATTAGGTAAGTTCAAAAAGAAATCCATTGGTTTTACTGTGTTTTTCTTAACGCCAATCTATACAGCTTATGATGACATATTGCTCTTTATGAACACTTAGTACAGATTTTATCTCACAATTGCACTATCTCAATCCCAAAATCAATGCATATTTCCATTGGCTCTATAGGAAGCTTATTAGTAAGTAAATGAAAAAATCTCTCCAAGGATTAGAACTCATGAACTCCTTTTTATAAGACAGTCACATTAACCCAGTAAGCCACTGGAACATCACAGGTGCAAAAAGATGTCAAGAAGGGCAGTGAAAAATGAATCACTATTAGGTAAGTTCAAAAAGAAATCCATTGGTTTTACTATGTTATTCTTAATGGCAATCTATACAGCTTGTGATGACATATAGTTCTTTATGAACACTTACCGTAGTACAGATTCTATCTCACAATTGCAGTATCTCAATCCCAAAATCAATGCAAATTTCCATTGGCTCTATAGGAAGCTTATTAGTAAGTAAATGAAAAAATCTCTCCAAGAATTAGAACTCATGAACTCCTGTTTGTAAGACAATCATATTAACCCAGTAAGCCTCTGGAACATCACAGGTGCAAAGTGATGTCAAGAAGGGCAGTGAACAATGAATCACTATTAGGTAAGTTCAAAAAGAAATCCATTGGTTTTTGCTATGTTATTCTTAATGGCAATGTATACAGCTTGTGATGACATATAGTTCTTTATGAACACTTACCGTAGTACAGATTCTATCTCACAATTGCAGTATCTCAATCCCAAAATCAATGCAAAATTCCATTGGCTCTATAGGAAGCTTATTAGTAAGAAAATGAAAAAATGTCTCGAGGATTAGAACTCATGAACTCCTTTTTACAAGACAGTCACATTAACCCAGTAAGCCACTGGAACATGACAGGTGCAGAATAATGTCAAGAAGGGCAGTGAACAATGAATCACTATTAGGTAAGTTCAAAAAGAAATCCATTGGTTTTACTATGTTATTCTTAATGCCAATCTAAGCAACTTGTGATGACATATTGTTCTGTATGAACACTTAGTACAGATTCTATCTCACATTTGCACTAGCTCAATCACAAAATCAATGCAAATTTCCATTGGCTCTATAGGAAGCTTTAAGTAAGTAAATGAAAAAAATCTCTCTGAGGATTAGAACTCATGAATTCCTGTTTACAATACAGTTGCATTAACCCAATAAGCCACTGAAACACGGCACATGCAAACGATGTCAATAAGGGCAGTGAGCAATGAATCACTATTAGGTAAGTTCAAAAAGAAATCCATTGATTTTACTATGTTTTTCTTAATGCCAATCTATACAGCTTATGATGACATATTGCTCTTTATGAACACTTAGTACAGATTCTATCTCACATTTGCACTAGCTCAATCACAAAACCAATGCAAATTTCCATTGGCTCTATAGGAAGCTTATTAGTAAGTAAATGAAAAAAAGCTCTCTGAGGATTAGAAATCATGAACTCCTGTTTACAAGACAGGTACATTAACCCAGTAAGCCACTGGAACATCACAGGTGCAAAGAGATGTCAAGAAGGGCAGTGAACAATGAATCACTATTAGGTAAGTTCTAAAAGAAATCCATTGGTTTCAATAAGTTATTCTTAATGCCAATCTTTGCAGTGCATGATGACGTATTGTTCTTGATGAACACTTAGTACAGATTCGATATCTCACATTTGCACCATCTCAATCCCAAAATCAATGCAAATTTCCATTGGCTCTATAGGAAGCTTATTAGTTAGTAAATAAAGAAAGCTCTCCAAGGATTAGAACTCATGAACTCCTTTTTATAAGACAGTCACATTAACCCAGTAAGCTACTGGAACATCACAGGTGCAAAGTGATGTCAAGAAGGGCAGTGAACAATGAATCACTATTAGGTAAGTTCAAAAACAAATCCATTGGTTTTACTATGTTGTTCTTAATGCCAATCTTTGCAGCGTATGATGACATATTGCTCTTTATGAACACTTAGTACAGATTCTATCTCACAATTGCACTATCTCAAGCCCAGAATCAATGCAAATTTCCATTGGCTCTATAGGAAGCTTATTAGTAAGTAAATGAAAAAACCTCTCCAAGGATTAGAAATCATGAACTCCTGTTTACAAGACAGGTGCATTAACCCAGTAAGCCACTGGAACATCACAGGTGCAAAGAGATGTCAAGAAGGGCAGTGAACAATGAATCACTATTAGGTAAGTTCAAAAAGAAATCCATTGGTTTTACTATGTTATTCTTAATGCCAATCTAAACAGCTTGTGATGACATATTGTTCTTTATGAACACTTAGTACAGATTCTATCTCACAATTGCACTAGCTCAATCACAAACCAATGCAAATTTCCATTGGCTCTATAGGAAGCTTATTTGTAAGTAAATGAAAAAAATGTTTCGAGGATTAGAGCTCATGAACTCTTGTTTACAAGACAGTAACATTAGCCCAGTAAGCCACTAGAACATGACAGGTGCAAAGTAATGTCAAGAAGGGCAGTGAACAATGAATCACTATTAGGTAAGTTCAAAAAGAAATCCATTGGTTTTACTATGTTTTTCTTAACGCCAATCTATACAGCTTATGATGACATATTGCTCTTTATGAACACTTAGTACAGATTCTATCTCACATTTGTACTATCTCAATCCCCAAATCAATGCAAATTTCCATTGGCTCTATATTAAGCTTATAATTAAGTAAATGAAAAAATCTCTCCAAGGATTAGAACTTATGAACTTCTGTTTGTAAGACAATCACAATAACTCAGTAAGCCAATGGAACATCACAGGTGCAAAGTGTTGTCAAGAAGGGCAGTGAACAATGAATCACTATTAGGTAAGTTCAAAAAGAAATCCATTGGTTTTACTATGTTATTCTTAATGCCAATCTATACAGCTTGTGACGACATATAGTTCTTTATGAACACTTACCGTAGTACAGATTCTATCTCACAATTGCACTATCTCAATTCACAAAATCAATGCAAATTTCCATTGGCTCTATAGGAAGCTTATTAGTAAGAAAATGAAAAATTTTTTCGAGGATTAGAACTCATGAACTTCTGTTTACAAGACAGTCACATTAACCAATTAAGCCACTGGAACATGACAGGTGCAGAGTAATGTCAAGAAGGGCAGTGAACAATGAATCACTATTAGGTAAGTTCAAAAAGAAATCCATTGGTTTTACTATGTTTTTCTTAACGCCAATCTATACAGCTTATGATGACATATTGGTCTTTATGAACACTTAGTACAGATTCTATCTCACAATTGCACTATCTCAATCCCAAAATCAATGCAAATTTCCATTGGCTCTATAGGAAGCTTATTAGTAAGTAAATGAAAAAAATATCTCGAGGATTAGAGCTCATGAACTCTTGTTTACAAGACAGTCACATTAACCCAGTAAGCCACTAGAACATGACATGTGCAAAGGAATGTCAATAAGGGCAGTGAACAATGAATCACTATTAGGTAAGTTCAAAAAGAAATCCATTGGTTTTACTATGTTATTCTTAATGCCAATCTAAACAGCTTGCGATGACATATAGTTCTTTATGAGCACTTACCGTAGTACAGATTGTATCTCACAATTGCACTATCTCAATGCCAAAATCAATGCAAATTTCCATTGGCTCTAAAGGAAGCTTATTAGTAAGTAAATGAAAAAATGTCTCATGGATTAGAACTCATGAACTCCTGTTTACAAGACAGTCACATTAACCCAGTAAGCCACTGGAACATGACAGGTGCAGTGCAATGTCACGAAGGGCAGTGAACAATGAATCATTATTAGGTAAGTTCAAAAAGAAATCCATTGGTTTTACTATCTTTTTCCTAACGCCAATCTATACAGCTTATGATGACATATTGCTCTTTATGAACACTTAGTACAGATTCTATCTCACATGTGCACTATCTCAATCCCAAAATGAATGCAAATTGCCATTGGCTCTATAGGAAGCTTATTAGTAAGTAAATGAAAAAAAAGCTCTCTGAGGATCAGAACTCATGAATTCCTGTTTACAAGACAGTTGCATTAACCCAATAAGCCACTGAAACACGACACATGCAAAGCGATGCAAATAAGGGCAGTGAACAATGAATCACTATTAGGTAAGTTCAAAAAGAAATCCATTGGTTTTACTATGTTATTCTTAATGCCAATTTAAACAGCTTGTGATGACATATTGTTCTTTATGAACACTTAGTACAGATTCTATCTCACATTTGCAATATCTCAAAACCAGAATCAATTCAAATTTCCATTGGCTGTATAGTAAGCTTATTAGTAAGTAAATTAAAAAAAGCTCTCCAAGGATTAGAACTCATGAACTCCTTTTTACAACACAGTCACATTAACCCAGTAAGCCACTGGAACATCACAGGTGCAAAGTGATGTCAAGAAGGGCAGTGAACAATGAATCACTATTAGGTAAGTTCAAACAAAAATCTATTGGTTTTACTATGTTATTCTTAATGCCAATCTAAACAGCTTGTGATGACATATTGTTCTTTATGAACACTTAGTACAGATTCTATCTCACAATTGCACTAGCTCAATCACAAAACCAATGCAAATTTCCATTGGCTCTATAGGAAGCATATTAGTAAGTTAATGAAAAAAAGCTCTCTGAGGATTAGAACTCATGAATTCCTGTTGACAAGACAGTTGCATTAACCCAGTAAGCCACTGAAGCACCACACATGCAAAACGATGTCAATAAGGGCAGTGAACAATGAATCACTATTAGGTAAGTTCAAAAAGAAATCCATTGGTTTTACTATGTTGTTCTTAATGCCAATCTTTGCAGCGTATGATGACATATTGCTCTTTATGAACACTTAGTACAGATTCTATCTCCCAATTGCACTATCTCAAGCCCAGAATCAATGCAAATTTCCATTGGCTCTATAGGAAGCTTATTAGTAAGTAAATGAAAAAACCTCTCGAAGGATTAGAATTCATGAACTCCTGCTTATAAGACAATCACATTAACCCAGGAAGTCACTGGAACATCACAGGTGCAAAGTGATGTCAAGAAGGGCAGTGAACCATGAATCACTATTAGGTAAGTTCAAAAAGAAATCCATTGGTTTTACTATGTTATTCTTAATGCCAATCTAAACAGCTTGTGATGACATATTGCTCTTTATGAACACTTAGTACAGATTCTATCTCACAATTGCACTATCTCAATCCCCAAATCAATGCAAATTTCCATTGGCTCTATAGGAAGCTTATTAGTAAGTAAATGAAAAAAAATTTCTCAAGGATTAGAGCTCATGAACTCTTGTTTACAAGACAGTCACATTAACCCAGTAAGTCACTAGAACATAACAGGTGCAAAGGAATGTCAAGAAGGGCAGTGAACAATGAATCCCTATTAGGTAAGTTCAAAAAGAAATCCATTAGTTTTACTATGTTTTTCTTAACGCCAATCTGTACAGCTTATGATGACATATTGCTCTTTATGAACACTTAGTACAGATTCTATCTCATATTTGCACCATCTCAATCCCAAAATCAATGCAAATTTCCATTGGCTCTATAGGAAGCTTATTAGTAAGTAAATGAAAAATCTCTCCAAGGATTAGGACTCATGAACTCCTTTTTATGAGACAGTCACATTAACCCAGTAAGCCACTGGAACATCACAGGTGCAAAAAGATGTCAAGAAGGGCAGTGAACAATGAATCACTATTAGGTAAGTTCAAAAAGAAATCCATTGGTTTTACTATGTTATTCTTAATGCCAATCTAAACAGCTTGTGATGACATATTGTTCTTTATGAACACTTAGTACAGATTCTATCATACAATTGCACTAGCTCAATCACAAAACCAATGCAAATTTCCATTGGCTCTATAGGAAGCATATTAGTAAGTAAATGAAAAAAAGCTCTCTGAAGAATAGAACTCATGAATTCCTGATTATAAGACAGTTGCATTAACCCAGTAAGCCACTGAAACACCACACATGCAAAGCGATGTTAATAAGGGCAGTGAACAATGAATCACTATTAGGTAAGTTCAAAAAGAAATCCATTGGTTTTACTATGTTATTCTTAATGCCAATCTAAACAGCTTGCGATGACATATAGTTCTTTATGAACACTTACCGTAATACAGATTGTATCTCACAATTGCACTATCTCAATCCCAAAATCAATGCAAATTTCCATTGGCTCTATAGGAAGCTTATTAGTAAGAAAATGAAAAAATGTCTCGAGGATTAGAACTCATGAACTCCTCTTTACAAGACAGACACATTAACCCAGTAATCCACTGGAACATCACAGGTGCAAAGTGGTGTCAAGAAGGGCAGGGAACAATGAATCACTATTAGTTAAGTTCAAAAAGAAATCCAATGTTTTCACTATGTTGTTCTTAATGCCAATCTTTGCAGCGTATGATGACTTATTGTTCTTTATGAACACTTAGTACAGATTCTATCTCACAATTGCACTATATCAAGCCCAAATTCAATGCAAATTTCCATTGGCTCTATAGGAAGCATATTAGTAAGTAAATGAAAAAAAGCACTCCGAGGATTAGAACTCATGAATTCCTGTTTACAAGAGAGTTGCATTAACCCAGTAAGCCACTGAAACACCACACATGCAAAGCCATTTCAATAAGGGCAGTGAACAATGAATCAATATTAGGTAAGTTCAAAAAGAAATCCATTGGTTTTACTATGTTGTTCTTAATGCCAATCTTTGCAGCGTATGATGACATATTGTTCTTTATGAACACTTAGTACAGATTCTATCTCACAATTGCACTATCTCAATCCCAAAATCAATGCAAAGTTCCATTGGCTCTATAGGAAGCTTATTAGTAAGTAAACGAAAATAAAGTCTCGAGGATTAGAACTCATGAACTCCTGTTTACAAGACAGTCACATTAACCCAGTTAGCCACTGGAACATGACAAGTGCAAAGTGATGACAGGTGCAAAGTGATGTCAAGAAGGGCCGTGAACAATGAATCACTATTAGGTAAGTTCAAAAAGAAATCCATTAGTTTCAATAAGTTATTCTTAATGCCAATCTTTGCAGCGCATGATGATGTATTGTTTTTGATGAACACTTAATGCAGATTCTATATCTCACAATTGCACTATCTCAAGCCCAGAATCAATGCAAATTTCCATTGGCTGTATTGGAATCATAGAATCATAGAATGGTAGAGTTGGAAGGGACCTCCTGGGTCATCTGGTCCAACCCCCTGCTCAAAGCAGATTCACTAAATCATCTCAGACAGATGTCTGTCCAGCCTCTGTTTGAAGACGTCCATTGAAGGGGAACTCACCACCTCTCGTGGCAGCCTGTTCCACTCATTAATCACCCTAACTGTCAAAAAGTTTTTTCTAATATCTAATCTCTGTCTCCTCCCATTTAGTTTCATCCCGTTGCTTCTAGTCTTTCCCTGTGCAAATGAGAATAAAGATGATCCTTCTACAATGTGACAGCCCTTGACATATTTGTAGACAGCTATTAAGTCTCCTCTCAGTCTTCTTTTTTGCAAGCTAAACATTCCCAAATCCTGCAATCGTTCCTCATAGGACATGGTTTGCAGACCAGTCACCATTCTGGTCGCTCGTCTCTGAACTTGTTCCAGTTTGTCTATGTCCTTTTTAAAATGTGGTGCCCAAAGCTGTACACAGTATTCCAGATGAGGTCTGACCAAAGAGGAGTAAAGACCGATAATGACTTCACGTGATCTAGACTGTATGCTTCTGTTAATACATCCTAGAATTGTATTTGCCTTTTTTGCTGCTGCATCACACTGTTGACTCATGTTCAGTCTATGATCTATTAGTATACCTAAGTCTTTTTCTCATGTACTGTTGCTTAGCTCTATTCCTCCCATTCTGTATATGCTTTTTTCATTTTTATTGCCCAGATGTAGTACTTTGCATTTTTCCCTGTTAAAAACCATTCTGTTGGTTGCTGCCCACTGCTCCAGTTTATTTAGGTCTTTTTGAATCCTCTCTCTCTCTTCTCTAGTATTAGCTATCCCTCCTAGCTTTGTGTCATCAGCAAATTTAATCAGTTTACCCTCAATTCCTTCATCTAAATCATTGATGAAGATGTTGAACAATACAGGTCCCAGGACAGAGCCCTGTGGTACCCCACTTGAGACATTCATCCAGCTGGATGTGAAGCCATTTACAACCACCCTTTGAGTCCGATCACTAAGCCAGTTATGAATCCACCTAACAGTTGCCTGGTCCATTGCATACTTGGTCATTTTTTCAATAAGGATGGTGTGAGATACTTTGTCAAATGCTTTGCTGAAGTCAAGATATACTATATCTACAGCATTTCCCTGATCCACCCAGTCAGTGATTCTGTCATAGAAGGAAATTAAGTTAGTCTGACATGACTTGTTAGTTACAAACCCATGCTGACTCTGGTTAATCACTTCATTCTTATCCAGGTACTTACATACATGATGTTTAATAATTTGTTCAAAGGTCTTTCCTGGTATAGAAGTCAGACTCACCGGCCTATAGTTCCCTGGGTCCACCTTCTTCCCCTTTTTGAAGATAGGAACAACATTTGCTCTTCTCCAGTCTTCTGGGACTTCTCCTGTTCTCCAAGAATTTTCAAAGATTATGGAGAGTGGTTCTAAAATTTCTTCTACGATCTCCTTCAGTACTCTGGGGTGTAATTCATCTGGACCTGGAGACTTGAACTCATTTATGTTAGCTAAATATTCCCTCACAATCTTTCTGTTTACAGATAACTTGGATTCTTCTATTCCTTTAAAAGGACAGTGAAAATCAGTTGATGTTACATTTTCTTTCTGAGAGAAAACAGATGCAAAATAGGAATTAAAAAGTTCGGCCTTCTCAACATCCTCTCTTACCATTTCTCCATTTTCATCCTGTAAAAATCCTATAGCATCTTTGTCTTTTCTTTTACTTTTGACATACCCCCAAAATCCTTTTTTATTGCTTTTGACATCTCTTGCAAGCCTTAATTCATTGTCAGCTTTAGCTAACCTGATACGTGCCCTACAGGATCTGCAGACTGCATTATAATCTTCTTTAGATATGCCTCCCTCTTTCCATTTAATAAACATTTCTTTCTTTCTTTTTAGCATGTGTTTAAGTTCTGTGTTCATCCATCCTGGTTTCCTTAAATGCTTCCCATTCTTCCTACTTTTTGGGATTGTTAACGATTGTGCTTTGAGAATCTCATTTTTAAAAATTTCCCATCCTTCCTGGACATTTTTGTCCTTAAGGACATCCAGCCATTGGATCCCTCCTATTCTCTTTCTGAGTCTCTTAAAATCTGCCTTTCTAAAGTCTAACCTTGAAGTTTGAGTCTTCACATGTCTTCCTCCTCTAGTTATCCAAAATTCTATAATAGCATGATCGCTGCCTCCTAGGGTCCCAGCCACCTTTACCTCCTCAACCATTTCCTCCCTGTTTATAAGGATTAGATCCAAAGTAGCAGATCCCCTTGTTTTCTCCCCTACCTTTTGGAAGATAAAGTTGTCAGCAAGAGAGGATAAGAATTTGCTTGACCTGTTAGTTTTACTTGAGAGAGATTCCCAACAAATGTCTGGATAGTTGAAATCTCCCATGACCACTACGTCATATTTTTTGGAGAACTTGGTCATTTGATACATAAAGAGTTCATCCATATCTTCAGCTTGCCCAGGTGGCCTGTAGTAAATGCCTACAATGGTGTCCTTTCCGTTGTTCTCTCCTTGTATTCTTACCCATACAGTTTCCACAGAACTCCCAGTCTCTGAAGCTTCAATCTCTGTGCAGATATACGCTTTTCTAACATACAATGCGACACCTCCTCCTCGTTTATCAATTCTGTTTCTTGCAAATAAGTTGTATCCTTTTAGCCTTTTATTCCAATCATGTGTATCGTCCCACCAAGTTTCAGTGATTCCAATGACATCATATTTCTTTTCCTGCATTAGTAGTTCCAATTCTCCTTGTTTGTTGCCCATGCTTTGTGCATTTGTATAAAAACATTTTAGTTTGTGATTGGTTTCTCTTCCTCCCATATTTTTATTTAGATTTTTTTGTCTTTGTTCTTTCTTTCCACTTCCAGTAGCAGAGATCTCAATAGTATTTGTCAGCTGTATGGCTTTTTCTGGCCTTTTGCTTCCCTTCCCACATTGTTCTAGTTTAAAGCTCTCCTGATGAGTGTAGCAAGGCGACTTCCAAATACATGTTTTCCAGTCTTCGTAAGGTGCACCCCATCTCTAGCAAGTAGTACATCGTATAGGTAATTCATCCCGTGATCCAGAAATCCAAATCCTTGTTGACGGCACCATCGACGTAGCCAGTTGTTCACCTGTAGAATCTTATTCCACCTCATTGTTCCATGGTCATCCACTGGGAGGATGGATGAGAAGACCACCTGCGCTCCCAATTCTTTCACTTTCTTGCCTAAGTCTTCAAAGTCACTGCAGATGGTTTCCAGGTCCTTTCTTGCGGTGTCATTTGTCCCCACATGTATTAGCAGGAATGGGTAGTGATCTGTAGGTCTGAAGAGTCTTGATATCCTGTCAGACACATCTTTAATTTTTGCTCCAGGAAGACAGCACATTTCTCTTGAGGTTATGTCTGGTCTGCAGATAGCGGCCTCTGTTCCTCTTAACAGGGAATCCCCCATGACCACCACTCTTCGTTTTTTCTTCACAACATTCTTCTTTCTCCATTCAGGAGGATTCTGAGGACTTACAAGGTTATTCATTGCTGGCAAAGTCTTATCTTGCTGTATTTCTTCAAGGTTCTCCTGCGTGAGAGCCTGGTACTGGTTCCTGAGCAGTATGGGTGCTGACTGCCTCTCGATCCTCCTGCTTCTGTGGGTCACATGCTTCCATTCCTCTGTTTCGTCAGGTGCAGTTCGAATTTCTTCTCTTTCTGAATCATGAAGAGATAATTCTGCTCTGTCTAAGAACTCTTCACCTTCCTTAATGATTTTCAAGGTAGTTAACCTCTCTTCTAGATTTCGCAACTTTTCCTCCAACAGGGACACAAGCTTGCATTTCTGGCATGTGAAGTTTGGCTTTTCCACTGGCAAGTCTGTGAACATGTAGCAGGATATGCAGCTCACCAAATGGCTCCTGGACTCTTCCATGTTCTTACTGTTAATGTTCTGAAAACAGTGAAAAACGCCTCAAAATGCGTGCGCCTAACGGCGCGCGGTTTACCGATGTCCTCTTTTCAGCTCCAACAGCCAAAATCCAGTGTTCTTTGAGCTCGCGGAGACTCTTCACTTACCCCAAAATGCAGTGGAAATATGCAAATTATCTCCTCAGGACTCCTCCCCTGGTTTACCGATGTCCTCTTTTCAGCTCCAACAGCCAAAATCCAGTGTTCTTTGAGCTCACGGAGACTCTTCACTTACCCCAAAATGCAGTGGAAATATGCAAATTATCTCCTCAGGACTCCTCCCCTGGTTATTAGTAAGCTTATTAGTAAGTAAATGAAAAAAGCTCTCCAAGGATTAGAACTCATGAACTCCTTTTTACAACACAGTCACATTAACCCAGTAAGCCACTGGAACATCACAGGTGCAAAGTGATGTCAAGAAGGGCAGTGAACAATGAATCACTATTAGGTAAGTTCAAACAAAAATCTATTGGTTTTACTATGTTATTCTTAATGCCAATCTAAACAGCTTGTGATGACATATTGTTCTTTATGAACACTTAGTACAGATTCTATCTCACAATTGCACTAGCTCAATCACAAAACCAATGCAAATTTCCATTGGCTCTATAGGAAGCATATTAATAAGTAAATGAAAAAAAGCTCTCTGAGGATTAGAACTCATGAATTCCTGTTGACAAGACAGTTGCATTAACCCAGTAAGCCACTGAAGCACCACACATGCAAAGTGATGTCAATAAGGGCAGTGAACAATGAATCACTATTAGGTAAGTTCAAAAAGAAATCCATTGGTTTTACTATGTTGTTCTTAATGCCAATCTTTGCAGCGTATGATGACTTATTGCTCTTTATGAACACTTAGTACAGATTCTATCTCCCAATTACACTATCTCAATCCCAGAATCAATGCAAATTTCCTTTGGCTCTATAGGAAGCTTATTAGTAAGTAAATGAAAAAACGTCTCCAAGGATTAGAACTCATGAACTCCTGCTTATAAGACAATCACATTAACCCAGGAAGTCACTGGAACATCACAGCTGCAAAGTGATGTCAAGAAGGGCAGTGAACCATGAATCACTATTAGGTAAGTTCAAAAATAAATCCATTGGTTTTACTATGTTATTCTTAATGCCAATCTAAACAGCTTGTGATGACATATTGTTCTTTATGAACACTTAGTACAGATTCTATCTCACAATTGCACTATCTCAATCCCAAAATCAATGCAAATTTCCATTGGCTCTATAGTAAGCTTATTAGTAAGTAAATGAAAAAAAATGTCTCAAGGATTAGAGCTCATGAACTCTTGTTTACAAGACAGTCACATTAACCCAGTGAGCCACTGGAACATCACAGGTGCAAAAAGATGTCAAGAAGGGCAGTGAACAATGAATCACTATTAGGTAAGTTCAAAAAGAAATCCATTGGTTTTACTATGTTATTCTTAATGCCAATCTAAACAGCTTGCGATGACATATAGTACTTTATGAACACTTACCGTAATACAGATTGTATCTCACAATTGCACTATCTCAATCCCAAAATCAATGCAAATTTCCATTGGCTCTATAGGAAGCTTATTAGTAAGAAAATGAAAAAATGTCTCGAGGATTAGAACTCATAAACTCCTCTTTACAAGACAGTCACATTAACCCAGTAAGCGACTGGAACATGACAGGTGCAGTTTAATGTCACGAAGGGCAGTGAACAATGAATCACTATTAGGTAAGTTCAAAAAGAAATCCATTGGTTTTACCATGTTTTTCTTAACGCCAATCTATACAGCTTATTATGACATGTTGCTCTTTATGAACACTTAGTACAGATTCTATCTCACATGTGCACTATCTCAATCCCAAAATAAATGCAAATTTCCATTGGCTCTATAGGAAGCTTATTAGTAAGATAATGAAAAAATGTCTCAAGGATTAGAACTCATGAACTCCTGTTTACAAGACAGTCACATTAACCCAGTAAGCCACTGGAACATGACAAGTGCAGAGTAATGTCATGAAGGGCAGTGAACAATGAATCACTATTAGGTAAGTTCAAAAAGAAATCCATTGGTTTTACTATGTTATTCTTAATGAGAATCTAATCAACTTGTGATGTCATATTGTTCTTTATGAACACTTAGTACAAATTCTATCTCACATGTGCACTATCTCAATCCCAAAATCAATGCAAATTGCCATTGGCTCTATAGGAAGCTTATTAGTAAGTAAATGAAAAAAAATTTCCCTGAAGATTAGAACTCATGAATTCCTGTTTACAAGACAGTTGCATTAACCCAGTAAGCCACTGAAGCACCACACATGCAAAGCAATGTCAATAAGGGCAGTGAACAATGAATCACTATTAGTTAAGTTCAAAAAGAAATCCATTGGTTTTACTATGTTGTTCTTAATGCCAATCTTTGCAGCGTATGACGACATATTGTTCTTTATGAACACATAGTACACATTCTATCTCACAATTGCACTATCTCAAGCCCAGAATCAATGCAAATTTCCATTGGCTCTATAGGAAGCTTATTAGTAAGTAAATGAAAAAACCTCTCCAAGGATTAGAACTCATGAACTCCTGCTTATAAGACAATCACATTAACCCAGGAAGCCAATGGAACATCACAGGTGCAAAGTGATGTCAAGAAGGGCAGTGAAACATGAATCACTATTAGGTAAGTTCAAAAAGAAATCCATTGGTTTTACTATGTTATTCTTAATGCCAATCTAAATAGCTTGTGATGACATATTGTTCTTTATGAACACTTAGTACAGAATCTATCTCACAATTGCACTATCTCAATCCCAAAATCAATGCAAATTTCCATTGGCTCTATAGAAAGCTTATTAGTAAGTAAATGAAAAAAATGTCTCGAGGATTAGAGCTCATGAACTCTTGTTTACAAGACAGTCACATTAACCCAGTAAGCCACTAGAACATAACTGGTGCAAAGGAATGTCATGAAGGGCAGTGAACAATGAATCCCTATTAGGTAAGTTCAAAAAGAAATCCATTGGTTTTACTATGTTTTTCTTAATGCCAATCTATACAGCTTATGATGACATATTGTTCTTTATGAACACTTAGTACAGATTCTGTCTCATATTTGCACCATCTCAATCCCAAAATCAATGCAAATTTCCATTGGCTCTATAGGAAGCTTATTAGTAAGTAAATGAAAAAATCTCTCCAAGGATTAGAACTCATGAACTCCTTTTTATGAGACAGTCACATTAACCCAGTAAGCCACTGGAACATCACAGGTGCAAGAAGATGTAAAGAAGGGCAGTGAACAATGAATCACTATTAGGTAAGTTCAAAAAGAAATCCATTGGTTTTACTATGTTATTCTTAGTGCCAATCTAAACAGCTTGTGATGACATATTGTTCTTTATGAACACTTAGTACAGATTCTATCTCACAATTGCACTAGCTCAATCACAAAACCAATGCAAATTTCCATTGGCTCTATAGAAAGCATATTAGTAAGTAAATGAAAAAAAAAGATCTCTGAGGATTAGAACTTATGAATTCCTGTTTACAAGACAGTTGCATTAACCCAATAAGCCTCTGAAACTCCACACATGCAAAGTGATGTCAATAAGGGCAGTGAACAATGAATCATTATTAGGTAAGTTCAAAAAGAAATCCATTGGTTTTACCATGTTTTTCTTAACGCCAATCTATACAGCTTATGCTGACATATTGCTCTTTATGAACACTTAGTACAGATTCTATCTCACATGTGCACTATCTCAATCCCAAAATCAATGCAAATTGCCATTGGCTCTATAGGAATCTTATTAGTAAGTAAATGAAAAAAAAGCTCTCTGAGGATTAGAACTCATGAATTCCTGTTTACAAGACAGTTGCATTAACCCAATAAGCCACTGAAACACCACACATGCAAACCGATGTCAATAAGGGCAGTGAACAATGAATCACTATTAGGTAAGTTCAAAAAGAAATCCATTGGTTTTACTATGTTATTCTTAATGCCAATCTAAACAGCTTGTGATGACATATTGTTCTTTATAAACACTTAGTACAGATTCTATCTCACAATTGCACTATCTCAATCCCAAAATCAATGCAAATTTCCATTGGCTCGATAGGAAGCTTATTAGTAAGTAAATGAAAAAAAATGTCTCAAGGATTTGAACTCATGAACTCCTGTTTACAAGATATTCACATTAACCCAGTTAGCCACTGGAACATGACAGGTGCAAAGTGATGTCAAGAAGGGCAGTGAACAATGAATCACTATTAGGTAAGTTCAAAAAGAAATCCTTTTATTTTACTGTGTTTTTCTTAATGCCAATCTATACAGCTTATAATGACATATTGCTCTTTATGAACACTTAGTACAGATTCTATCTCACATTTGAACTATCTGAATCCCAAAATCAATGCAAATTTCCATTGGCTCTATAGGAAGCTTATTAGTAAGTAAATGAAAAAAAGCTCTCTGAGGATTAGAAATTATGAACTCCTATTTAAAAGACAGGTGCATTAACCCAGTAAGCCATTGGAACATCACAGGTGCAAAGTGATGTCAAGAAGGGCAGTGAACAATGAATCAATATTAGGTAAGTTCAAAAAGAAATCCGTTGGTTTTACTATGTTGTTCTTAATGCCAATCTTTGCGTATGATGACATATTGTTCTTTATGAACACTTAGTACAGATTCTATCTCACAATTACACTATCTCAAGCCCAGAATCAATGCAAATTTCCATTGGCTCTATAGGAAGCTTATTAGTAAGTAAATGAAAAAACGTCTCCAAGGATTAGAACTCATGAACTCCTGCTTATAAGACAATCACATTAACCCAGGAAGTCACTGGAACATCACAGTTGCAAAGTGATGTCAAGAAGGGCAGTGAACCATGAATCACTATTAGGTAAGTTCAAAAATAAATCCATTGGTTTTACTATGTTATTCTTAATGCCAATCTAAACAGCTTGTGATGACATATTGTTCTTTATGAACACTTAGTACAGATTCTATCTCACAATTGCACTATCTCAATCCCAAAATCAATGCAAATTTCCATTGGCTCTATAGGAAGCTTATTAGTAAGTAAATGAAAAAAAATGTCTCAAGGATTAGAGCTCATGAACTCTTGTTTACAAGACAGTCACATTAACCCAGTAAGCCACTGGAACATCACAGGTGCAAAAAGATGTCAAGAAGGGCAGTGAACAATGAATCACTATTAGGTAAGTTCAAAAAGAAATCCATTGGTTTTACTATGTTATTCTTAATGCCAATCTAAACAGCTTGCGATGACATATAGTACTTTATGAACACTTACCGTAATACAGATTGTATCTCACAATTGCACTATCTCAATCCCAAAATCAATGCAAATTTCCATTGGCTCTATAGGAAGCTTATTAGTAAGAAAATGAAAAAATGTCTCGAGGATTAGAACTCATGAACTCCTCTTTACAAGACAGTCACATTAACCCAGTAAGCCACTGGAACATGACAGGTGCAGTTTAATGTCACGAAGGGCAGTGAACAATGAATCACTATTAGGTAAGTTCAAAAAGAAATCCATTGGTTTTACCATGTTTTTCTTAACGCCAATCTATACAGCTTATTATGACATGTTGCTCTTTATGAACACTTAGTACAGATTCTATCTCACATGTGCACTATCTCAATCCCAAAATAAATGCAAATTTCCATTGGCTCTAAAGGAAGCTTATTAGTAAGATAATGAAAAAATGTCTCAAGGATTAGAACTCATGAACTCCTGTTTACAAGACAGTCACATTAACCCAGTAAGCCACTGGAACATGACAAGTGCAGAGTAATGTCATGAAGGGCAGTGAACAATGAATCACTATTAGGTAAGTTCAAAAAGAAATCCATTGGTTTTACTATGTTATTCTTAATGAGAATCTAATCAACTTGTGATGTCATATTGTTCTTTATGAACACTTAGTACAGATTCTATCTCACATGTGCACTATCTCAATCCCAAAATCAATGCAAATTGCCATTGGCTCTATAGGAAGCTTATTAGTAAGTAAATGAAAAAAAATCTCCCTGAAGATTAGAACTCATGAATTCCTGTTTACAAGACAGTTGCATTAACCCAGTAAGCCACTGAAGCACAACACATGCAAAGCGATGTCAATAAGGGCAGTGAACAATGAATCACTATTAGTTAAGTTCAAAAAGAAATCCATTGGTTTTACTATGTTGTTCTTAATGCCAATCTTTGCAGCGTATGACGACATATTGTTCTTTATGAACACATAGTACACATTCTATCTCACAATTGCACTATCTCAAGCCCAGAATCAATGCAAATTTCCATTGGCTCTATAGGAAGCTTATTAGTAAGTAAATGAAAAAACCTCTCCAAGGATTAGAACACATGAACTCCTGCTTATAAGACAATCACATTAACCCAGGAAGCCAATGGAACATCACAGGTGCAAAGTGATGTCAAGAAGGGCAGTGAAACATGAATCACTATTAGGTAAGTTCAAAAAGAAATCCATTGGTTTTACTATGTTATTCTTAATGCCAATCTAAATAGCTTGTGATGACATATTGTTCTTTATGAACACTTAGTACAGAATCTATCTCACAATTGCACTATCTCAATCCCAAAATCAATGCAAATTTCCATTAGCTCTATAGAAAGCTTATTAGTAAGTAAATGAAAAAAATGTCTCGAGGATTAGAGCTCATGAACTCTTGTTTACAAGACAGTCACATTAACCCAGTAAGCCACTAGAACATAACTGGTGCAAAGGAATGTCATGAAGGGCAGTGAACAATGAATCCCTATTAGGTAAGTTCAAAAAGAAATCCATTGGTTTTACTATGTTTTTCTTAATGCCAATCTATACAGCTTATGATGACATATTGTTCTTTATGAACACTTAGTACAGATTCTGTCTCATATTTGCACCATCTCAATCCCAAAATCAATGCAAATTTCCATTGGCTCTATAGGAAGCTTATTAGTAAGTAAATGAAAAAATCTCTCCAAGGATTAGAACTCATGAACTCCTTTTTATGAGACAGTCACATTAACCCAGTAAGCCACTGGAACATCACAGGTGCAAGAAGATGTAAAGAAGGGCAGTGAACAATGAATCACTATTAGGTAAGTTCAAAAAGAAATCCATTGGTTTTACTATGTTATTCTTAGTGCCAATCTAAACAGCTTGTGATGACATATTGTTCTTTATGAACACTTAGTACAGATTCTATCTCACAATTGCACTAGCTCAATCACAAAACCAATGCAAATTTCCATTGGCTCTATAGAAAGCATATTAGTAAGTAAATGAAAAAAAAAAGATCTCTGAGGATTAGAACTTATGAATTCCTGTTTACAAGACAGTTGCATTAACCCAATAAGCCTCTGAAACTTCACACATGCAAAGTGATGTCAATAAGGGCAGTGAACAATGAATCATTATTAGGTAAGTTCAAAAAGAAATCCATTGGTTTTGCCATGTTTTTCTTAACGCCAATCTATACAGCTTATGCTGACATATTGCTCTTTATGAACACTTAGTACAGATTCTATCTCACATGTGCACTATCTCAATCCCAAAATCAATGCAAATTGCCATTGGCTCTATAGGAATCTTATTAGTAAGTAAATGAAAAAAAAGCTCTCTGAGGATTAGAACTCATGAATTCCTGTTTACAAGACAGTTGCATTAACCCAATAAGCCACTGAAACACCACACATGCAAACCGATGTCAATAAGGGCAGTGAGCAATGAATCACTATTAGGTAAGTTCAAAAAGAAATCCATTGGTTTTACTATGTTATTCTTAATGCCAATCTAAACAGCTTGTGATGACATATTGTTCTTTATAAACACTTAGTACAGATTCTATCTCACAATAGCACTATCTCAATCCCAAAATCAATGCAAATTTCCATTGGCTCGATAGGAAGCTTATTAGTAAGTAAATGAAAAAAAATGTCTCAAGGATTTGAACTCATGAACTCCTGTTTACAAGATAGTCACATTAACCCAGTTAGCCACTGGAACATGACAGGTGCAAAGTGATGTCAAGAAGGGCAGTGAACAATGAATCACTATTAGGTAAGTTCAAAAAGAAATCCTTTTATTTTACTGTGTTTTTCTTAATGCCAATCTATACAGCTTATAATGACATATTGCTCTTTATGAACACTTAGTACAGATTCTATCTCACATTTGAACTATCTGAATCCCAAAATCAATGCAAATTTCCATTGGCTCTATAGGAAGCTTATTAGTAAGTAAATGAAAAAAAGCTCTCTGAGGATTAGAAATTATGAACTCCTATTTAAAAGACAGGTGCATTAACCCAGTAAGCCATTGGAACATCACAGGTGCAAAGTGATGTCAAGAAGGGCAGTGAACAATGAATCAATATTAGGTAAGTTCAAAAAGAAATCCGTTGGTTTTACTATGTTGTTCTTAATGCCAATCTTTGCGTATGATGACATATTGTTCTTTATGAACACTTAGTACAGATTCTATCTCACAATTGCACTATCTCAATCCCAAAATTAATGCAAATTTCCATTGGCTCTATAGGAAGCTTATTAGTAAGTAAACGAAAAAAATGTCTCGAGGATTAGAACTCATGAACTCCTGTTTACAAGACAGTCACATTAACCCAGTTAGCCACTGGAACATGACAGGTGCAAAGTGATGACAGGTGCAAAGTGATGTCAAGAAGGGCAGTGAACAATGAATCACTATTAGGTAAGTTCAAAAATAAATCGATTGGTTTTACTATGTTTTTCTTAATGCCAATCTATAAAGCTTATGATGACATATTGCTCTTTATGAACACTTAGTACAGATTCTATCTCACATTTGCACTATCTCAATCCCAAAATCAATGCAAATTTCCATTGGTTCTATAGGAAGCTTATTAGTAAGTAAATGAAAAAAAGCTCTCTGAGGATTACAAATCATGAACTCCTGTTTACATGACAGGTGCATTAACCCAGTAAGCCACTGGAACATCACAGGTGCAAAGAGATGTCAAGAAGGGCAGTGAACAATGCATCACTATTAGGTAAGTTCAAAAAGAAATCCATTGGTTTCAATAAGTTATTCTTAATGCCAATCTTTGCAACGCATGATGACGTATTGTTCTTGATGAACACTTAGTACAGATTATATCTCACATTTGCGCTATCTCAATCCCAAAATCAATGCAAATTTCCATTGGCTCTATAGGAAGCTTATTAGTAGGTAAATGAAAAAATGTCTCGAGGTTTAGAACTCATGAACTCCTCTTTATAAGACAGTCACATTAACCCAGTAATCCACTGGAACATCACAGGTGCAAAGTGATGTCAAGAAGGGCAGTGAACAATGAATCACTATTAGGTAAGTTCAAAAAGAAATCCATTGGTTTTACTATGTTATTCTTAATGCCAATCTAAACAGCTTGTGATGATATATTGTTCTTTATGAACAATTAGTACAGATTCTATCTCACAATTGCACTAGCTCAATCACAAAACCAATGCAAATTTCCATTGGCTCTATAGGAAGCATATTAGTAAGTAAATGAAAAAAAGCTCTCTGAAGATTAGAACTCATGAATTCCTGTTTACAAGACAGTTGCATTAACCCAGTAAGCCACTGAAACACCACACATGCAATGTGATGTCAATAAGGGCAGTGAACAATGAATCACTATTAGGTAAGTTCAAAAAGAAATCCATTGGTTTTACTATGTTATTCTTAATGCCAATCTAAACAGCTTGCGATGACATATAGTTCTTTATGAACACTTACAGTAGTACAGATTGTTTCTCACAATTGCACTATCAGAATCCCAAAATCAATGCAAATTTCCATTGGCTCTATAGGAAGCTTATTAGTAAGAAAATGAAAAAAATGTCTCGAGGATTAGAACTCATGAACTCCTGTTTACAAGACAGTCACATTAACCCAGTAAGCAACTGGAACATGACAGGTGCAATGTAATGTCACGAAGGGCAGTGAACAATGAATCACTATTAGTTAAGTTCAAAAAGAAATCCATTGGTTTTACTATGTTTTTCTTAACGCCAATCTATACAGCTTATGGTGACATATTGCTCTTTATGAACACTTAGTACAGATTCTATCTCATATTTGCACCATCTCAATCCCAAAATCAATGCAAATTTCCATTGGCTCTATAGGAAGCTTATTAGTAAGTAAATGAAAAAACCTCTCCAAGGATTAGAACTCATGAAATCCTGCTTATAAGACAATCACATTAACCCAGGAAGTCACTGGAACATCACAGATGCAAATTGATGTCAAGAAGGGCAGTGAACCATGAATCACTATTAGGTAAGTTCAAAAAGAAATCCATTGGTTTTACTATGTTATTCTTAATGCCAATCTAAACAGCTTGTGATGACATATTGTTCTTTATGAACACTTAGTACAGATTCTATCTCACAATTGCACTATCTCAATCCCAAAATCAATGCAAATTTCCATTGGCTCTATAGGAAGCTTATTAGTAAGTAAATGAAAAAAAATGTCTCAAGGATTAGAGCTCATGAACTCTTGTTTACAAGACAGTCACATTAACCCAGGAAGTCACTAGAACATAACAGGTGCAAAGGAATGTCAAGAAGGGCAGTGAACAATGAATCCCTATTCGGTAAGTTCAAAAAGAAATCCATTGGTTTTACTATGTTTTTCTTAATGCCAATCTATACAGCTTATGATGACATATTGCTCTTTATGAACACTTAGTACAGATTCTATCTCATATTTGCACCATCTCAATCCCAAAATCAATGCAAATTTCCATTGGCTCTATAGGAAGCTTATTAGTAAGAAAATGAAAAAATGTCTCAAGGATTAGAACTCATGAACTCCTCTTTACAAGACAGTCACATTAACCCAGTAAGTCACTGGAACATGACAGGTGCACTATAATGTCACGAAGGGCAGTGAACAATGAATCACTATTAGGTAAGTTCAAAAAGAAATCCATTGGTTTTACTATGTTTTTCTTAACGCCAATCTATACAGCTTATGATGACATATTGCTCTTTATGAACACTTAGTACAGATTCTATCTCACATGTGCACTATCTCAATCCCAAAATCAATGCAAATTGAAATTGGCTCTATAGGAAGCTTATTAGTAAGTAAATGAAAAAAAATCTCCCTGAGGATTAGAACTCATGAATTCCTGTTTACAAGACAGTTGCATTAACCCAGTAAGCCACTGAAGCACCACACATGCAAAGCAATGTCAATAAGGGCAGTGAACAATGAATCACTATTAGTTAAGTTCAAAAAGAAATCCTTTGGTTTTACTATGTTGTTCTTAATGCCAATCCTTGCAGCGTATGACGACATATTGTTCTTTATGAACACTTAGTACAGATTCTATCTCACATGTGCACTATCGCAATCCCAAAATCAATGCAAATTTCCATTGGCTCTATAGGAAGCTTATTAGTAAGTAAATGAAAAGACCTCTCCAAGGATTAGAACTCATAAACTCCTGCTTATAAGACAATCACATTAACCCAGGAAGCCACTGGAACATCACAGGTGCAAAGTGATGTCAAGAAGGGCAGTGAACCATGAATCACTATTAGGTAAGTTCAAAAAGAAATCCATTGGTTTTACTATGTTATTCTTAATGCCAATCTAAATAGCTTGTGATGACATATTGTTCTTTATGAACACTTAGTACAGAATCTATCTCACAATTGCACTATCTCAATCCCAAAATCAATGCAAATTTCCATTGGCTCTATAGGAAGCTTATTAGTAAGTAAATGAAAAAATATGTCTCGAGGATTAGAGCTCATGAACTCTTGTTTACAAGACAGTCACATTAACCCAGTAAGCCACTAGAACATAACAGGTGCAAAGGAATGTCAAGAAGGGCAGTGAACAATGAATCCCTATTAGGTAAGTTCAAAAAGAAATCCATTGGTTTTACTATGTTTTTCTAAATGCCAATCTATACAGCTTATGATGACATATTGTTCTTTATGAACACTTAGTACAGATTCTGTCTCATATTTGCACCATCTCAATCCCAAAATCAATGCAAATTTCCATTGGCTCTATAGGAAGCTTATTAGTAAGTAAATGAAAAAATCTCTCCAAGGATTAGAACTCATGAACTCCTTTTTATGAGACAGTCACATTAACCCAGTAAGCCACTGGAACATCACTGGTGCAAGAAGATGTAAAGAAGGGCAGTGAACAATGAATCACTATTAGGTAAGTTCAAAAAGAAATCCATTGGTTTTACTATGTTATACTTAGTGCCAATCTAAACAGCTTGTGATGACATATTGTTCTTTATGAACACTTAGTACAGATTCTATCTCACAATTGCACTAGCTCAATCACAAAACCAATGCAAATTTCCATTGGCTCTATAGAAAGCATATTAGTAAGTAAATGAAAAAAAAAGATCTCTGAGGATTAGAACTTATGAATTCCTGTTTACAAGACAGTTGCATTAACCCAATAAGCCACTGAAACACCACACATGCAAACCGATGTCAATAAGGGCAGTGAACAATGAATCACTATTAGGTAAGTTCAAAAAGAAATCCATTGGTTTTACTATGTTATTCTTAATGCCAATCTAAACAGCTTGTGATGACATACTGTTCTTTATGAACACTTAGTACAGATTCTATCTCACAATTGCACTATCTCAATACCAAAATCAATGCAAATTTCCATTGGCTCGATAGGAAGCTTATTAGTAAGTAAATGAAAAAAAATGTCTCAAGGATTAGAACTCATGAACTCCTGTTTACAAGATAGTCACATTAACCCAGTTAGCCACTGGAACATGACAGGTGCAAAGTGATGTCAAGAAGGGCAGTGAACAATGAATCACTATTAGGTAAGTTCAAAAAGAAATCCTTTTATTTTACTTTGTTTTTCTTAATGCCAATCTATACAGCTTATGATGACATATTTCTCTTTATGAACACTTAGTACAGATTCTATCTCACATTTGCACTATCTGAATCCCAAAATCAATGCAAATTTCCATTGGCTCTATAGGAAGCTTATTAGTAAGTAAATGAAAAAAAGCTCTCTGAGGATTAGAAATTATGAACTCCTATTTAAAAGACAGGTGCATTAACCCAGTAAGCCATTGGAACATCACAGGTGCAAAGTGATGTCAAGAAGGGCAGTGAACAATGAATCAATATTAGGTAAGTTCAAAAAGAAATCCGTTGGTTTTACTATGTTGTTCTTAATGCCAATCTTTGCGTATGATGACATATTGTTCTTTATGAACACTTAGTACAGATTCTATCTCACAATTGCACTATCTCAATCCCAAAATGAATGCAAATTTCCATTGGCTCTATAGGAAGCTTATTAGTAAGTAAACGAAAAAAATGTCTCGAGTATTAGAACTCATGAACTCCTGTTTACAAGACAGTCACATTAACCCAGTTAGCCACTGGAACATGACAGGTGCAAAGTGATGACAGGTGCAAAGTGATGTCAAGAAGGGCAGTGAACAATGAATCACTATTAGGTAAGTTCAAAAATAAATCGATTGGTTTTACTATGTTTTTCTTAATGCCAATCTATAAAGCTTATGATGACATATTGCTCTTTATGAACACTTAGTACAGATTCTATCTCACATTTGCACTATCTCAATCCCAAAATCAATGCAAATTTCCATTGGTTCTATAGGAAGCTTATTAGTAAGTAAATGAAAAAAAGCTCTCTGAGGATTACAAATCATGAACTCCTGTTTACATGACAGGTGCATTAACCCAGTAAGCCACTGGAACATCACAGGTGCAAAGAGATGTCAAGAAGGGCAGTGAACAATGCATCACTATTAGGTAAGTTCAAAAAGAAATCCATTGGTTTCAATAAGTTATTCTTAATGCCAATCTTTGCAACGCATGATGACGTATTGTTCTTGATGAACACTTAGTACAGATTCTATCTCACATTTGCGCTATCTCAATCCCAAAATCAATGCAAATTTCCATTGGCTCTATAGGAAGCTTATAAGTAGGTAAATGAAAAAATGTCTCGAGGTTTAGAACTCATGAACTCCTCTTTATAAGACAGTCACATTAACCCAGTAATCCACTGGAACATCACAGGTGCAAAGTGATGTCAAGAAGGGCAGTGAACAATGAATCACTATTAGGTAAGTTCAAAAAGAAATCCATTGGTTTTACTATGTTATTCTTAATGCCAATCTAAACAGCTTGTGATGATATATTGTTCTTTATGAACAATTAGTACAGATTCTATCTCACAATTGCACTAGCTCAATCACAAAACCAATGCAAATTTCCATTGGCTCTATAGGAAGCATATTAGTAAGTAAATGAAAAAAAGCTCTCTGAAGATTAGAACTCATGAATTCCTGTTTACAAGACAGTTGCATTAACCCAGTAAGCCACTGAAACACCACACATGCAATGTGATGTCAATAAGGGCAGTGAACAATGAATCACTATTAGGTAAGTTCAAAAAGAAATCCATTGGTTTTACTATGTTATTCTTAATGCCAATCTAAACAGCTTGCGATGACATATAGTTCTTTATGAACACTTACAGTAGTACAGATTGTTTCTCACAATTGCACTATCAGAATCCCAAAATCAATGCAAATTTCCATTGGCTCTATAGGAAGCTTATTAGTAAGAAAATGAAAAAAATGTCTCGAGGATTAGAACTCATGAACTCCTGTTTACAAGACAGTCACATTAACCCAGTAAGCAACTGGAACATGACAGGTGCAATGTAATGTCACGAAGGGCAGTGAACAATGAATCACTATTAGTTAAGTTCAAAAAGAAATCCATTGGTTTTACTATGTTTTTCTTAACGCCAATCTATACAGCTTATGGTGACATATTGCTCTTTATGAACACTTAGTACAGATTCTATCTCATATTTGCACCATCTCAATCCCAAAATCAATGCAAATTTCCATTGGCTCTATAGGAAGCTTATTAGTAAGTAAATGAAAAAACCTCTCCAAGGATTAGAACTCATGAAATCCTGCTTATAAGACAATCACATTAACCCAGGAAGTCACTGGAACATCACAGATGCAAATTGATGTCAAGAAGGGCAGTGAACCATGAATCACTATTAGGTAAGTTCAAAAAGAAATCCATTGGTTTTACTATGTTATTCTTAATGCCAATCTAAACAGCTTGTGATGACATATTGTTCTTTATGAACACTTAGTACAGATTCTATCTCACAATTGCACTATCTCAATCCCAAAATCAATGCAAATTTCCATTGGCTCTATAGGAAGCTTATTAGTAAGTAAATGAAAAAAAATGTCTCAAGGATTAGAGCTCATGAACTCTTGTTTACAAGACAGTCACATTAACCCAGGAAGTCACTAGAACATAACAGGTGCAAAGGAATGTCAAGAAGGGCAGTGAACAATGAATCCCTATTCGGTAAGTTCAAAAAGAAATCCATTGGTTTTACTATGTTTTTCTTAATGCCAATCTATACAGCTTATGATGACATATTGCTCTTTATGAACACTTAGTACAGATTCTATCTCATATTTGCACCATCTCAATCCCAAAATCAATGCAAATTTCCATTGGCTCTATAGGAAGCTTATTAGTAAGAAAATGAAAAAATGTCTCAAGGATTAGAACTCATGAACTCCTCTTTACAAGACAGTCACATTAACCCAGTAAGTCACTGGAACATGACAGGTGCACTATAATGTCACGAAGGGCAGTGAACAATGAATCACTATTAGGTAAGTTCAAAAAGAAATCCATTGGTTTTACTATGTTTTTCTTAACGCCAATCTATACAGCTTATGATGACATATTGCTCTTTATGAACACTTAGTACAGATTCTATCTCACATGTGCACTATCTCAATCCCAAAATCAATGCAAATTGAAATTGGCTCTATAGGAAGCTTATTAGTAAGTAAATGAAAAAAAATCTCCCTGAGGATTAGAACTCATGAATTCCTGTTTACAAGACAGTTGCATTAACCCAGTAAGCCACTGAAGCACCACACATGCAAAGCAATGTCAATAAGGGCAGTGAACAATGAATCACTATTAGTTAAGTTCAAAAAGAAATCCTTTGGTTTTACTATGTTGTTCTTAATGCCAATCCTTGCAGCGTATGACGACATATTGTTCTTTATGAACACTTAGTACAGATTCTATCTCACATGTGCACTATCTCAATCCCAAAATCAATGCAAATTTCCATTGGCTCTATAGGAAGCTTATTAGTAAGTAAATGAAAAGACCTCTCCAAGGATTAGAACTCATAAACTCCTGCTTATAAGACAATCACATTAACCCAGGAAGCCACTGGAACATCACAGGTGCAAAGTGATGTCAAGAAGGGCAGTGAACCATGAATCACTATTAGGTAAGTTCAAAAAGAAATCCATTGGTTTTACTATGTTATTCTTAATGCCAATCTAAATAGCTTGTGATGACATATTGTTCTTTATGAACACTTAGTACAGAATCTATCTCACAATTGCACTATCTCAATCCCAAAATCAATGCAAATTTCCATTGGCTCTATAGGAAGCTTATTAGTAAGTAAATGAAAAAATATGTCTCGAGGATTAGAGCTCATGAACTCTTGTTTACAAGACAGTCACATTAACCCAGTAAGCCACTAGAACATAACAGGTGCAAAGGAATGTCAAGAAGGGCAGTGAACAATGAATCCCTATTAGGTAAGTTCAAAAAGAAATCCATTGGTTTTACTATGTTTTTCTAAATGCCAATCTATACAGCTTATGATGACATATTGTTCTTTATGAACACTTAGTACAGATTCTGTCTCATATTTGCACCATCTCAATCCCAAAATCAATGCAAATTTCCATTGGCTCTATAGGAAGCTTATTAGTAAGTAAATGAAAAAATCTCTCCAAGGATTAGAACTCATGAACTCCTTTTTATGAGACAGTCACATTAACCCAGTAAGCCACTGGAACATCACTGGTGCAAGAAGATGTAAAGAAGGGCAGTGAACAATGAATCACTATTAGGTAAGTTCAAAAAGAAATCCATTGGTTTTACTATGTTATACTTAGTGCCAATCTAAACAGCTTGTGATGACATATTGTTCTTTATGAACACTTAGTACAGATTCTATCTCACAATTGCACTAGCTCAATCACAAAACCAATGCAAATTTCCATTGGCTCTATAGAAAGCATATTAGTAAGTAAATGAAAAAAAAAGATCTCTGAGGATTAGAACTTATGAATTCCTGTTTACAAGACAGTTGCATTAACCCAATAAGCCACTGAAACACCACACATGCAAACCGATGTCAATAAGGGCAGTGAACAATGAATCACTATTAGGTAAGTTCAAAAAGAAATCCATTGGTTTTACTATGTTATTCTTAATGCCAATCTAAACAGCTTGTGATGACATACTGTTCTTTATGAACACTTAGTACAGATTCTATCTCACAATTGCACTATCTCAATACCAAAATCAATGCAAATTTCCATTGGCTCGATAGGAAGCTTATTAGTAAGTAAATGAAAAAAAATGTCTCAAGGATTAGAACTCATGAACTCCTGTTTACAAGATAGTCACATTAACCCAGTTAGCCACTGGAACATGACAGGTGCAAAGTGATGTCAAGAAGGGCAGTGAACAATGAATCACTATTAGGTAAGTTCAAAAAGAAATCCTTTTATTTTACTTTGTTTTTCTTAATGCCAATCTATACAGCTTATGATGACATATTTCTCTTTATGAACACTTAGTACAGATTCTATCTCACATTTGCACTATCTGAATCCCAAAATCAATGCAAATTTCCATTGGCTCTATAGGAAGCTTATTAGTAAGTAAATGAAAAAAAGCTCTCTGAGGATTAGAAATTATGAACTCCTATTTAAAAGACAGGTGCATTAACCCAGTAAGCCATTGGAACATCACAGGTGCAAAGTGATGTCAAGAAGGGCAGTGAACAATGAATCAATATTAGGTAAGTTCAAAAAGAAATCCGTTGGTTTTACTATGTTGTTCTTAATGCCAATCTTTGCGTATGATGACATATTGTTCTTTATGAACACTTAGTACAGATTCTATCTCACAATTGCACTATCTCAATCCCAAAATGAATGCAAATTTCCATTGGCTCTATAGGAAGCTTATTAGTAAGTAAACGAAAAAAATGTCTCGAGTATTAGAACTCATGAACTCCTGTTTACAAGACAGTCACATTAACCCAGTTAGCCACTGGAACATGACAGGTGCAAAGTGATGACAGGTGCAAAGTGATGTCAAGAAGGGCAGTGAACAATGAATCACTATTAGGTAAGTTCAAAAATAAATCGATTGGTTTTACTATGTTTTTCTTAATGCCAATCTATAAAGCTTATGATGACATATTGCTCTTTATGAACACTTAGTACAGATTCTATCTCACATTTGCACTATCTCAATCCCAAAATCAATGCAAATTTCCATTGGTTCTATAGGAAGCTTATTAGTAAGTAAATGAAAAAAAGCTCTCTGAGGATTACAAATCATGAACTCCTGTTTACATGACAGGTGCATTAACCCAGTAAGCCACTGGAACATCACAGGTGCAAAGAGATGTCAAGAAGGGCAGTGAACAATGCATCACTATTAGGTAAGTTCAAAAAGAAATCCATTGGTTTCAATAAGTTATTCTTAATGCCAATCTTTGCAACGCATGATGACGTATTGTTCTTGATGAACACTTAGTACAGATTCTATCTCACATTTGCGCTATCTCAATCCCAAAATCAATGCAAATTTCCATTGGCTCTATAGGAAGCTTATAAGTAGGTAAATGAAAAAATGTCTCGAGGTTTAGAACTCATGAACTCCTCTTTATAAGACAGTCACATTAACCCAGTAATCCACTGGAACATCACAGGTGCAAAGTGATGTCAAGAAGGGCAGTGAACAATGAATCACTATTAGGTAAGTTCAAAAAGAAATCCATTGGTTTTACTATGTTATTCTTAATGCCAATCTAAACAGCTTGCGATGACATATAGTTCTTTATGAACACTTACAGTAGTACAGATTGTATCTCACAATTGCACTATCTCAATCCCAAAATCAATGCAAATTTCCATTGGCTCTATAGGAAGCTTATTAGTAAGAAAATGAAAAAAATGTCTCGAGGATTAGAACTCATGAACTCCTGTTTACAAGACAGTAACATTAACCCAGTAAGCAACTGGAACATGACAGGTGCAATGTAATGTCACGAAGGGCAGTGAACAATGAATCACTATTAGTTAAGTTCAAAAAGAAATCCATTGGTTTTACTATGTTTTTCTTAACGCCAATCTATACAGCTTATGGTGACATATTGCTCTTTATGAACACTAAGTACAGATTCTATCTCATATTTGCACCATCTCAATCCCAAAATCAATGCAAATTTCCATTGGCTCTATAGGAAGCTTATTAGTAAGTAAATGAAAAAACCTCTCCAAGGATTAGAACTCATGAAATCCTGCTTATAAGACAATCACATTAACCCAGGAAGTCACTGGAACATCACAGATGCAAATTGATGTCAAGAAGGGCAGTGAACCATGAATCACTATTAGGTAAGTTCAAAAAGAAATCCATTGGTTTTACTATGTTATTCTTAGTGCCAATCTAAACAGCTTGTGATGACATATTGTTCTTTATGAACACTTAGTACAGATTATATCTCACAATTGCACTAGCTCAATCACAAAACCAATGCAAATTTCCATTGGCTCTATAGAAAGCATATTAGTAAGTAAATGAAAAAAAAAGATCTCTGAGGATTAGAACTTATGAATTCCTGTTGACAAGACAGTTGCATTAACCCAATAAGCCTCTGAAACGCCACACATGCAAAGCGATGTCAATAAGGGCAGTGAACAATGAATCACTATTAGGTAAGTTCAAAAAGAAATCCATTGGTTTTACCATGTTTTTCTTAACGCCAATCTATACAGCTTATGCTGACATATTGCTCTTTATGAACACTTAGTACAGATTCTATCTCACATGTGCACTATCTCAATCCCAAAATCAATGCAAATTGCCATTGGCTCTATAGGAAGCTTATTAGTAAGTAAATGAAAAAAAAGCTCTCTGAGGATTAGAACTCATGAATTCCTGTTTACAAGACAGTTGCATTAACCCAATAAGCCACTGAAACACCACACATGCAAACCAATGTCAATAAGGGCAGTGAACAATGAATCACTATTAGGTAAGTTCAAAAAGAAATCCATTGGTTTTACTATGTTATTCTTAATGCCAATCTAAACAGCTTGTGATGACATATTGTTCTTTATGAACACTTAGTACAGATTCTATCTCACAATTGCACTATCTCAATCCCAAAATCAATGCAAATTTCCATTGGCTCGATAGGAAGCTTATTAGTAAGTAAATGAAAAAAAGCTCTCTGAGGATTAGAAATTATGAACTCCTATTTAAAAGACAGGTGCATTAACCCAGTAAGCCATTGGAACATCACAGGTGCAAAGTGATGTCAAGAAGGGCAGTGAACAATGAATCAATATTAGGTAAGTTCAAAAAGAAATCCGTTGGTTTTACTATGTTGTTCTTAATGCCAATCTTTGCGTATGATGACATATTGTTCTTTATGAACACTTAGTACAGATTCTATCTCACAATTGCACTATCTCAATCCCAAAATTAATGCAAATTTCCATTGGCTCTATAGGAAGCTTATTAGTAAGTAAACGAAAAAAATGTCTCGAGGATTAGAACTCATGAACTCCTGTTTACAAGACAGTCACATTAACCCAGTTAGCCACTGGAACATGACAGGTGCAAAGTGATGACAGGTGCAAAGTGATGTCAAGAAGGGCAGTGAACAATGAATCACTATTAGGTAAGTTCAAAAATAAATCGATTGGTTTTACTATGTTTTTCTTAATGCCAATCTATAAAGCTTATGATGACATATTGCTCTTTATGAACACTTAGTACAGATTCTATCTCACATTTGCACTATCTCAATCCCAAAATCAATGCAAATTTCCATTGGTTCTATAGGAAGCTTATTAGTAAGTAAATGAAAAAAAGCTCTCTGAGGATTACAAATCATGAACTCCTGTTTACATGACAGGTGCATTAACCCAGTAAGCCACTGGAACATCACAGGTGCAAAGAGATGTCAAGAAGGGCAGTGAACAATGCATCACTATTAGGTAAGTTCAAAAAGAAATCCATTGGTTTCAATAAGTTATTCTTAATGCCAATCTTTGCAACGCATGATGACGTATTGTTCTTGATGAACACGTATTGTTCTTGATGAACACTTAGTACAGATTCTATCTCACATTTGCGCTATCTCAATCCCAAAATCAATGCAAATTTCCATTGGCTCTATAGGAAGCTTATTAGTAGGTAAATGAAAAAATGTCTCGAGGTTTAGAACTCATGAACTCCTCTTTATAAGACAGTCACATTAACCCAGTAATCCACTGGAACATCACAGGTGCAAAGTGATGTCAAGAAGGGCAGTGAACAATGAATCACTATTAGGTAAGTTCAAAAAGAAATCCATTGGTTTTACTATGTTATTCTTAATGCCAATCTAAACAGCTTGTGATGATATATTGTTCTTTATGAACAATTAGTACAGATTCTATCTCACAATTGCACTAGCTCAATCACAAAACCAATGCAAATTTCCATTGGCTCTATAGGAAGCATATTAGTAAGTAAATGAAAAAAAGCTCTCTGAAGATTAGAACTCATGAATTCCTGTTTACAAGACAGTTGCATTAACCCAGTAAGCCACTGAAACACAACACATGCAATGTGATGTCAATAAGGGCAGTGAGCAATGAATCACTATTAGGTAAGTTCAAAAAGAAATCCATTGGTTTTACTATGTTATTCTTAATGCCAATCTAAACAGCTTGCGATGACATATAGTTCTTTATGAACACTTACAGTAGTACAGATTGTATCTCACAATTGCACTATCTCAATCCCAAAATCAATGCAAATTTCCATTGGCTCTATAGGAAGCTTATTAGTAAGAAAATGAAAAAAATGTCTCGAGGATTAGAACTCATGAACTCCTGTTTACAAGACAGTCACATTAACCCAGTAAGCAACTGGAACATGACAGGTGCAATGTAATGTCACGAAGGGCAGTGAACAATGAATCACTATTAGTTAAGTTCAAAAAGAAATCCATTGGTTTTACTATGTTTTTCTTAACGCCAATCTATACAGCTTATGGTGACATATTGCTCTTTATGAACACTAAGTACAGATTCTATCTCATATTTGCACCATCTCAATCCCAAAATCAATGCAAATTTCCATTGGCTCTATAGGAAGCTTATTAGTAAGTAAATAAAAAAACCTCTCCAAGGATTAGAACTCATGAAATCCTGCTTATAAGACAATCACATTAACCCAGGAAGTCACTGGAACATCACAGATGCAAATTGATGTCAAGAAGGGCAGTGAACCATGAATCACTATTAGGTAAGTTCAAAAAGAAATCCATTGGTTTTACTATGTTATTCTTAATGCCAATCTAAACAGCTTGTGATGACATATTGTTCTTTATGAACACTTAGTACAGATTCTATCTCACAATTGCACTATCTCAATCCCAAAATCAATGCAAATTTCCATTGGCTCTATAGGAAGCTTATTAGTAAGTAAATGAAAAAAAATGTCTCAAGGATTAGAGCTCATGAACTCTTGTTTACAAGACAGTCACATTAACCCAGGAAGTCACTAGAACATAACAGGTGCAAAGGAATGTCAAGAAGGGCAGTGAACAATGAATCCCTATTAGGTAAGTTCAAAAAGAAATCCATTGGTTTTACTGTTTTTCTTAACGCCAATCTATACAGCTTATGATGACATATTGCTCTTTATGAACACTTAGTACAGATTCTATCTCACATGTGCACTATCTCAATCCCAAAATCAATGCAAATTTCCATTGGCTCTATAGGAAGCTTATTAGTAAGTAAATGAAAAAAAATCTCCCTGAGGATTAGAACTCATGAATTCCTGTTTACAAGACAGTTGCATTAACCCAGTAAGCCACTGAAGCACCACACATGCAAAGCAATGTCAATAAGGGCAGTGAACAATGAATCACTATTAGTTAAGTTCAAAAAGAAATCCTTTGGTTTTACTATGTTGTTCTTAATGCCAATCCTTGCAGCGTATGACGACATATTGTTCTTTATGAACACTTAGTACAGATTCTATCTCACATGTGCACTATCTCAATCCCAAAATCAATGCAAATTTCCATTGGCTCTATAGGAAGCTTATTAGTAAGTAAATGAAAAAACATCTCCAAGGATTAGAACTCATGAACTCCTGCTTATAAGACAATCACATTAACCCAGGAAGCCACTGGAACATCACAGGTGCAAAGTGATGTCAAGAAGGGCAGTGAACCATGAATCACTATTAGGTAAGTTCAAAAAGAAATCCATTGGTTTTACTATGTTATTCTTAATTCCAATCTAAATAGCTTGTGATGAGATATTGTTCTTTATGAACACTTAGTACAGAATCTATCTCACAATTGCACTATCTCAATCCCAAAATCAATGCAAATTTCGATTGGCTCTATAGGAAGCTTATTAGTAAGTAAATGAAAAAATATGTCTCGAGGATTAGCGCTCATGAACTCTTGTTTACAAGACAGTCACATTAACCCAGTAAGCCACTAGAACATAACAGGTGCAAAGGAATGTCAAGAAGGGCAGTGAACAATGAATCCCTATTAGGTAAGTTCAAAAAGAAATCCATTGGTTTTACTATGTTTTCTAAATGCCAATCTATACAGCTTATGATGACATATTGTTCTTTATGAACACTTAGTACAGATTCTGTCTCATATTTGCACCATCTCAATCCCAAAATCAATGCAAATTTCCATTGGCTCTATAGGAAGCTTATTAGTAAGTAAATTAAAATATCTCTCCAAGGATTAGAACTCATGAAGTCCTTTTTATGAGACAGTCACTTTAACCCAGTAAGCCACTGGAACAACACAGGTGCAAGAAGATGTAAAGAAGGGCAGTGAACAATGAATCACTATTAGGTAAGTTCAAAAAGAAATCCATTGGTTTTACTATGTTATTCTTAATGCCAATCTAAACAGCTTGTGATGACATATTGTTCTTTATGAACACTGAGTACAGATTCTATCTCACAATTGCACTAGCTCAATCACAAAACCAATGCAAATTTCCATTGGCTCTATAGAAAGCATATCAGTAAGTAAATGAAAAAAAAGATCTCTGAGGATTAGAACTTATGAATTCCTGTTTACAAGACAGTTGCATTAACCCAATAAGCCTCTGAAACGCCACACATGCAAAGCGATGTCAATAAGGGCAGTGAACAATGAATCACTATTAGGTAAGTTAAAAAAGAAATCCATTGGTTTTACTATGTTATTCTTAATGCCAATCTAAACAGCTTGCGATGACATATAGTTCTTTATGAACACTTACCGTAGTACAGATTGTATCTCACAATTGCACTATCTCAATCCCAAAATCAATGCAAATTTCCATTGGCTCTATAGGAAGCTTATTAGTAAGAAAATGAAAAAAAGTCTTGAGGATTAGAACTCATGAACTCCTGTTTACAAGACAGTCACATTAACCCAGTAAGCCACTGGAACATGACAGGTGCAGAGAAATGTCACGAAGGGCAGTGAACAATGAATCACTATTAGGTAAGTTCAAAAAGAAATCCATTGGTTTTACCATGTTTTTCTTAACGCCAATCTATACAGCTTATGCTGACATATTGCTCTTTATGAACACTTAGTACAGATTCTATCTCACATGTGCACTATCTCAATCCCAAAATCAATGCAAATTGCCATTGGCTCTATAGGAAGCTTATTAGTAAGTAAATGAAAAAAAAGCTCTCTGAGGATTAGAACTCATGAATACCTGTTTACAAGACAGTTGCATTAACTCAATAAGCCACTGAAACACCACACATGCAAACTGATGTCAATAAGGGCAGTGAACAATGAATCACTATTAGGTAAGTTCAAAAAGAAATCCATTGGTTTTACTATGTTATTCTTAATGCCAATCTAAACAGCTTGTGATGACATATTGTTCTTTATGAACACTTAGTACAGATTCTATCTCACAATTGCACCATCTCAATCCCAAAATCAATGCAAATTTCCATTGGCTCGATAGGAAGCTTATTAGTGAGTAAATGAAAAAATATGTCTCAAGGATTAGAACTCATGAACTCCTGTTTACAAGACAGTCACATTAACCCAGTTAGCCACTGGAACATGACAGGTGCAAAGTGATGTCAAGAAGGGCAGTGAACAATGAATCACTATTAGGTAAGTTCAAAAAGAAATCCATTGGTTTTACTGTGTTTTTCTTAATGCCAATCTATACAGCTTATGATGACATATTGCTCTTTATGAACACTTAGTACAGATTCTATCTCACATTTGCACTATCTGAATCCCAAAATCAATGCAAATTTCCATTGGCTCTATAGGAAGCTTATTAGTAAGTAAATGAAAAAAAGCTCTCTGAGGATTAGAAATTATGAACTCCTGTTTAAAAAACAGGTGCATTAACCCAGTAAGCCATTGGAACATCAAAGGTGCAAAGTGATGTCAAGAAGGGCAGTCAACAATGAATCAATATTAGGTAAGTTCAAAAAGAAATCCGTTGGTTTTACTATGTTGTTCTTAATGCCAATCTTTGCGTATGATGACATATTGTTCTTTATGAACACTTAGTACAGATTCTATCTCACAATTGCACTATCTCAATCCCAAAATTAATGCAAATTTCCATTGGCTCTATAGGAAGCTTAATAGTAAGTAAACGAAAAAAATGTCTCGAGGATTAGAACTCATGAACTCCTGTTTACAAGACAGTCACATTAACCCAGTTAGCCACTGGAACATGACAGGTGCAAAGTGATGACAGGTGCAAAGTGATGTCAAGAAGGGCAGTGAACAATGAATCACTATTAGGTAAGTTCAAAAATAAATCAATTGGTTTTACTATGTTTTTCTTAATGCCAATCTATAAAGCTTATGATGACATATTGCTCTTTATGAACACTTAGTACAGATTCTATCTCACATTTGCACTATCTCAATCCCAAAATCAATGCAAATTTCCATTGGTTCTATAGGAAGCTTATTAGCAAGTAAATGAAAAAAAGATCTCTGAGGATTAGAAATCATGAACTCCTGTTTACAAGACAGGTGCATTAACCCAGTAAGCCACTGGAACATCACAGGTGCAAAGAGATGTCAAGAAGGGCAGTGAACAATGCATCACTATTAGGTAAGTTCAAAAAGAAATCCATTGGTTTCAATAAGTTATTCTTAATGCCAATCTAAACAGCTTGCGATGACATATAGTACCTTATGAACACTTACCGTAATACAGATTGTATCTCACAATTGCACTATCTCAATCCCAAAATCAATGCAAATTTCCATTGGCTCTATAGGAAGCTTATTAGTAAGAAAATGAAAAAATGTCTCAAAGATTAGAACTCATGAACTCCTCTTTACAAGACAGTCACATTAACCCAGTAAGCCACTGGAACATGACAGGTGCTGTATAATGTCACGAAGGGCAGTGAACAATGAATCACTATTAGGTAAGTTCAAAAAGAAATCCATTGGTTTTACTATGTTTTTCTTAACGCCAATCTATACAGCTTATTATGACATGTTGCTCTTTATGAACACTTAGTACAGATTCTATCTCACATGTGCACTATCTCAATCCCAAAATCAATGCAAATTGCCATTGGCTCTATAGGAAGCTTATTAGTAAGTAAATGAAAAAAAATCTCCCTGAGGATTAGAACTCATGAATTCCTGTTTACAAGACAGTTGCATTAACCCAGTAAGCCACTGAAGCACCACACATGCAAAGCGATGTCAATAAGGGCAGTGAACAATGAATCACTATTAGTTAAGTTCAAAAAGAAATCCTTTGTTTTTACTATGTTGTTCTTAATGCCAATCTTTGCAGCGTATGACGACATATTGTTCTTTATGAACACTTAGTACAGATTCTATCTCACAATTGCACTATTTCAAGCCCAGAATCAATGCAAATTTCCATTGGCTCTATAGGAAGCTTATTAGTAAGTAAATTAAAAAACCTCTCCAAGGATTAGAACTCATGAACTCCTGCTTATAAGACAATCACATTAACCCAGGAAGCCACTGGAACATCACAGGTGCAAAGTGATGTCAAGAAGGGCAGTGAACCATGAATCACTATTAGGTAAGTTCAAAAAGAAATCCATTGGTTTTACTATGTTATTCTTAATGCCAATCTAAATAGCTTGTGATGACATATTGTTCTTTATGAACACTTAGTACAGAATCTATCTCACAATTGCACTATCTCAATCCCAAAATCAATACAAATTTCCATTGGCTCTATAGGAAGCTTATTAGTAAGTAAATGAAAAAAAATGTCTCGAGGATTAGAGCTCATGAACTCTTGTTTACAAGACAGTCACATTAACCCAGTAAGCCACTAGAACATAACAGGTGCAAAGGAATGTCAAGAAGGGCAGTGAACAATGAATCCCTATTAGGTAAGTTCAAAAAGAAATCCATTGGTTTTACTATGTTTTTCTTAATGCCAATCTATACAGCTTATGATGACATATTGTTCTTTATGAACACTTAGTACAGATTCTGTCTCATATTTGCACCATCTCAATCCCAAAATCAATGCAAATTTCCATTGGCTCTATAGGAAGCTTATTAGTAAGTAAATGAAAATATCTCTCCAAAGATTAGAACTCATGAACTCCTTTTTATGAGACAGTCACATTAACCCAGTAAGCCACCGGAACAACACAGGTGCAAGAAGATGTAAAGAAGGGCAGTGAACAATGAATCACTATTAGGTAAGTTCAAAAAGAAATCCATTGGTTTTACTATGTTATTCTTAATGCCAATCTAAACAGCTTGTGATGACATATTGTTCTTTATGAACACTTAGTACAGATTCTATCTCACAATTGCACTAGCTCAATCACAAAACCAATGCAAATTTCCATTGGCTCTATAGAAAGCATATTAGTAAGTAAATGAAAAAAAAGATCTCTGAGGATTAGAACTTATGAATTCCTGTTTACAAGACAGTTGCATTAACCCAATAAGCCTCTGAAACGCCACACATGCAAAGTGATGTCAATAAGGGCAGTGAACAATGAATCACTATTAGGTAAGTTCAAAAAGAAATCCATTGGTTTTACTATGTTATTCTTAATGCCAATCTAAACAGCTTGCGATGACATATAGTTCTTTATGAACACTTACCGTAGTACAGATTGTATCTCACAATTGCACTATCTCAATCCCAAAATCAATGCAAATTTCCATTGGCTCTATAGGAAGCTTATTAGTAAGAAAATGAAAAAATGTCTCGAGGATTAGAACTCATGAACTCCTGTTTACAAGACAGTCACATTAACCCAGTAAGCCACTGGAATATGACAAGTGCAGAGAAATGTCACGAAGGGCAGTGAACAATGAATCACTATTAGGTAAGTTCAAAAAGAAATCCATTGGTTTTACCATGTTTTTCTTAACCCCAATCTATACAGCTTATGCTGACATATTGCTCTTTATGAACACTTAGTACAGATTCTATCTCACATGTGCACTATCTCAATCCCAAAATCAATGCAAATTTCCATTGGCTCTATAGGAAGCTTATTAGTAAGTAAATGAAAAAAAGCTCTCTGAGGATTAGAAATTATGAACTCCTGTTTAAAAGACAGGTGCATTAACCCAGTAAGCCATTAGAACATCACAGGTGCAAAGTGATGTCAAGAAGGGCAGTGAACAATGAATCAATATTAGGTAAGTTCAAAAAGAAATCCGTTGGTTTTACTATGTTGTTCTTAATGCCAATCTTTGCGTATGAAGACATATTGTTCTTTATGAACACGTAGTACAGATTCTATCTCACAATTGCACTATCTCAATCCCAAAATTAATGCAAATTTCCATTGGCTCTATAGGAAGCTTATTAGTTAGTAAACGAAAAAAATGTCTCGAGGATTAGAACTCATGAACTCCTGTTTACAAGACAGTCACATTAACCCAGTTAGCCACTGGAACATGACAGGTGCAAAGTGATGACAGGGGCAAAGTGATGTCAAGAAGGGCAGTGAACAATGAATCACTATTAGGTAAGTTCAAAAATAAATCGATTGGTTTTACTATGTTTTTCTTAATGCCAATCTATAAAGCTTATGATGACATATTGCTCTTTATGAACACTTAGTTCAGATTCTGTCTCATATTTGCACCATCTCAATCCCAAAATCAATGCAAATTTCCATTGGCTCTATAGGAAGCTTATTAGTAAGAAAATGAAAAAAAGTCTCGAGGATTAGAACTCATGAACTCCTGTTTACAAGACAGTCACATTAACCCAGTAAGCCACTGGAACATGACAGGTGCAGAAAAATGTCACGAAGGGCAGTGAACAATGAATCACTATTAGGTAAGTTCAAAAAGAAATCCATTGGTTTTACCATGTTTTTCTTAACGCCAATCTATACCGCTTATGCTGACATATTGCTCTTTATGAACACTTAGTACAGATTCTATCTCACATGTGCACTATCTCAATCCCAAAATCAATGCAAATTTCCATTGGCTCTATAGGAAGCTTATTAGTAGGTAAATGAAAAAATGTCTCGAGGTTTAGAACTCATGAACTCCTCTTTATAAGACAGTCACATTAACCCAGTAATCCACTGGAACATCACAGGTGCAAAGTGATGTCAAGAAGGGCAGTGAACAATGAATCCCTATTAGGTAAGTTCAAAAAGAAATCCATTGGTTTTACCATGTTTTTCTTAACGCCAATCTATACAGCTTATGCTGACATATTGCTCTTTATGTACACTTAGTACAGATTCTATCTCACATGTGCACTATCTCAATCCCAAAATCAATGCAAATTTCCATTGGCTCTATAGGAAGCTTATTAGTAAGTAAATGAAAAAAAATGTCTCGAGGATTAGAGCTCATGAACTCTTGTTTACAAGACAGTCACATTAACCCAGTAAGCCACTAGAACATAACAGGTGCAAAGGAATGTCAAGAAGGGCAGTGAACAATGAATCCCTATTAGGTAAGTTCAAAAAGAAATTCATTGGTTTTACTATGTTTTTCTTAATGCCAATCTATACAGCTTATGATGACATATTATTCTTTATGAACACTTAGTACAGATTCTATCTCACATGTGCACTATCTCAATCAGAAAATCAATGCAAATTGCCATTGGCTCTATAGGAAGCTTATTAGTAAGTAAATGAAAAAAAAGCTCTCTGAGGATTAGAACTCATGAATTCCTGTTTACAAGGCAGTTGCATTAACCCAATAAGCCACTGAAACACCACACATGCAAACGGATGTCAATAAGGGCAGTGAACAATGAATCACTATTAGGTAAGTTCAAAAAGAAATCCATTAGTTTTACTATGTTATTCTTAATGCCAATCTAAACAGCTTGTGATGACATATTGTTCTTTATGAACACTTAGTACAGATTCTATCTCACAATTGCACTATCTCAATCCCAAAATCAATGCAAATTTCCATTGGCTTGATAGGAAGCTTATTAGTAAGTAAATGAAAAAAAATGTCTCAAGGATTAGAACTCATGAACTCCTGTTTACAAGATAGTCACATTAACCCAGTTAGCCACTGGAACATGACAGGTGCAAAGTGATGTCAAGAAGGGCAGTGAACAATGAATCACTATTAGGTAAGTTCAAAAAGAAATCCATTGGTTTTACCATGTTTTTCTTAACGCCAATCTATACAGCTTATGCTGACATATTGCTCTTTATGAACACTTAGTACAGATTCTATCTCACATGTGCACTATCTCAATCCCAAAATCAATGCAAATTTCCATTGGCTCTATAGGAAGCTTATTAGTAGGTAAATGAAAAAATGTCTCGAGGTTTAGAACTCATGAACTCCTCTTTATAAGACAGTCACATTAACCCAGTAATCCACTGGAACATCACAGGTGCAAAGTGATGTCAAGAAGGGCAGTGAACCAGGAATCACTATTAGGTAAGTTCAAAAAGAAATCCATTGGTTTTACTATGTTATTCTAAATGCCAATCTAAATAGCTTGTGATGACATATTGTTCTTTATGAACACTTAGTACAGAATCTATTTCACAATTGCACTATCTCAATCCCAAAATCAATGCAAATTTCCATTGGCTCTATAGGAAGCTTATTAGTAAGTAAATGAAAAAAAATGTCTCAAGCATTAGAGCTCATGAACTCTTGTTTACAAGACAGTCACATTAACCCAGTAAGCCACTAGAACATAACAGGTGCAAAGGAATGTCAAGAAGGGCAGTGAACAATGAATCCCTATTAGGTAAGTTCAAAAAGAAATCCGTTGGTTTTACTATGTTGTTCTTAATGCCAATCTTTGCGTATGAAGACATATTGTTCTTTATGAACACTTAGTACAGATTCTATCTCACAATTGCACTATCTCAATCCCAAAATTAATGCAAATTTCCATTGGCTCTATAGGAAGCTTATTAGTAGGTAAACGAAAAAAATGTCTCGAGGATTAGAACTCATGAACTCCTGTTTACAAGACAGTCACATTAACCCAGTTAGCCACTGGAACATGACAGGTGCAAAGTGATGACAGGTGCAAAGTGATGTCAAGAAGGGCAGTGAACAATGAATCACTATTAGGTAAGTTCAAAAATAAATCGATTGGTTTTACTATGTTTTTCTTAATGCCAATCTATAAAGCTTATGATGACATATTGCTCTTTATGAACACTTAGTACAGATTCTGTCTCATATTTGCACCATCTCAATCCCAAAATCAATGCAAATTTCCATTGGCTCTATAGGAAGCTTATTAGTAAGTAAATGAAAATAACTCTCCAAGAATTAGAACTCATGAACTCCTTTTTATGAAACAGTCACATTAACCCAGTAAGCCACTGGAACAACACAGGTGCAAGAAGATGTAAAGAAGGGCAGTGAACAATGAATCACTATTAGGTAAGTTCAAAAAGAAATCCATTGGTTTTACCATGTTTTTCTTAACCCCAATCTATACAGCTTATGCTGACATATTGCTCTTTATGAACACTTAGTACAGATTCTATCTCACATGTGCACTATCTCAATCCCAAAATCAATGCAAATTTCCATTGGCTCTATAGGAAGCTTATTAGTAAGTAAATGAAAAAAAGCTCTCTGAGGATTAGAAATTATGAACTCCTGTTTAAAAGACAGGTGCATTAACCCAGTAAGCCATTAGAACATCACAGGTGCAAAGTGATGTCAAGAAGGGCAGTGAACAATGAATCAATATTAGGTAAGTTCAAAAAGAAATCCGTTGGTTTTACTATGTTGTTCTTAATGCCAATCTTTGCGTATGAAGACATATTGTTCTTTATGAACACGTAGTACAGATTCTATCTCACAATTGCACTATCTCAATCCCAAAATTAATGCAAATTTCCATTGGCTCTATAGGAAGCTTATTAGTTAGTAAACGAAAAAAATGTCTCGAGGATTAGAACTCATGAACTCCTGTTTACAAGACAGTCACATTAACCCAGTTAGCCACTGGAACATGACAGGTGCAAAGTGATGACAGGGGCAAAGTGATGTCAAGAAGGGCAGTGAACAATGAATCACTATTAGGTAAGTTCAAAAATAAATCGATTGGTTTTACTATGTTTTTCTTAATGCCAATCTATAAAGCTTATGATGACATATTGCTCTTTATGAACACTTAGTTCAGATTCTGTCTCATATTTGCACCATCTCAATCCCAAAATCAATGCAAATTTCCATTGGCTCTATAGGAAGCTTATTAGTAAGAAAATGAAAAAAAGTCTCGAGGATTAGAACTCATGAACTCCTGTTTACAAGACAGTCACATTAACCCAGTAAGCCACTGGAACATGACAGGTGCAGAAAAATGTCACGAAGGGCAGTGAACAATGAATCACTATTAGGTAAGTTCAAAAAGAAATCCATTGGTTTTACCATGTTTTTCTTAACGCCAATCTATACCGCTTATGCTGACATATTGCTCTTTATGAACACTTAGTACAGATTCTATCTCACATGTGCACTATCTCAATCCCAAAATCAATGCAAATTTCCATTGGCTCTATAGGAAGCTTATTAGTAGGTAAATGAAAAAATGTCTCGAGGTTTAGAACTCATGAACTCCTCTTTATAAGACAGTCACATTAACCCAGTAATCCACTGGAACATCACAGGTGCAAAGTGATGTCAAGAAGGGCAGTGAACAATGAATCCCTATTAGGTAAGTTCAAAAAGAAATCCATTGGTTTTACCATGTTTTTCTTAACGCCAATCTATACAGCTTATGCTGACATATTGCTCTTTATGTACACTTAGTACAGATTCTATCTCACATGTGCACTATCTCAATCCCAAAATCAATGCAAATTTCCATTGGCTCTATAGGAAGCTTATTAGTAAGTAAATGAAAAAAAATGTCTCGAGGATTAGAGCTCATGAACTCTTGTTTACAAGACAGTCACATTAACCCAGTAAGCCACTAGAACATAACAGGTGCAAAGGAATGTCAAGAAGGGCAGTGAACAATGAATCCCTATTAGGTAAGTTCAAAAAGAAATTCATTGGTTTTACTATGTTTTTCTTAATGCCAATCTATACAGCTTATGATGACATATTATTCTTTATGAACACTTAGTACAGATTCTATCTCACATGTGCACTATCTCAATCAGAAAATCAATGCAAATTGCCATTGGCTCTATAGGAAGCTTATTAGTAAGTAAATGAAAAAAAAGCTCTCTGAGGATTAGAACTCATGAATTCCTGTTTACAAGGCAGTTGCATTAACCCAATAAGCCACTGAAACACCACACATGCAAACGGATGTCAATAAGGGCAGTGAACAATGAATCACTATTAGGTAAGTTCAAAAAGAAATCCATTAGTTTTACTATGTTATTCTTAATGCCAATCTAAACAGCTTGTGATGACATATTGTTCTTTATGAACACTTAGTACAGATTCTATCTCACAATTGCACTATCTCAATCCCAAAATCAATGCAAATTTCCATTGGCTTGATAGGAAGCTTATTAGTAAGTAAATGAAAAAAAATGTCTCAAGGATTAGAACTCATGAACTCCTGTTTACAAGATAGTCACATTAACCCAGTTAGCCACTGGAACATGACAGGTGCAAAGTGATGTCAAGAAGGGCAGTGAACAATGAATCACTATTAGGTAAGTTCAAAAAGAAATCCATTGGTTTTACCATGTTTTTCTTAACGCCAATCTATACAGCTTATGCTGACATATTGCTCTTTATGAACACTTAGTACAGATTCTATCTCACATGTGCACTATCTCAATCCCAAAATCAATGCAAATTTCCATTGGCTCTATAGGAAGCTTATTAGTAGGTAAATGAAAAAATGTCTCGAGGTTTAGAACTCATGAACTCCTCTTTATAAGACAGTCACATTAACCCAGTAATCCACTGGAACATCACAGGTGCAAAGTGATGTCAAGAAGGGCAGTGAACCAGGAATCACTATTAGGTAAGTTCAAAAAGAAATCCATTGGTTTTACTATGTTATTCTAAATGCCAATCTAAATAGCTTGTGATGACATATTGTTCTTTATGAACACTTAGTACAGAATCTATTTCACAATTGCACTATCTCAATCCCAAAATCAATGCAAATTTCCATTGGCTCTATAGGAAGCTTATTAGTAAGTAAATGAAAAAAAATGTCTCAAGCATTAGAGCTCATGAACTCTTGTTTACAAGACAGTCACATTAACCCAGTAAGCCACTAGAACATAACAGGTGCAAAGGAATGTCAAGAAGGGCAGTGAACAATGAATCCCTATTAGGTAAGTTCAAAAAGAAATCCGTTGGTTTTACTATGTTGTTCTTAATGCCAATCTTTGCGTATGAAGACATATTGTTCTTTATGAACACTTAGTACAGATTCTATCTCACAATTGCACTATCTCAATCCCAAAATTAATGCAAATTTCCATTGGCTCTATAGGAAGCTTATTAGTAGGTAAACGAAAAAAATGTCTCGAGGATTAGAACTCATGAACTCCTGTTTACAAGACAGTCACATTAACCCAGTTAGCCACTGGAACATGACAGGTGCAAAGTGATGACAGGTGCAAAGTGATGTCAAGAAGGGCAGTGAACAATGAATCACTATTAGGTAAGTTCAAAAATAAATCGATTGGTTTTACTATGTTTTTCTTAATGCCAATCTATAAAGCTTATGATGACATATTGCTCTTTATGAACACTTAGTACAGATTCTGTCTCATATTTGCACCATCTCAATCCCAAAATCAATGCAAATTTCCATTGGCTCTATAGGAAGCTTATTAGTAAGTAAATGAAAATAACTCTCCAAGAATTAGAACTCATGAACTCCTTTTTATGAAACAGTCACATTAACCCAGTAAGCCACTGGAACAACACAGGTGCAAGAAGATGTAAAGAAGGGCAGTGAACAATGAATCACTATTAGGTAAGTTCAAAAAGAAATCCATTGGTTTTACTATGTTATTCTTAATGCCAATCTAAACAGCTTGTGATGACATATTGTTCTTTATGAACACTTAGTACAGATTCTATCTCACAATTGCACTAGCTCAATCACAAAACCAATGCAAATTTCCATTGGCTCTATAGAAAGCATATTAGTAAGTAAATGAAAAAAAAGATCTCTGAGGATTAGAACTTATGAATTCCTGTTTACAAGACAGTTGCATTAACCCAATAAGCCTCTGAAACGCCACGCATGCAAAGCGATGTCAATAAGGGCAGTGAACAATGAATCACTATTAGGTAAGTTCAAAAAGAAATCCATTGGTTTTACTATGTTATTCTTAATGCCAATCTAAACAGCTTGCGATGACATATAGTTCTTTATGAACACTTACCGTAGTACAGATTGTATCTCACAATTGCACTATCTCAATCCCAAAATCAATGCAAATTTCCATTGGCTCTATAGGAAGCTTATTAGTAAGAAAATGAAAAAATGTCTCGAGGATTAGAACTCATGAACTCCTGTTTACAAGACAGTCACATTAACCCAGTAAGCCACTGGAACATGACAGGTGCAGAGTAATGTCACGAAGGGCAGTGAACAATGAATCACTATTAGGTAAGTTCAAAAAGAAATCCATTGGTTTTACCATGTTTTTCTTAACGCCAATCTATACAGCTTATGCTGACATATTGCTCTTTATGAACACTTAGTACAGATTCTATCTCACATGTGCACTATCTCAATCAGAAAATCAATGCAAATTGCCATTGGCTCTATAGGAAGCTTATTAGTAAGTAAATGAAAAAAAAGCTCTCTGAGGATTAGAACTCATGAATTCCTGTTTACAAGGCAGTTGCATTAACCCAATAAGCCACTGAAACACCACACATGCAAACGGATGTCAATAAGGGCAGTGAACAATGAATCACTATTAGGTAAGTTCAAAAAGAAATCCATTAGTTTTACTATGTTATTCTTAATGCCAATCTAAACAGCTTGTGATGACATATTGTTCTTTATGAACACTTAGTACAGATTCTATCTCACAATTGCACTATCTCAATCCCAAAATCAATGCAAATTTCCATTGACTCGATAGGAAGATTATTAGTAAGTAAATGAAAAAAAATGTCTCAAGGATTAGAACTCATGAACTCCTGTTTACAAGATAGTCACATTAACCCAGTTAGCCACTGGAACATGACAGGTGCAAAGTGATGTCAAGAAGGGCAGTGAACAATGAATCACTATTGGGTAAGTTCAAAAAGAAATCCATTGGTTTTACCATGTTTTTCTTAACGCCAATCTATACAGCTTATGCTGACATATTGCTCTTTATGAACACTTAGTACAGATTCTATCTCACATGTGCACTATCTCAATCCCAAAATCAATGCAAATTTCCATTGGCTCTATAGGAAGCTTATTAGTAGGTAAATGAAAAAATGTCTCGAGGTTTAGAACTCATGAACTCCTCTTTATAAGACAGTCACATTAACCCAGTAATCCACTGGAACATCACAGGTGCAAAGTGATGTCAAGAAGGGCAGTGAACCATGAATCACTATTAGGTAAGTTCAAAAAGAAATCCATTGGTTTTACTATGTTATTCTTAATGCCAATCTAAATAGCTTGTGATGACATATTGTTCTTTATGAACACTTAGTACAGAATCTATTTCACAATTGCACTATCTCAATCCCAAAATCAATGCAAATTTCCATTGGCTCTATAGGAAGCTTATTAGTAAGTAAATGAAAAAAAATGTCTCGAGGATTAGAGCTCATGAACTCTTGTTTACAAGACAGTCACATTAACCCAGTAAGCCACTAGAACATAACAGGTGCAAAGGAATGTCAAGAAGGGCAGTGAACAATGAATCCCTATTAGGTAAGTTCAAAAAGAAATCCATTGGTTTTACTATGTATTTCTTAATGCCAATCTATACAGCTTATGATGACATATTGTTCTTTATGAACACTTAGTACAGTTTCTGTCTCATATTTGCACCATCTCAATCCCAAAATCAATGCAAATTTCAATTGGCTCTATAGGAAGCTTATTAGTAAGTAAATGAAAAAATCTCTCCAAGGATTAGAACTCATGAACTCCTTTTTATGAGACAGTCATATTAACCCAGTAAGCCACTGGAACATCACAGGTGCAAAAAGATGTAAAGAAGGGCAGTGAACAATGAATCACTATTAGGTAAGTTCAAAAAAAAATCCATTGGTTTTACTATGTTATTCTTAATGCCAATCTAAACAGCTTGTGATGACATATTGTTCTTTATGAACACTTAGTACAGATTCTATCTCACAATTGCACTAGCTCAATCACAAAAACAATGCAAATTTTCTTTGGCTCTATAGAAAGCATATTAGTAAGTAAATGAAAAAAAAGATCTCTGAGGATTAGAACTTATGAATTCCTGTTTACAAGACAGTTGCATTAACCCAATAAGCCTCTGAAACGCCACACATGCAAAGCGATGTCAATAAGGGCAGTGAACAATGAATCACTATTAGGTAAGTTCAAAAAGAAATCCATTGGTTTTACTATGTTATTCTTAATGCCAATCTAAACAGCTTGCGATGACATATAGTTCTTTATGAACACTTACCGTAGTACAGATTGTATCTCACAATTGCACTATCTCAATCCCAAAATCAATGCAAATTTCCATGGCTCTATAGGAAGCTTATTAGTAAGAAAATGAAAAAATGTCTCGAGGATTAGAACTCATGAACTCCTGTTTACAAGAGAGTCACATTAACCCAGTAAGCCACTGGAACATGACAGGTGCAGAGAAATGTCACGAAGGGCAGTGAACAATGAATCACTATTAGGTAAGTTCAAAAAGAAATCCATTGGTTTTACCATGTTTTTCTTAACGCCAATCTATACAGCTTATGCTGACATATTGCTCTTTATGAACACTTAGTACAGATTCTATCTCACATGTGCACTATCTCAATCAGAAAATCAATGCAAATTGCCATTGGCTCTATAGGAAGCTTATTAGTAAGTAAATGAAAAAAAAGCTCTCTGAGGATTAGAACTCATGAATTCCTGTTTACAAGGCAGTTGCATTAACCCAATGAGCCACTGAAACACCACACATGCAAACGGATGTCAATAAGGGCAGTGAACAATGAATCACTATTAGGTAAGTTCAAAAAGAAATCCATTAGTTTTACTATGTTATTCTTAATGCCAATCTAAACAGCTTGTGATGACATATTGTTCTTTATGAACACTTAGTACAGATTCTATCTCACAATTGCACTATCTCAATCACAAAATCAATGCAAATTTCCATTGACTCGATAGGAAGATTATTAGTAAGTAAATGAAAAAAAATGTCTCAAGGATTAGAACTCATGAACTCCTGTTTACAAGATAGTCACATTAACCCAGTTAGCCACTGGAACATGACAGGTGCAAAGTGATGTCAAGAAGGGCAGTGAACAATGAATCACTATTAGGTAAGTTCAAAAAGAAATCCATTGGTTTTACCATGTTTTTCTTAACGCCAATCTATACAGCTTATGCTGACATATTGCTCTTTATGAACACTTAGTACAGATTCTATCTCACATGTGCACTATCTCAATCAGAAAATCAATGCAAATTGCCATTGGCTCTATAGGAAGCTTATTAGTAAGTAAATGAAAAATAAGCTCTCTGAGGATTAGAACTCATGAATTCCTGTTTACAAGGCAGTTGCATTAACCCAATAAGCCACTGAAACACCACACATGCAAACGGATGTAAATAAGGGCAGTGAACAATGAATCACTATTAGGTAAGTTCAAAAAGAAATCCATTAGTTTTACTATGTTATTCTTAATGCCAATCTAAACAGCTTGTGATGACATATTGTTCTTTATGAACACTTAGTACAGATTCTATCTCACAATTGCACTATCTCAATCCCAAAATCAATGCAAATTTCCATTGACTCGATAGGAAGATTATTAGTAAGTAAATGAAAAAAAATGTCTCAAGGATTAGAACTCATGAACTCCTGTTTACAAGATAGTCACATTAACCCAGTTAGCCACTGGAACATGACAGGTGCAAAGTGATGTCAAGAAGGGCAGTGAACAATGAATCACTATTGGGTAAGTTCAAAAAGAAATCCATTGGTTTTACCATGTTTTTCTTAACGCCAATCTATACAGCTTATGCTGACATATTGCTCTTTATGAACACTTAGTACAGATTCTATCTCACATGTGCACTATCTCAATCCCAAAATCAATGCAAATTTCCATTGGCTCTATAGGAAGCTTATTAGTAGGTAAATGAAAAAATGTCTCGAGGTTTAGAACTCATGAACTCCTCTTTATAAGACAGTCACATTAACCCAGTAATCCACTGGAACATCACAGGTGCAAAGTGATGTCAAGAAGGGCAGTGAACCATGAATCACTATTAGGTAAGTTCAAAAAGAAATCCATTGGTTTTACTATGTTATTCTTAATGCCAATCTAAATAGCTTGTGATGACATATTGTTCTTTATGAACACTTAGTACAGAATCTATTTCACAATTGCACTATCTCAATCCCAAAATCAATGCAAATTTCCATTGGCTCTATAGGAAGCTTATTAGTAAGTAAATGAAAAAAAATGTCTCGAGGATTAGAGCTCATGAACTCTTGTTTACAAGACAGTCACATTAACCCAGTAAGCCACTAGAACATAACAGGTGCAAAGGAATGTCAAGAAGGGCAGTGAACAATGAATCCCTATTAGGTAAGTTCAAAAAGAAATCCATTGGTTTTACTATGTATTTCTTAATGCCAATCTATACAGCTTATGATGACATATTGTTCTTTATGAACACTTAGTACAGTTTCTGTCTCATATTTGCACCATCTCAATCCCAAAATCAATGCAAATTTCAATTGGCTCTATAGGAAGCTTATTAGTAAGTAAATGAAAAAATCTCTCCAAGGATTAGAACTCATGAACTCCTTTTTATGAGACAGTCATATTAACCCAGTAAGCCACTGGAACATCACAGGTGCAAAAAGATGTAAAGAAGGGCAGTGAACAATGAATCACTATTAGGTAAGTTCAAAAAAAAATCCATTGGTTTTACTATGTTATTCTTAATGCCAATCTAAACAGCTTGTGATGACATATTGTTCTTTATGAACACTTAGTACAGATTCTATCTCACAATTGCACTAGCTCAATCACAAAAACAATGCAAATTTTCTTTGGCTCTATAGAAAGCATATTAGTAAGTAAATGAAAAAAAAGATCTCTGAGGATTAGAACTTATGAATTCCTGTTTACAAGACAGTTGCATTAACCCAATAAGCCTCTGAAACGCCACACATGCAAAGCGATGTCAATAAGGGCAGTGAACAATGAATCACTATTAGGTAAGTTCAAAAAGAAATCCATTGGTTTTACTATGTTATTCTTAATGCCAATCTAAACAGCTTGCGATGACATATAGTTCTTTATGAACACTTACCGTAGTACAGATTGTATCTCACAATTGCACTATCTCAATCCCAAAATCAATGCAAATTTCCATGGCTCTATAGGAAGCTTATTAGTAAGAAAATGAAAAAATGTCTCGAGGATTAGAACTCATGAACTCCTGTTTACAAGAGAGTCACATTAACCCAGTAAGCCACTGGAACATGACAGGTGCAGAGAAATGTCACGAAGGGCAGTGAACAATGAATCACTATTAGGTAAGTTCAAAAAGAAATCCATTGGTTTTACCATGTTTTTCTTAACGCCAATCTATACAGCTTATGCTGACATATTGCTCTTTATGAACACTTAGTACAGATTCTATCTCACATGTGCACTATCTCAATCAGAAAATCAATGCAAATTGCCATTGGCTCTATAGGAAGCTTATTAGTAAGTAAATGAAAAAAAAGCTCTCTGAGGATTAGAACTCATGAATTCCTGTTTACAAGGCAGTTGCATTAACCCAATGAGCCACTGAAACACCACACATGCAAACGGATGTCAATAAGGGCAGTGAACAATGAATCACTATTAGGTAAGTTCAAAAAGAAATCCATTAGTTTTACTATGTTATTCTTAATGCCAATCTAAACAGCTTGTGATGACATATTGTTCTTTATGAACACTTAGTACAGATTCTATCTCACAATTGCACTATCTCAATCACAAAATCAATGCAAATTTCCATTGACTCGATAGGAAGATTATTAGTAAGTAAATGAAAAAAAATGTCTCAAGGATTAGAACTCATGAACTCCTGTTTACAAGATAGTCACATTAACCCAGTTAGCCACTGGAACATGACAGGTGCAAAGTGATGTCAAGAAGGGCAGTGAACAATGAATCACTATTAGGTAAGTTCAAAAAGAAATCCATTGGTTTTACCATGTTTTTCTTAACGCCAATCTATACAGCTTATGCTGACATATTGCTCTTTATGAACACTTAGTACAGATTCTATCTCACATGTGCACTATCTCAATCAGAAAATCAATGCAAATTGCCATTGGCTCTATAGGAAGCTTATTAGTAAGTAAATGAAAAATAAGCTCTCTGAGGATTAGAACTCATGAATTCCTGTTTACAAGGCAGTTGCATTAACCCAATAAGCCACTGAAACACCACACATGCAAACGGATGTAAATAAGGGCAGTGAACAATGAATCACTATTAGGTAAGTTCAAAAAGAAATCCATTAGTTTTACTATGTTATTCTTAATGCCAATCTAAACAGCTTGTGATGACATATTGTTCTTTATGAACACTTAGTACAGATTCTATCTCACAATTGCACTATCTCAATCCCAAAATCAATGCAAATTTCCATTGGCTCGATAGGAAGCTTATTAGTAAGTAAATGAAAAAAAATGTCTCAAGGATTAGAACTCATGAACTCCTGTTTACAAGACAGTCACATTAACCCAGTTAGCCACTGGAACATGACAGGTGCAAAGTGATGTCAAGAAGGGCAGTGAACAATGAATCACTATTAGGTAAGTTCAAAAAGAAATCCATTGGTTTTACTGTGTTTTTCTTAATGCCAATCTATACAGCTTATGATGACATATTGCTCTTTATGAACACTTAGTACAGATTCTATCTCACATTTGCACTATCTGAATCCCAAAATCAATGCAAATTTCCATTGGCTCTATAGGAAGCTTATTAGTAAGTAAATGAAAAAAAGCTCTCTGAGGATTAGAAATTATGAACTCCTGTTTTAAAGACAGGTGCATTAACCCAGTAAGCCATTGGAGCATCACAGGTGCAAAGTGATGTCAAGAAGGGCAGTGAACAATGAATCAATATTAGGTAAGTTCAAAAAGAAATCCGTTGGTTTTACTATGTTGTTCTTAATGCCAATCTTTGCGTATGAAGACATATTGTTCTTTATGAACACTTAGTACAGATTCTATCTCACAATTGCACTATCTCAATCCCAAAATTAATGCAAATTTCCATTGGCTCTATAGGAAGCTTATTAGTAGGTAAACGAAAAAAATGTCTCGAGGATTAGAACTCATGAACTCCTGTTTACAAGACAGTCACATTAACCCAGTTAGCCACTGGAACATGACAGGTGCAAAGTGATGACAGGTGCAAAGTGATGTCAAGAAGGGCAGTGAACAATGAATCACTATTAGGTAAGTTCAAAAATAAATCGATTGGTTTTACTATGTTTTTCTTAATGCCAATCTATAAAGCTTATGATGACATATTGCTCTTTATGAACACTTAGTACAGATTCTGTCTCATATTTGCACCATCTCAATCCCAAAATCAATGCAAATTTCCATTGGCTCTATAGGAAGCTTATTAGTAAGTAAATGAAAATAACTCTCCAAGAATTAGAACTCATGAACTCCTTTTTATGAAACAGTCACATTAACCCAGTAAGCCACTGGAACAACACAGGTGCAAGAAGATGTAAAGAAGGGCAGTGAACAATGAATCACTATTAGGTAAGTTCAAAAAGAAATCCATTGGTTTTACTATGTTATTCTTAATGCCAATCTAAACAGCTTGTGATGACATATTGTTCTTTATGAACACTTAGTACAGATTCTATCTCACAATTGCACTAGCTCAATCACAAAACCAATGCAAATTTCCATTGGCTCTATAGAAAGCATATTAGTAAGTAAATGAAAAAAAAGATCTCTGAGGATTAGAACTTATGAATTCCTGTTTACAAGACAGTTGCATTAACCCAATAAGCCTCTGAAACGCCACGCATGCAAAGCGATGTCAATAAGGGCAGTGAACAATGAATCACTATTAGGTAAGTTCAAAAAGAAATCCATTGGTTTTACTATGTTATTCTTAATGCCAATCTAAACAGCTTGCGATGACATATAGTTCTTTATGAACACTTACCGTAGTACAGATTGTATCTCACAATTGCACTATCTCAATCCCAAAATCAATGCAAATTTCCATTGGCTCTATAGGAAGCTTATTAGTAAGAAAATGAAAAAATGTCTCGAGGATTAGAACTCATGAACTCCTGTTTACAAGACAGTCACATTAACCCAGTAAGCCACTGGAACATGACAGGTGCAGAGTAATGTCACGAAGGGCAGTGAACAATGAATCACTATTAGGTAAGTTCAAAAAGAAATCCATTGGTTTTACCATGTTTTTCTTAACGCCAATCTATACAGCTTATGCTGACATATTGCTCTTTATGAACACTTAGTACAGATTCTATCTCACATGTGCACTATCTCAATCAGAAAATCAATGCAAATTGCCATTGGCTCTATAGGAAGCTTATTAGTAAGTAAATGAAAAAAAAGCTCTCTGAGGATTAGAACTCATGAATTCCTGTTTACAAGGCAGTTGCATTAACCCAATAAGCCACTGAAACACCACACATGCAAACGGATGTCAATAAGGGCAGTGAACAATGAATCACTATTAGGTAAGTTCAAAAAGAAATCCATTAGTTTTACTATGTCATTCTTAATGCCAATCTAAACAGCTTGTGATGACATATTGTTCTTTATGAACACTTAGTACAGATTCTATCTCACAATTGCACTATCTCAATCCCAAAATCAATGCAAATTTCCATTGACTCGATAGGAAGATTATTAGTAAGTAAATGAAAAAAAATGTCTCAAGGATTAGAACTCATGAACTCCTGTTTACAAGATAGTCACATTAACCCAGTTAGCCACTGGAACATGACAGGTGCAAAGTGATGTCAAGAAGGGCAGTGAACAATGAATCACTATTAGGTAAGTTCAAAAAGAAATCCATTGGTTTTACCATGTTTTTCTTAACGCCAATCTATACAGCTTATGCTGACATATTGCTCTTTATGAACACTTAGTACAGATTCTATCTCACATGTGCACTATCTCAATCCCAAAATCAATGCAAATTTCCATTGGCTCTATAGGAAGCTTATTAGTAGGTAAATGAAAAAATGTCTCGAGGTTTAGAACTCATGAACTCCTCTTTATAAGACAGTCACATTAACCCAGTAATCCACTGGAACATCACAGGTGCAAAGTGATGTCAAGAAGGGCAGTGAACCATGAATCACTATTAGGTAAGTTCAAAAAGAAATCCATTGGTTTTACTATGTTATTCTTAATGCCAATCTAAATAGCTTGTGATGACATATTGTTCTTTATGAACACTTAGTACAGAATCTTTTTCACAATTGCACTATCTCAATCCCAAAATCAATGCAAATTTCCATTGGCTCTATAGGAAGCTTATTAGTAAGTAAATGAAAAAAAATGTCTCGAGGATTAGAGCTCATGAACTCTTGTTTACAAGACAGTCACATTAACCCAGTAAGCCACTAAAACATAACAGGTGCAAAGGAATGTCAAGAAGGGCAGTGAACAATGAATCCCTATTAGGTAAGTTCAAAAAGAAATCCATTGGTTTTACTATGTATTTCTTAATGCCAATCTATACAGCTTATGATGACATATTGTTCTTTATGAACACTTAGTACAGATTCTGTCTCATATTTGCACCATCTCAATCCCAAAATCAATGCAAATTTCAATTGGCTCTATAGGAAGCTTATTAGTAAGTAAATGAAAAAATCTCTCCAAGGATTAGAACTCATGAACTCCTTTTTATGAGACAGTCATATTAACCCAGTAAGCCACTGGAACATCACAGGTGCAAGAAGATGTAAAGAAGGGCAGTGAACAATGAATCACTATTAGGTAAGTTCAAAAAAAAATCCATTGGTTTTACTATGTTATTCTTAATGCCAATCTAAACAGCTTGTGATGACATATTGTTCTTTATGAACACTTAGTACAGATTCTATCTCACAATTGCACTAGCTCAATCACAAAACCAATGCAAATTTCCTTTGGCTCTATAGAAAGCATATTAGTAAGTAAATGAAAAAAAAGATCTCTGAGGATTAGAACTTATGAATTCCTGTTTACAAGACAGTTGCATTAACCCAATAAGCCTGTGAAACGCCACACATGCAAAGCGATGTCAATAAGGGCAGTGAACAATGAATCACTATTAGGTAAGTTCAAAAAGAAATCCATTGGTTTTACTATGTTATTCTTAATGCCAATCTAAACAGCTTGCGATGACATATAGTTCTTTATGAACACTTACCGTAGTACAGATTGTATCTCACAATTGCACTATCTCAATCCCAAAATCAATGCAAATTTCCATGGCTTTATAGGAAGCTTATTAGTAAGAAAATGAAAAAATGTCTCGAGGATTAGAACTCATGAACTCCTGTTTACAAGAGAGTCACATTAACCCAGTAAGCCACTGGAACATGACAGGTGCAGAGAAATGTCACGAAGGGCAGTGAACAATGAATCACTATTAGGTAAGTTCAAAAAGAAATCCATTGGTTTTACCATGTTTTTCTTAACGCCAATCTATACAGCTTATGCTGACATATTGCTCTTTATGAACACTTAGTACAGATTCTATCTCACATGTGCACTATCTCAATCCCAAAATCAATGCAAATTTCCATTGGCTCTATAGGAAGCTTATTAGTAGGTAAATGAAAAAATGTCTCGAGGTTTAGAACTCATGAACTCCTCTTTATAAGACAGTCACATTAACCCAGTAATCCACTGGAACATCACAGGTGCAAAGTGATGTCAAGAAGGGCAGTGAACCATGAATCACTATTAGGTAAGTTCAAAAAGAAATCCATTGGTTTTACTATGTTATTCTTAATGCCAATCTAAATAGCTTGTGATGACATATTGTTCTTTATGAACACTTAGTACAGAATCTATTTCACAATTGCACTATCTCAATCCCAAAATCAATGCAAATTTCCATTGGCTCTATAGGAAGCTTATTAGTAAGTAAATGAAAAAAAATGTCTCGAGGATTAGAGCTCATGAACTCTTGTTTACAAGACAGTCACATTAACCCAGTAAGCCACTAGAACATAACAGGTGCAAAGGAATGTCAAGAAGGGCAGTGAACAATGAATCCCTATTAGGTAAGTTCAAAAAGAAATCCATTGGTTTTACTATGTATTTCTTAATGCCAATCTATACAGCTTATGATGACATATTGTTCTTTATGAACACTTAGTACAGATTCTGTCTCATATTTGCACCATCTCAATCCCAAAATCAATGCAAATTTCAATTGGCTCTATAGGAAGCTTATTAGTAAGTAAATGAAAAAATCTCTCCAAGGATTAGAACTCATGAACTCCTTTTTATGAGACAGTCATATTAACCCAGTAAGCCACTGGAACATCACAGGTGCAAGAAGATGTAAAGAAGGGCAGTGAACAATGAATCACTATTAGGTAAGTTCAAAAAAAAATCCATTGGTTTTACTATGTTATTCTTAATGCCAATCTAAACAGCTTGTGATGACATATTGTTCTTTATGAACACTTAGTACAGATTCTATCTCACAATTGCACTAGCTCAATCACAAAACCAATGCAAATTTCCTTTGGCTCTATAGAAAGCATATTAGTAAGTAAATGAAAAAAAAGATCTCTGAGGATTAGAACTTATGAATTCCTGTTTACAAGACAGTTGCATTAACCCAATAAGCCTCTGAAACGCCACACATGCAAAGCGATGTCAATAAGGGCAGTGAACAATGAATCACTATTAGGTAAGTTCAAAAAGAAATCCATTGGTTTTACTATGTTATTCTTAATGCCAATCTAAACAGCTTGCGATGACATATAGTTCTTTATGAACACTTACCGTAGTACAGATTGTATCTCACAATTGCACTATCTCAATCCCAAAAACAATGCAAATTTCCATGGCTCTATAGGAAGCTTATTAGTAAGAAAATGAAAAAATGTCTCGAGGATTAGAACTCATGAACTCCTGTTTACAAGAGAGTCACATTAACCCAGTAAGCCACTGGAACATGACAGGTGCAGAGAAATGTCACGAAGGGCAGTGAACAATGAATCACTATTAGGTAAGTTCAAAAAGAAATCCATTGGTTTTACCATGTTTTTCTTAACGCCAATCTATACAGCTTATGCTGACATATTGCTCTTTATGAACACTTAGTACAGATTCTATCTCACATGTGCACTATCTCAATCAGAAAATCAATGCAAATTGCCATTGGCTCTATAGGAAGCTTATTAGTAAGTAAATGAAAAAAAAGCTCTCTGAGGATTAGAACTCATGAATTCCTGTTTACAAGGCAGTTGCATTAACCCAATGAGCCACTGAAACACCACACATGCAAACGGATGTCAATAAGGGCAGTGAACAATGAATCACTATTAGGTAAGTTCAAAAAGAAATCCATTAGTTTTACTATGTTATTCTTAATGCCAATCTAAACAGCTTGTGATGACATATTGTTCTTTATGAACACTTAGTACAGATTCTATCTCACAATTGCACTATCTCAAACCCAAAATCAATGCAAATTTCCATTGGCTCTATAGGAAGCTTATTAGTAAGAAAATGAAAAAATGTCTCGAGGATTAGAACTCATGAACTCCTGTTTACAAGACAGTCACATTAACCCAGTAAGCCACTGGAACATGACAGGTGCAGAGTAATGTCACGAAGGGCAGTGAACAATGAATCACTATTAGGTAAGTTCAAAAAGAAATCCATTGGTTTTACCATGTTTTTCTTAACGCCAATCTATACAGCTTATGCTGACATATTGCTCTTTATGAACACTTAGTACAGATTCTATCTCACATGTGCACTATCTCAATCAGAAAATCAATGCAAATTGCCATTGGCTCTATAGGAAGCTTATTAGTAAGTAAATGAAAAAAAAGCTCTCTGAGGATTAGAACTCATGAATTCCTGTTTACAAGGCAGTTGCATTAACCCAATAAGCCACTGAAACACCACACATGCAAACGGATGTCAATAAGGGCAGTGAACAATGAATCACTATTAGGTAAGTTCAAAAAGAAATCCATTAGTTTTACTATGTCATTCTTAATGCCAATCTAAACAGCTTGTGATGACATATTGTTCTTTATGAACACTTAGTACAGATTCTATCTCACAATTGCACTATCTCAATCCCAAAATCAATGCAAATTTCCATTGACTCGATAGGAAGATTATTAGTAAGTAAATGAAAAAAAATGTCTCAAGGATTAGAACTCATGAACTCCTGTTTACAAGATAGTCACATTAACCCAGTTAGCCACTGGAACATGACAGGTGCAAAGTGATGTCAAGAAGGGCAGTGAACAATGAATCACTATTAGGTAAGTTCAAAAAGAAATCCATTGGTTTTACCATGTTTTTCTTAACGCCAATCTATACAGCTTATGCTGACATATTGCTCTTTATGAACACTTAGTACAGATTCTATCTCACATGTGCACTATCTCAATCCCAAAATCAATGCAAATTTCCATTGGCTCTATAGGAAGCTTATTAGTAGGTAAATGAAAAAATGTCTCGAGGTTTAGAACTCATGAACTCCTCTTTATAAGACAGTCACATTAACCCAGTAATCCACTGGAACATCACAGGTGCAAAGTGATGTCAAGAAGGGCAGTGAACCATGAATCACTATTAGGTAAGTTCAAAAAGAAATCCATTGGTTTTACTATGTTATTCTTAATGCCAATCTAAATAGCTTGTGATGACATATTGTTCTTTATGAACACTTAGTACAGAATCTATTTCACAATTGCACTATCTCAATCCCAAAATCAATGCAAATTTCCATTGGCTCTATAGGAAGCTTATTAGTAAGTAAATGAAAAAAAATGTCTCGAGGATTAGAGCTCATGAACTCTTGTTTACAAGACAGTCACATTAACCCAGTAAGCCACTAGAACATAACAGGTGCAAAGGAATGTCAAGAAGGGCAGTGAACAATGAATCCCTATTAGGTAAGTTCAAAAAGAAATCCATTGGTTTTACTATGTATTTCTTAATGCCAATCTATACAGCTTATGATGACATATTGTTCTTTATGAACACTTAGTACAGATTCTGTCTCATATTTGCACCATCTCAATCCCAAAATCAATGCAAATTTCAATTGGCTCTATAGGAAGCTTATTAGTAAGTAAATGAAAAAATCTCTCCAAGGATTAGAACTCATGAACTCCTTTTTATGAGACAGTCATATTAACCCAGTAAGCCACTGGAACATCACAGGTGCAAGAAGATGTAAAGAAGGGCAGTGAACAATGAATCACTATTAGGTAAGTTCAAAAAAAAATCCATTGGTTTTACTATGTTATTCTTAATGCCAATCTAAACAGCTTGTGATGACATATTGTTCTTTATGAACACTTAGTACAGATTCTATCTCACAATTGCACTAGCTCAATCACAAAACCAATGCAAATTTCCTTTGGCTCTATAGAAAGCATATTAGTAAGTAAATGAAAAAAAAGATCTCTGAGGATTAGAACTTATGAATTCCTGTTTACAAGACAGTTGCATTAACCCAATAAGCCTGTGAAACGCCACACATGCAAAGCGATGTCAATAAGGGCAGTGAACAATGAATCACTATTAGGTAAGTTCAAAAAGAAATCCATTGGTTTTACTATGTTATTCTTAATGCCAATCTAAACAGCTTGCGATGACATATAGTTCTTTATGAACACTTACCGTAGTACAGATTGTATCTCACAATTGCACTATCTCAATCCCAAAATCAATGCAAATTTCCATGGCTTTATAGGAAGCTTATTAGTAAGAAAATGAAAAAATTTCTCGAGGATTAGAACTCATGAACTCCTGTTTACAAGAGAGTCACATTAACCCAGTAAGCCACTGGAACATGACAGGTGCAGAGAAATGTCACGAAGGGCAGTGAACAATGAATCACTATTAGGTAAGTTCAAAAAGAAATCCATTGGTTTTACCATGTTTTTCTTAACGCCAATCTATACAGCTTATGCTGACATATTGCTCTTTATGAACACTTAGTACAGATTCTATCTCACATGTGCACTATCTCAATCCCAAAATCAATGCAAATTTCCATTGGCTCTATAGGAAGCTTATTAGTAGGTAAATGAAAAAATGTCTCGAGGTTTAGAACTCATGAACTCCTCTTTATAAGACAGTCACATTAACCCAGTAATCCACTGGAACATCACAGGTGCAAAGTGATGTCAAGAAGGGCAGTGAACCATGAATCACTATTAGGTAAGTTCAAAAAGAAATCCATTGGTTTTACTATGTTATTCTTAATGCCAATCTAAATAGCTTGTGATGACATATTGTTCTTTATGAACACTTAGTACAGAATCTATTTCACAATTGCACTATCTCAATCCCAAAATCAATGCAAATTTCCATTGGCTCTATAGGAAGCTTATTAGTAAGTAAATGAAAAAAAATGTCTCGAGGATTAGAGCTCATGAACTCTTGTTTACAAGACAGTCACATTAACCCAGTAAGCCACTAGAACATAACAGGTGCAAAGGAATGTCAAGAAGGGCAGTGAACAATGAATCCCTATTAGGTAAGTTCAAAAAGAAATCCATTGGTTTTACTATGTATTTCTTAATGCCAATCTATACAGCTTATGATGACATATTGTTCTTTATGAACACTTAGTACAGATTCTGTCTCATATTTGCACCATCTCAATCCCAAAATCAATGCAAATTTCAATTGGCTCTATAGGAAGCTTATTAGTAAGTAAATGAAAAAATCTCTCCAAGGATTAGAACTCATGAACTCCTTTTTATGAGACAGTCATATTAACCCAGTAAGCCACTGGAACATCACAGGTGCAAGAAGATGTAAAGAAGGGCAGTGAACAATGAATCACTATTAGGTAAGTTCAAAAAAAAATCCATTGGTTTTACTATGTTATTCTTAATGCCAATCTAAACAGCTTGTGATGACATATTGTTCTTTATGAACACTTAGTACAGATTCTATCTCACAATTGCACTAGCTCAATCACAAAACCAATGCAAATTTCCTTTGGCTCTATAGAAAGCATATTAGTAAGTAAATGAAAAAAAAGATCTCTGAGGATTAGAACTTATGAATTCCTGTTTACAAGACAGTTGCATTAACCCAATAAGCCTCTGAAACGCCACACATGCAAAGCGATGTCAATAAGGGCAGTGAACAATGAATCACTATTAGGTAAGTTCAAAAAGAAATCCATTGGTTTTACTATGTTATTCTTAATGCCAATCTAAACAGCTTGCGATGACATATAGTTCTTTATGAACACTTACCGTAGTACAGATTGTATCTCACAATTGCACTATCTCAATCCCAAAAACAATGCAAATTTCCATGGCTCTATAGGAAGCTTATTAGTAAGAAAATGAAAAAATGTCTCGAGGATTAGAACTCATGAACTCCTGTTTACAAGAGAGTCACATTAACCCAGTAAGCCACTGGAACATGACAGGTGCAGAGAAATGTCACGAAGGGCAGTGAACAATGAATCACTATTAGGTAAGTTCAAAAAGAAATCCATTGGTTTTACCATGTTTTTCTTAACGCCAATCTATACAGCTTATGCTGACATATTGCTCTTTATGAACACTTAGTACAGATTCTATCTCACATGTGCACTATCTCAATCCCAAAATCAATGCAAATTGCCATTGGCTCTATAGGAAGCTTATTAGTAAGTAAATGAAAAAAAAGCTCTCTGAGGATTAGAACTCATGAATTCCTGTTTACAAGGCAGTTGCATTAACCCAATGAGCCACTGAAACACCACACATGCAAACGGATGTCAATAAGGGCAGTGAACAATGAATCACTATTAGGTAAGTTCAAAAAGAAATCCATTAGTTTTACTATGTTATTCTCAATGCCAATCTAAACAGCTTGTGATGACATATTGTTCTTTATGAACACTTAGTACAGATTCTATCTCACAATTGCACTATCTCAATCCCAAAATCAATGCAAATTTCCATTGACTCGATAGGAAGATTATTAGTAAGTAAATGAAAAAAAATGTCTCAAGGATTAGAACTCATGAACTCCTGTTTACAAGATAGTCACATTAACCCAGTTAGCCACTGGAACATGACAGGTGCAAAGTGATGTCAAGAAGGGCAGTGAACAATGAATCACTATTAGGTAAGTTCAAAAAGAAATCCATTGGTTTTACCATGTTTTTCTTAACGCCAATCTATACAGCTTATGCTGACATATTGCTCTTTATGAACACTTAGTACAGATTCTATCTCACATGTGCACTATCTCAATCCCAAAATCAATGCAAATTTCCATTGGCTCTATAGGAAGCTTATTAGTAGGTAAATGAAAAAATGTCTCGAGGTTTAGAACTCATGAACTCCTCTTTATAAGACAGTCACATTAACCCAGTAATCCACTGGAACATCACAGGTGCAAAGTGATGTCAAGAAGGGCAGTGAACCATGAATCACTATTAGGTAAGTTCAAAAAGAAATCCATTGGTTTTACTATGTTATTCTTAATGCCAATCTAAATAGCTTGTGATGACATATTGTTCTTTATGAACACTTAGTACAGAATCTATTTCACAATTGCACTATCTCAATCCCAAAATCAATGCAAATTTCCATTGGCTCTATAGGAAGCTTATTAGTAAGTAAATGAAAAAAAATGTCTCGAGGATTAGAGCTCATGAACTCTTGTTTACAAGACAGTCACATTAACCCAGTAAGCCACTAGAACATAACAGGTGCAAAGGAATGTCAAGAAGGGCAGTGAACAATGAATCCCTATTAGGTAAGTTCAAAAAGAAATCCATTGGTTTTACTATGTATTTCTTAATGCCAATCTATACAGCTTATGATGACATATTGTTCTTTATGAACACTTAGTACAGATTCTGTCTCATATTTGCACCATCTCAATCCCAAAATCAATGCAAATTTCAATTGGCTCTATAGGAAGCTTATTAGTAAGTAAATGAAAAAATCTCTCCAAGGATTAGAACTCATGAACTCCTTTTTATGAGACAGTCATATTAACCCAGTAAGCCACTGGAACATCACAGGTGCAAGAAGATGTAAAGAAGGGCAGTGAACAATGAATCACTATTAGGTAAGTTCAAAAAAAAATCCATTGGTTTTACTATGTTATTCTTAATGCCAATCTAAACAGCTTGTGATGACATATTGTTCTTTATGAACACTTAGTACAGATTCTATCTCACAATTGCACTAGCTCAATCACAAAACCAATGCAAATTTCCTTTGGCTCTATAGAAAGCATATTAGTAAGTAAATGAAAAAAAAGATCTCTGAGGATTAGAACTTATGAATTCCTGTTTACAAGACAGTTGCATTAACCCAATAAGCCTCTGAAACGCCACACATGCAAAGCGATGTCAATAAGGGCAGTGAACAATGAATCACTATTAGGTAAGTTCAAAAAGAAATCCATTGGTTTTACTATGTTATTCTTAATGCCAATCTAAACAGCTTGCGATGACATATAGTTCTTTATGAACACTTACCGTAGTACAGATTGTATCTCACAATTGCACTATCTCAATCCCAAAATCAATGCAAATTTCCATGGCTCTATAGGAAGCTTATTAGTAAGAAAATGAAAAAATGTCTCGAGGATAAGAACTCATGAACTCCTGTTTACAAGAGAGCCACATTAACCCAGTAAGCCACTGGAACATGACAGGTGCAGAGAAATGTCACGAAGGGCAGTGAACAATGAATCACTATTAGGTAAGTTCAAAAAGAAATCCATTGGTTTTACCATGTTTTTCTTAACGCCAATCTATACAGCTTATGCTGACATATTGCTCTTTATGAACACTTAGTACAGATTCTATCTCACATGTGCACTATCTCAATCAGAAAATCAATGCAAATTGCCATTGGCTCTATAGGAAGCTTATTAGTAAGTAAATGAAAAAAAAGTTCTCTGAGGATTAGAACTCATGAATTCCTGTTTACAAGGCAGTTGCATTAACCCAATAAGCCACTGAAACACCACACATGCAAACGGATGTAAATAAGGGCAGTGAACAATGAATCACTATTAGGTAAGTTCAAAAAGAAATCCATTAGTTTTACTATGTTATTCTTAATGCCAATCTAAACAGCTTGTGATGACATATTGTTCTTTATGAACACTTAGTACAGATTCTCTCTCACAATTGCACTATCTCAATCCCAAAATCAATGCAAATTTCCATTGGCTCGATAGGAAGCTTATTAGTAAGTAAATGAAAAAAAATGTCTCAAGGATTAGAACTCATGAACTCCTGTTTACAAGATAGTCACATTAACCCAGTTAGCCACTGGAACATGACAGGTGCAAAGTGATGTCAAGAAGGGCAGTGAACAATGAATCACTATTAGGTAAGTTCAAAAAGAAATCCATTGGTTTTACCATGTTTTTCTTAACGCCAATCTATACAGCTTATGCTGACATATTGCTCTTTATGAACACTTAGTACAGATTCTATCTCACATGTGCACTATCTCAATCCCAAAATCAATGCAAATTTCCATTGGCTCTATAGGAAGCTTATTAGTAGGTAAATGAAAAAATGTCTCGAGGTTTAGAACTCATGAACTCCTCTTTATAAGACAGTCACATTAACCCAGTAATCCACTGGAACATCACAGGTGCAAAGTGATGTCAAGAAGGGCAGTGAACCATGAATCACTATTAGGTAAGTTCAAAAAGAAATCCATTGGTTTTACTATGTTATTCTTAATGCCAATCTAAATAGCTTGTGATGACATATTGTTCTTTATGAACACTTAGTACAGAATCTATTTCACAATTGCACTATCTCAATCCCAAAATCAATGCAAATTTCCATTGGCTCTATAGGAAGCTTATTAGTAAGTAAATGAAAAAAAATGTCTCGAGGATTGGAGCTCATGAACTCTTGTTTACAAGACAGTCACATTAACCCAGTAAGCCACTAGAACATAACAGGTGCAAAGGAATGTCAAGAAGGGCAGTGAACAATGAATCCCTATTAGGTAAGTTCAAAAAGAAATCCATTGGTTTTACTATGTATTTCTTAATGCCAATCTATACAGCTTATGATGACATATTGTTCTTTATGAACACTTAGTACAGATTCTGTCTCATATTTGCACCATCTCAATCCCAAAATCAATGCAAATTTCAATTGGCTCTATAGGAAGCTTATTAGTAAGTAAATGAAAAAATCTCTCCAAGGATTAGAACTCATGAACTCCTTTTTATGAGACAGTCATATTAACCCAGTAAGCCACTGGAACATCACAGGTGCAAGAAGATGTAAAGAAGGGCAGTGAACAATGAATCACTATTAGGTAAGTTCAAAAAAAAATCCATTGGTTTTACTATGTTATTCTTAATGCCAATCTAAACAGCTTGTGATGACATATTGTTCTTTATGAACACTTAGTACAGATTCTATCTCACAATTGCACTAGCTCAATCACAAAACCAATGCAAATTTCCTTTGGCTCTATAGAAAGCATATTAGTAAGTAAATGAAAAAAAAGATCTCTGAGGATTAGAACTTATGAATTCCTGTTTACAAGACAGTTGCATTAACCCAATAAGCCTCTGAAACGCCACACATGCAAAGCGATGTCAATAAGGGCAGTGAACAATGAATCACTATTAGGTAAGTTCAAAAAGAAATCCATTGGTTTTACTATGTTATTCTTAATGCCAATCTAAACAGCTTGCGATGACATATAGTTCTTTATGAACACTTACCGTAGTACAGATTGTATCTCACAATTGCACTATCTCAATCCCAAAATCAATGCAAATTTCCATGGCTCTATAGGAAGCTTATTAGTAAGAAAATGAAAAAATGTCTCGAGGATTAGAATTCATGAACTCCTGTTTACAAGAGAGTCACATTAACCCAGTAAGCCACTGGAACATGACAGGTGCAGAGAAATGTCACGAAGGGCAGTGAACAATGAATCACTATTAGGTAAGTTCAAAAAGAAATCCATTGGTTTTACCATGTTTTTCTTAACGCCAATCTATACAGCTTATGCTGACATATTGCTCTTTATGAACACTTAGTACAGATTCTATCTCACATGTGCACTATCTCAATCAGAAAATCAATGCAAATTGCCATTGGCTCTATAGGAAGCTTATTAGTAAGTAAATGAAAAAAAAGCTTTCTGAGGATTAGAACTCATGAATTCCTGTTTACAAGGCAGTTGCATTAACCCAATAAGCCACTGAAACACCACACATGAAAACGGATGTAAATAAGGGCAGTGAACAATGAATCACTATTAGGTAAGTTCAAAAAGAAATCCATTAGTTTTACTATGTTATTCTTAATGCCAATCTAAACAGCTTGTGATGACATATTGTTCTTTATGAACACTTAGTACAGATTCTCTCTCACAATTGCACTATCTCAATCCCAAAATCAATGCAAATTTCCATTGGCTCGATAGGAAGCTTATTAGTAAGTAAATGAAAAAAAATGTCTCAAGGATTAGAACTCATGAACTCCTGTTTACAAGATAGTCACATTAACCCAGTTAGCCACTGGAACATGACAGGTGCAAAGTGATGTCAAGAAGGGCAGTGAACAATGAATCACTATTAGGTAAGTTCAAAAAGAAATCCATTGGTTTTACTGTGTTTTTCTTAATGCCAATCTATACAGCTTATGATGACATATTGCTCTTTATGAACACTTAGTACAGATTCTATCTCACATTTGCACTATCTGAATCCCAAAATCAATGCAAATTTCCATTGGCTCTATAGGAAGCTTATTAGTAAGTAAATGAAAAAAAGCTCTCTGAGGATTAGAAATTATGAACTCCTGTTTTAAAGACAGGTGCATTAACCCAGTAAGTCATTGGAACATCACAGGTGCAAAGTGATGTCAAGAAGGGCAGTGAACAATGAATCAATATTAGGTAAGTTCAAAAAGAAATCCGTTGGTTTTACTATGTTGTTCTTAATGCCAATCTTTGCGTATGAAGACATATTGTTCTTTATGAACACTTAGCACAGATTCTATCTCACAATTGCACTATCTCAATCCCAAAATTAATGCAAATTTCCATTGGCTCTATAGGAAGCTTATTAGTAGGTAAACGAAAAAAATGTCTCGAGGATTAGAACTCATGAACTCCTGTTTACAAGACAGTCACATTAACCCAGTTAGCCACTGGAACATGACAGGTGCAAAGTGATGACAGGTGCAAAGTGATGTCAAGAAGGGCAGTGAACAATGAATCACTATTAGGTAAGTTCAAAAATAAATCGATTGGTTTTACTATGTTTTTCTTAATGCCAATCTATAAAGCTTATGATGACATATTGCTCTTTATGAACACTTAGTACAGATTCTGTCTCATATTTGCACCATATCAATCCCAAAATCAATGCAAATTTCCATTGGCTCTATAGGAAGCTTATTAGTAAGTAAATGAAAATAACTCTCCAAGGATTAGAACTCATGAACTCCTTTTTATGAAACAGTCACATTAACCCAGTAAGCCACTGGAACAACACAGGTGCAAGAAGATGTAAAGAAGGGCAGTGAACAATGAATCACTATTAGGTAAGTTCAAAAAGAAATCCATTGGTTTTACTATGTTATTCTTAATGCCAATCTAAACAGCTTGTGATGACATATTGTTCTTTATGAACACTTAGTACAGATTCTATCTCACAATTGCACTAGCTCAATCACAAAACCAATGCAAATTTCCATTGGCTCTATAGAAAGCATATTAGTAAGTAAATGAAAAAAAAGATCTCTGAGGATTAGAACTTATGAATTCCTGTTTACAAGACAGTTGCATTAACCCAATAAGCCTCTGAAACGCCACGCATGCAAAGCGATGTCAATAAGGGCAGTGAACAATGAATCACTATTAGGTAAGTTCAAAAAGAAATCCATTGGTTTTACTATGTTATTCTTAATGCCAATCTAAACAGCTTGCGATGACATATAGTTCTTTATGAACACTTACCGTAGTACAGATTGTATCTCACAATTGCACTATCTCAATCCCAAAATCAATGCAAATTTCCATTGGCTCTATAGGAAGCTTATTAGTAAGAAAATGAAAAAATGTCTCGAGGATTAGAACTCATGAACTCCTGTTTATAAGACAGTCACATTAACCCAGTTAGCCACTGGAACATGACAGGTGCAAAGTGATGTCAAGAAGGGCAGTGAACAATGAATCACTATTAGGTAAGTTCAAAAATAAATCGATTGGTTTTACTATGTTTTTCTTAATGCCAATCTATAAAACTTATGATGACATATTGCTCTTTATGAACACTTAGTACAGATTCTATCTCACATTTGCACTATCTCAATCCCAAAATCAATGCAAATTTCCATTGGTTCTATAGGAAGCTTATTAGTAAGTAAATGAAAAAAAGCTCTCTGAGGATTACAAATCATGAACTCCTGTTTACAAGACAGGTGCATTAACCCAGTAAGCCACTGGAACATCACAGGTGCAAAGAGATGTCAAGAAGGGCAGAGAACAATGCATCACTATTAGGTAAGTTCAAAAAGAAATCCATTGGTTTCAATAAGTTATTCTTAATGCCAATCTTTGCAATGCATGATGACGTATTGTTCTTGATGAACACTTAGTACAGATTCTATCTCACATTTGCACTATCTCAATCCCAAAATCAATGCAAATTTCCATTGGCTCTATAGGAAGCTTATTAGTAGGTAAATGAAAAAATGTCTCGAGGTTTAGAACTCATGAACTCCTCTTTATAAGACAGTCACATTAACCCAGTAATCCACTGGAACATGACAGGTGCAAAGTGATGTCAAGAAGGGCAGGGAACAATGAATCACTATTAGTTAAGTTCAAAGAGAAATCCATTGTTTTCACTATGTTGTTCTTAATGCCAATCTTTGCAGCGTATGATAACATATTGTTCTTTATGAACACTTAGTACAGATTCTATCTCACAATTGCACTATCTCAATCCCAAATTTCCATTGGCTCTATAGGAAGCATATTAGTAAGTAAATGAAAAAAAGCACTCTGAGGATTAGAACTCATGAATTCCTGTTTACAAGAGAGTTGCATTAACCCAGTAAGCCACTGAAACACCACACATGCAAAGCCATGTCAATAAGGGCAGTGAACAATGAATCAATATTAGGTAAGTTCAAAAAGAAATCCATTGGTTTTACTATTTTGTTCTTAATGCCAATTTTTGCAGCGTATGATGACATATTGTTCTTTATGAACACTTAGTACAGATTCTATCTCACAATTGCACTATCTCAATCCCAAAATCAATGCAAAGTTCCATTGGCTCTATAGGAAGCTTATTAGTAAGTAAACGAAAAAAAAGTCTCGAGGATTAGAACTCATGAACTCCTGTTTACAAGACAGTCACATTAACCCAGTTAGGCACTGGAACATGACAAGTGCAAAGTGATGACAGGTGCAAAGTGATGTCAAGAAGGGCAGTGAACAATGAATCACTATTAGGTAAGTTCAAAAAGAAATCCAATAGTTTCAATAAGTTATTCTTAATGCCAATCTTTGCAACGCATGATGATGTATTGTTTTTGATGAACACTTAATGCAGATTCTATATCTCACAATTGCACTATCTCAAGCCCAGAATCAATGCAAATTTCCATAGGCTGTATAGGAAGCTTATTAGAAAGTAAATGGAAAAAGCTCTCCAAGGATTAGAACTCATGAACTCCTTTTTACAACACAGTCACATTAACCCAGTAAGCCACTGGAACATCACAAGTGCAAAGTGATGTCAAGAAGGGCAGTGAACAATGAATCACTATTAGGTAAGTTCAAACAAAAATCTATTGGTTTTACTATGTTATTCTTAATGCCAATCTAAATAGCTTGTGATGACATATTGTTCTTTATGAACACTTAGTACAGAATCTATTTCACAATTGCACTATCTCAATCCCAAAATCAATGCAAATTTCCATTGGCTCTATAGGAAGCTTATTAGTAAGTAAATGAAAAAAAATGTCTCGAGGATTAGAGCTCATGAACTCTTGTTTACAAGACAGTCACATTAACCCAGTAAGCCACTAGAACATAACAGGTGCAAAGGAATGTCAAGAAGGGCAGTTAAATATGAATCCCTATTAGGTAAGTTCAAAAAGAAATCCATTGGTTTTACTATGTATTTCTTAATGCCAATCTATACAGCTTATGATGACATATTGTTCTTTATGAACACTTAGTACAGATTCTGTCTCATATTTGCACCATCTCAATCCCAAAATCAATGCAAATTTCAATTGGCTCTATAGGAAGCTTATTAGTAAGTAAATGAAAAAATCTCTCCAAGGATTAGAACTCATGAACTCCTTTTTATGAGACAGTCATATTAACCCAGTAAGCCACTGGAACATCAAAGGTGCAAGAAGATGTAAAGAAGGGCAGTGAACAATGAATCACTATTAGGTAAGTTCAGAAAGAAATCCATTGGTTTTACTATGTTATTCTTAATGCCAATCTAAACAGCTTGTGATGACATATTGTTCTTTATGAACACTTAGTACAGATTCTATCTCACAATTGCACTAGCTCAATCACAAAACCAATGCAAATTTCCTTTGGCTCTATAGAAAGCATATTAGTAAGTAAATGAAAAAAAAGATCTCTGAGGATTAGAACTTATGAATTCCTGTTTACAAGACAGTTGCATTAACCCAATAAGCCTCTGAAACGCCACACATGCAAAGCGATGTCAATAAGGGCAGTGAACAATGAATCACTATTAGGTAAGTTCAAAAAGAAATCCATTGGTTTTACTATGTTATTCTTAATGCCAATCTAAACAGCTTGCGATGACATATAGTTCTTTATGAACACTTACCGTAGTACAGATTGTATCTCACAATTGCACTATCTCAATCCCAAAATCAATGCAAATTTCCATGGCTCTATAGGAAGCTTATTAGTAAGAAAATGAAAAAATGTCTCGAGGATTAGAACTCATGAACTCCTGTTTACAAGAGAGTCACATTAACCCAGTAAGCCACTGGAACATGACAGGTGCAGAAAAATGTCACGAAGGGCAGTGAACAATGAATCACTATTAGGTAAGTTCAAAAAGAAATCCATTGGTTTTACCATGTTTTTCTTAACGCCAATCTATACAGCTTATGCTGACATATTGCTCTTTATGAACACTTAGTACAGATTCTATCTCACATGTGCACTATCTCAATCAGAAAATCAATGCAAATTGCCATTGGCTCTATAGGAAGCTTATTAGTAAGTAAATGAAAAAAAAAGCTCTCTGAGGATTAGAACTCATGAATTCCTGTTTACAAGGCAGTTGCATTAACCCAATAAGCCACTGAAACACCACACATGCAAACGGATGTAAATAAGGGCAGTGAACAATGAATCACTATTAGGTAAGTTCAAAAAGAAATCCATTAGTTTTACTATGTTATTCTTAATGCCAATCTAAACAGCTTGTGATGACATATTGTTCTTTATGAACACTTAGTACAGATTCTATCTCACAATTGCACTAGCTCAATCACAAAACCAATGCAAATTTCCATTGGCTCTATAGGAAGCATATTAGTAAGTAAATGAAAAAAAGCTCTCTGAAGATTAGAACTCATGAATTCCTGTTTACAAGACAGTTGCATTAAACCAGTAAGCCACTGAAACACCACACATGCAATGTGATGTCAATAAGGGCAGTGAACAATGAATCACTATTAGGTAAGTTCAAAAAGAAATCCATTGGTTTTACTATGTTATTCTTAATGCCAATCTAAACAGCTTGCGATGACATATAGTTCTTTATGAACACTTACCGTAGTACAGATTGTATCTCACAATTGCACTATCTCAATCCCAAAATCAATGCAAATTTCCATTGGCTCTATAGGAAGCCTATTAGTAAGAAAATGTCTCGAGGATTAGAACTCATGAACTCCTGCTTACAAGACAGTCACATTAACCCTGTAAGCAACTGGAACATGACAGGTGCAGTGTAATGTCACGAAGGGCAGTGAACAATGAATCACTATTAGTTAAGTTAAAAAAGAAATCCATTGGTTTTACTATGTTTTTCTTAACGCCAATCTATACAGCTTATTATGACATATTGCTCTTTATGAACACTTAGTACAGATTCTATCTCACATGTGCACTATCTCAATCCCAAAATCAATGCAAATTGCCATTGGCTCTATAGGAAGCTTATTAGTAAGTAAATGAAAAAAAAGATCTTTGAGGATTAGAACTCGTGAATTCCTGTTTACAAGACAGTTGCATTTACCCAATAAGCCACTGAAACACCACACAAAGAAAGTGATGTCAATAAGGGCAGTGAACAGTGAATCACTATTAGGTAAGTTCAAAAAGAAATCCATTGGTTTTACTATGTCATTTTTAATGTCAATCTAAACAGCTTGTGATGACATATTGTTTTTTATGAACACTTAGTACAGATTCTATCTCACAATTGCACTATCTCAATCCCAAAATCAATGCAAATTTCCATTGGCTCCATAGGAAGCTTATTAGTAAGTAAAAGTAAAAAAATGTCTTGAGGATTAGAACTCATGAACTCCTGTTTACAAGATAGTAACATTAACCCAGTTAGCCACTGGAACATTACAGGTGCAAAGTGATGTCAAGAAGGGCAGTGAACAATGAATCACTATTAGGTAAGTTCAAAAATAAATCGATTGGTTTTACTATGTTTTTCTTAATGCCAATCTATAAAGCTTATGATGACATATTGCTCTTTATGAACACTTAGTACAGATTCTATCTCACATTTGCACTATCTCAATCCCAAAATCAATGCAAATTTCCATTGGTTCTATAGGAAGCTTATTAGTAAGTAAATGAAAAAAAACTCTCTGAGGATTAGAAATCATGAACTCCTGTTTACAAAACATGTGCATTAACCCAGTACGCCACTGGAACATCACAGGTGCAAAGAGATGTCAAGAAGGGCAGTGAACAATGAATCACTATTAGGTAAGTTCAAAAAGAAATCCATTGGTTTCAATAAGTTATTCTTAATGCCAATCTTTGCAACGCATGATGACGTATTGTTCTTGATGAACACTTAGTACAGATTCTATCTCACATTTGCACTATCTCAATCCCAAAATCAATGCAAATTTCCATTGGCTCTATAGGAAGCTTATTAGTAGGTAAATGAAAAAATGTCTCGAGGTTTATAAGACAGTCACATTAACCCAGTAATCCACTGGAACATCACAGGTGCAAAGTGATGTCAAGAAGGGCAGGGAACAATGAATCACTATTAGTTAAGTTCAAAAAGAAATCCATTGTTTTCACTATGTTGTTCTTAATGCCAATCTTTGCAGCGTATGATGACATATTGTTCTTTATGAACACTTAGTACAGATTCTATCTCACATTTGCACTATCTCAATCCCAAAATCAATGCAAATTTCCATTGGCTCTATAGGAAGCTTATTAGTAGGTAAATGAAAAAATGTCTCGAGGTTTAGAACTCATGAACTCCTGTTTAGAAGACAGTCACATTAACCCAGTAATCCACTGGAACATCACAGGTGCAAAGTCATGTCAAGAAGGGCAGGGAACAATGAATAACTATTAGTTAAGTTCAAAAAGAAATCCATTGTTTTAGTGAAGTTCAAAAAGAAATCCATTGCTTTCACTATGTTGTTCTTAATGCCAATCTTTGCAGCGTATGATGACATATTGTTCTTTATGAACACATAGTACAGATTCTATCTCACAATTGCACTATCTCAAGCCCAAAATCAATGCAAATTTCCATTGGCTTTATAGGAAGCTTATTAGTAAGTAAATGAAAAAATCTCTCCAAGGATTGGAACTCATGAGCTCCTTTTTATGAGACAGTCACATTAACCCAGTAAGCCACTGGAACATCACAGGTGCAAAAAGATGTCAAGAAGGGCAGTGAACAATGAATCACTATTAGGTAAGTTCAAAAAGAAATCCATTGGTTTTACTATGTTATTCTTAACGCCAATCTAAACAGCTTGTGATGACATATTGTTCTTTATGAACACTTAGTACAGATTCTATCTCACAATTGCACTAGCTCAATCACAAAACCAATGCAAATTTCCATTGGCTCTATAGGAAGCTTATTAGTAAGAAAATGAAAAAAATGTCTCGAGGATTAGAACTCATGAACTCCTGCTTACAAGACAGTCACACTAACCCTGTAAGCAACTGGAACATGACAGGTGCAGTGTAATGTCACGAAGGGCAGTGAACAATGAATCACTATTAGTTAAGTTAAAAAAGAAATCCATTGGTTTTACTATGTTTTTCTTAACGCCAATCTATACAGCTTATTATGACATATTGCTCTTTATGAACACTTAGTACAGATTCTATCTCACATTTGCACTATCTCAATCCCAAAATCAATGCAAATTTCCATTGGTTCTGTAGGAAGCTTATTAGTAAGTAAATGAAAAAAAGCTCTCTGAGGATTAGAAATCATGAACTCCTGTTTACAAGATAGGTGCATTAACCCAGTAAGCCACTGGAACATCACAGGTACAAAGAGATGTCAAGAAGGGCAGTGAACAATGCATCACTATTAGGTAAGTTCAAAAAGAAATCCATTGGTTTCAATAAGTTATTCTTAATGCCAATCTTTGCAACGCATGATGACGTATTGTTCTTGATGAACACTTAGTACAGATTCTATCTCACATTTGCACTATCTCAATCGCAAAATCAATGCAAATTTCCATTGGCTCTATAGGAAGCTTATTAGTAGGTAAATGAAAAAATGTCTTGAGGTTTAGAACTCATGAACTCCTCTTTATAAGACAGTCGTATTAACCCAGTAATCCACTGGAACATCACAGGTGCAAAGGGATGTCAAGAAGGGCAGGGAACAATGAATCACTATTAGTTAAGTTCAAAAAGAAATCCATTGTTTTCACTATGTTGTTCTTAATGCCAATCTTTGCAGCGTATGATGACATATTGTTCTTTATGAACACTTAGTACAGATTCTATCTCACAATTGCACTATCTCAAGCCCAAAATCAATGCAAATTTCCATTGGCTCTATAGGAAGCTTCTTAGTAAGTAAATGAAAAAAGCTCTCCAAGGATTAGATCTCATGAACTCCTTTATATAAGACAGTCACATTAACCCAGTAAGCCACTGGAACATCACAGGTGCAAAGTGATGTCAAGAAGGGCAGTGAACAATGAATCACTATTAGGTAAGTTCAAAAAGAAATCCATTGGTTTTACTATGTTATTCTTAATGCCAATCTAAACAGCTTGTGATGACATATTGTTCTTTATGAACACTTAGTACAGATTCTATCTCACAATTGCACTAGCTCAATCACAAAACCAATGCAAATTTCCATTGGCTCTATAGGAAGCATATTAGTAAGTAAATGAAAAAAAGCTCTCTGAAGATTAGAACTCATGAATTCCTGTTTACAAGACAGTTGCATTAACCCAGTAAGCCACTGAAACACCACACATGCAATGTGATGTCAATAAGGGCAGTGAACAATGAATCACTATTAGGTAAGTTCAAAAAGAAATCCATTGGTTTTACTATGTTATACTTAATGCCAATCTAAACAGCTTGCGATGACATATAGTTGTTTATGAACACTTACCGTAGTACAGATTGTATCTCACAATTGCACTATCTCAATCCCAAAATCAATGCAAATTTCCATTGGCTCTATAGGAAGTCTATTAGTAAGAAAATGTCTCCAGGATTAGAACTCATGAACTCCTGCTTACAAGACAGTCACATTAACCCTGTAAGCAACTGGAACATGACAGGTGCAGTGTAATGTCACGAAGGGCAGTGAACAATGAATCACTATTAGTTAAGTTAAAAAAGAAATCCATTGGTTTTACTATGTTTTTCTTAACGCCAATCTATACAGCTTATTATGACATATTGCTCTTTATGAACACTTAGTACAGATTCTATCTCACATGTGCACTATCTCAATCCCAAAATCAATGCAAATTGCCATTGGCTCTATAGGAAGCTTATTAGTAAGTAAATGAAAAAAAAGATCTTTGAGGATTAGAACTCGTGAATTCCTGTTTACAAGACAGTTGCATTAACCCAATAAGCCACTGAAACACCACACAAAGAAAGTGATGTCAATAAGGGCAGTGAACAGTGAATCACTATTAGGTAAGTTCAAAAAGAAATCCATTGGTTTTACTATGTCATTTTTAATGTCAATCTAAACAGCTTGTGATGACATATTGTTTTTTATGAACACTTAGTACAGATTCTATCTCACAATTGCACTATCTCAATCCCAAAATCAATGCAAATTTCCATTGGCTCCATAGGAAGCTTATTAGTAAGTAAAAGTAAAAAAATGTCTTGAGGATTAGAACTCATGAACTCCTGTTTACAAGATAGTAACATTAACCCAGTTAGCCACTGGAACATTACAGGTGCAAAGTGATGTCAAGAAGGGCAGTGAACAATGAATCACTATTAGGTAAGTTCAAAAATAAATCGATTGGTTTTACTATGTTTTTCTTAATGCCAATCTATAAAGCTTATGATGACATATTGCTCTTTATGAACAATTAGTACAGATTCTATCTCACATTTGCACTATCTCAATCCCAAAATCAATGCAAATTTCCATTGGTTCTATAGGAAGCTTATTAGTAAGTAAATGAAAAAAAGCTCTCTGAGGATTAGAAATCATGAACTCCTGTTTACAAGACATGTGCATTAACCCAGTAAGCCACTGGAACATCACAGGTGCAAAGAGATGTCAAGAAGGGCAGTGAACAATGAATCACTATTAGGTAAGTTCAAAAAGAAATCCATTGGTTTCAATAAGTTATTCTTAATGCCAATCTTTGCAACGCATGATGACGTATTGTTCTTGATGAACACTTAGTACAGATTCTATCTCACATTTGCACTATCTCAATCCCAAAATCAATGCAAATTTCCATTGGCTCTATAGGAAGCTTATTAGTAGGTAAATGAAAAAATCTCTCAAGGTTTAGAACTCATGAACTCCTGTTTATAAGACAGTCACATTAACCCAGTAATCCACTTTAACATCACAGGTGCAAAGTGATGTCAAGAAGGGCAGGGAACAATGAATCACTATTAGTTAAGTTCAAAAAGAAATCCATTGTTTTCACTATGTTGTTCTTAATGCCAATCTTTGCAGCGTATGATGACATATTGTTCTTTATGAACACTTAGTACAGATTCTATCTCACATTTGCACTATCTCAATCCCAAAATCAATGCAAATTTCCATTGGCTCTATAGGAAGCTTATTAGTAGGTAAATGAAAAAAAGCTCTCCAAGGATTAGATCTCATGAACTCCTTTATATAAGACAGTCACATTAACCCAGTAAGCCACTGGAACATCACAGGTGCAAAGTGATGTCAAGAAGGGCAGTGAACAATGAATCACTATTAGGTAAGTTCAAAAAGAAATCCATTGGTTTTACTATGTTATTCTTAATGCCAATCTAAACAGCTTGTGATGACATATTGTTCTTTATGAACACTTAGTACAGATTCTATCTCACAATTGCACTAGCTCAATCACAAAACCAATGCAAATTTCCATTGGCTCTATAGGAAGCATATTAGTAAGTAAATGAAAAAAAGCTCTCTGAAGATTAGAACTCATGAATTCCTGTTTACAAGACAGTTGCATTAACCCAGTAAGCCACTGAAACACCACACATGCAATGTGATGTCAATAAGGGCAGTGAACAATGAATCACTATTAGGTAAGTTCAAAAAGAAATCCATTGGTTTTACTATGTTATTCTTAAAGCCAATCTAAACAGCTTGCGATGACATATAGTTCTTTATGAACACTTACCGTAGAACAGATTGTATCTCACAATTGCACTATCTCAATCCCAAAATCAATGCAAATTTCCATTGGCTCTATAGGAAGCCTATTAGTAAGAAAATGAAAAAAATGTCTCGAGGATTAGAACTCATGAACTCCTGTTTACAAGATAGTCACATTAACCCAGTTAGCCACTGGAACATTACAGGTGCAAAGTGATGTCAAGAAGGGCAGTGAACAATGAATCACTATTAGGTAAGTTCAAAAATAAATCGATTGGTTTTACTATGTTTTTCTTAATGCCAATCTATAAAGCTTATGATGACATATTGCTCTTTATGAACACTTAGTACAGATTCTATCTCACATTTGCACTATCTCAATCCCAAAATCAATGCAAATTTCCATTGGTTCTATAGGAAGCTTATTAGTAAGTAAATGAAAAAAAGCTCTCTGAGGATTAGAAATCATGAACTCCTGTTTACAAGACAGGTGCATTAACCCAGTAAGCCACTGGAACATCACAGGTGCCAAGAGATGTCAAGAAGGGCAGTGAACAATGAATCACTATTAGGTAAGTTCAAAAAGAAATCCATTGGTTTCAATAAGTTATTCTTAATGCCAATCTTTGCAACGCATGAGGACGTATTGTTCTAGATGAACACTTAGTACAGATTCTATCTCACATTTGCACTATCTCAATCCCAAAATCAATGCAAATTTCCATTGGCTCTATAGGAAGCATATTAGTAGGTAAATGAAAAAATGTCTCGAGGTTTAGAACTCATGAACTCCTGTTTATAAGACAGTCACATTAACCCAGTAATCCACTGGAACATCACAGGTGCAAAGTGATGTCAAGAAGGGCAGGGAACAATGAATCACTATTAGTTAAGTTCAAAAAGAAATCCATTGTTTTCACTATGTTGTTCTTAATGCCAATCTTTGCAGCGTATGATGACATATTGTTCTTTATGAACACTTAGTACAGATTCTATCTCACATTTGCACTATCTCAATCCCAAAATCAATGCAAATTTCCATTGGCTCTATAGGAAGCTTATTAGTAGGTAAATGAAAAAAATGTCTCGAGGTTTAGAACTCATGAACTCCTGTTTATAAGACAGTCACATTAACCCAGTAATCCACTGCAACATCACAGGTGCAAAGTGATGTCAAGAAGGGCAGGGAACAATGAATCACTATTAGTTAAGTTCAAAAAGAAATCCATTGTTTTAGTGAAGTTCAAAAACAAATCCATTGTTTTCACTATGTTGTTCTTAATGCCAATCTTTGCAGCGTATGATGACATATTGTTCTTTATGAACACTTAGTACAGATTCTATCTCACAATTGCACTATCTCAAGCCCAAAATCAATGCAAATTTCCATTGGCTCTACAGGAAGCTTATTAGTAAGTAAATGAAAAAATCTCTCGAAGGATTAGAACTCATGAGCTGCTTTTTATGAGACAGTCACAATAACCCAGTAAGCCACTGGAACATCACAGGTGCAAAAACATGTCAAGAAGGGCAGTGAACAATGAATCACTATTAGGTAAGTTCAAAAAGAAATCCATTGGTTTTACTATGTTATTCTTAATGCCAATCTAAACAGCTTGTGATGACATATTGTTCTTTATGAACACTTAGTACAGATTCTATCTCACAATTGCACTAGCTCAATCACAAAACCAATGCAAATTTCCATTGGCTCTATAGGAAACATATTAGTAAGTAAATGAAAAAAAGCTCTCTGAAGATTAGAACTCATGAATTCCTGTTTACAAGACAGTTGCATTAACCCAGTAAGCCACTGAAACACCACACATGCAATGTGATGTCAATAAGGGCAGTGAACAATGAATCACTATTAGGTAAGTTCAAAAAGAAATCCATTGGTTTTACTATGTTATTCTTAATGCCAATCTAAACAACTTGCGATGACATATAGTTCTTTATGAACACTTACCGTAGTACAGATTGTATCTCACAATTGCACTATCTCAATCCCAAAATCAATGCAAATTTCCATTGGCTCTATAGGAAGCCTATTAGTAAGAAAATGAAAAAAATGTCTCGAGGATTAGAACTCATGAACTCCTGCTTACAAGACAGTCACATTAACCCTGTAAGCAACTGGAACATGACAGGTGCAGTGTAATGTCACGAAGGGCAGTGAACAATGAATCACTATTAGTTAAGTTAAAAAAGAAATCCATTGGTTTTACTATGTTTTTCTTAACGCCAATCTATACAGCTTATTATGACATATTGCTCTTTATGAACACTTAGTACAGATTCTATCTCACATGTGCACTATCTCAATCCCAAAATCAATGCAAATTGCCATTGGCTCTATAGGAAGCTTATTAGTAAGTAAATGAAAAAAAAGATCTTTGAGGATTAGAACTCATGAATTCCTGTTTACAAGACAGTTGCATTAACCCAATAAGCCACTGAAACACCACACAAGGAAAGTGATGTCAATAAGGGCAGTGAACAGTGAATCACTATTAGGTAAGTTCAAAAAGAAATCCATTGGTTTTACTATGTCATTCTTAATGTCAATCTAAACAGCTTGTGATGACATATTGTTCTTTATGAACACTTAGTACAGATTCTATCTCACAATTGCACTATCTCAATCCCAAAATCAATGCAAATTTCCATTGGCTCGATAGGAAGCTTATTAGTAAGTAAAAGTAAAAAAATGTCTTGAGGATTAGAACTCATGAACTCCTGTTTACAAGATAGTCACATTAACCCAGTTAGCCACTGGAACATTACAGGTGCAAAGTGATGTCAAGAAGGGCAGTGAACAATGAATCACTATTAGGTAAGTTCAAAAATAAATCGATTGGTTTTACTATGTTTTTCTTAATGCCAATCTATAAAGCTTATGATGACATATTGCTCTTTATGAACACTTAGTACAGATTCTATCTCACATTTGCACTATCTCAATCCCAAAATCAATGCAAATTTCCATTGGTTCTATAGGAAGCTTATTAGTAAGTAAATGAAAAAAAGCTCTCTGAGGATTAGAAATCATGAACTCCTGTTTACAAGACAGGTGCATTAACCCAGTAAGCCACTGGAACATCACAGGTGCCAAGAGATGTCAAGAAGGGCAGTGAACAATGAATCACTATTAGGTAAGTTCAAAAAGAAATCCATTGGTTTCAATAAGTTATTCTTAATGCCAATCTTTGCAACGCATGATGACGTATTGTTCTTGATGAACACTTAGTACAGATTCTATCTCACATTTGCACTATCTCAATCCCAAAATCAATGCAAATTTCCATTGGCTCTATAGGAAGCTTATTAGTAGGTAAATGAAAAAATGTCTCAAGGTTTAGAACTCATGAACTCCTGTTTATAAGACAGTCACATTAACCCAGTAATCCACTGGAACATCACAGGTGCAAAGTGATGTCAAGAAGGGCAGGGAACAATGAATCACTATTAGTTAAGTTCAAAAAGAAATCCATTGTTTTCACTATGTTGTTCTTAATGCCAATCTTTGCAGCGTATGATGACATATTGTTCTTTATGAACACTTAGTACAGATTCTATCTCACATTTGCACTATCTCAATCCCAAAATCAATGCAAATTTCCATTGGCTCTATAGGAAGCTTATTAGTAGGTAAATGAAAAAAATGTCTCGAGGTTTAGAACTCATGAACTCCTGTTTATAAGACAGTCACATTAACCCAGTAATCCACTGCAACATCACAGGTGCAAAGTGATGTCAAGAAGGGCAGGGAACAATGAATCACTATTAGTTAAGTTCAAAAAGAAATCCATTGTTTTAGTGAAGTTCAAAAACAAATCCATTGTTTTCACTATGTTGTTCTTAATGCCAATCTTTGCAGCGCATGATGACATATTGTTCTTTATGAACACTTAGTACAGATTCTATCTCACAATTGCACTATCTCAAGCCCAAAATCAATGCAAATTTCCATTGGCTCTACAGGAAGCTTATTAGTAAGTAAATGAAAAAATCTCTCGAAGGATTAGAACTCATGAGCTGCTTTTTATGAGACAGTCACAATAACCCAGTAAGCCACTGGAACATCACAGGTGCAAAAACATGTCAAGAAGGGCAGTGAACAATGAATCACTATTAGGTAAGTTCAAAAAGAAATCCATTGGTTTTACTATGTTATTCTTAATGCCAATCTAAACAGCTTGTGATGACATATTGTTCTTTATGAACACTTAGTACAGATTCTATCTCACAATTGCACTAGCTCAATCACAAAACCAATGCAAATTTCCATTGGCTCTATAGGAAACATATTAGTAAGTAAATGAAAAAAAGCTCTCTGAAGATTAGAACTCATGAATTCCTGTTTACAAGACAGTTGCATTAACCCAGTAAGCCACTGAAACACCACACATGCGATGTGATGTCAATAAGGGCAGTGAACAATGAATCACTATTAGGTAAGTTCAAAAAGAAATCCATTGGTTTTACTATGTTATTCTTAATGCCAATCTAAACAACTTGCGATGACATATAGTTCTTTATGAACACTTACCGTAGTACAGATTGTATCTCACAATTGCACTATCTCAATCCCAAAATCAATGCAAATTTCCATTGGCTCTATAGGAAGCCTATTAGTAAGAAAATGAAAAAAATGTCTCGAGGATTAGAACTCATGAACTCCTGCTTACAAGACAGTCACATTAACCCTGTAAGCAACTGGAACATGACAGGTGCAGTGTAATGTCACGAAGGGCAGTGAACAATGAATCACTATTAGTTAAGTTAAAAAAGAAATCCATTGGTTTTACTATGTTTTTCTTAACGCCAATCTATACAGCTTATTATGACATATTGCTCTTTATGAACACTTAGTACAGATTCTATCTCACATGTGCACTATCTCAATCCCAAAATCAATGCAAATTGCCATTGGCTCTATAGGAAGCTTATTAGTAAGTAAATGAAAAAAAAGATCTTTGAGGATTAGAACTCATGAATTCCTGTTTACAAGACAGTTGCATTAACCCAATAAGCCACTGAAACACCACACAAGGAAAGTGATGTCAATAAGGGCAGTGAACAGTGAATCACTATTAGGTAAGTTCAAAAAGAAATCCATTGGTTTTACTATGTCATTCTTAATGTCAATCTAAACAGCTTGTGATGACATATTGTTCTTTATGAACACTTAGTACAGATTCTATCTCACAATTGCACTATCTCAATCCCAAAATCAATGCAAATTTCCATTGGCTCTATAGGAAGCTTATTAGTAGGTAAATGAAAAAATGTCTCAAGGTTTAGAACTCATGAACTCCTGTTTATAAGACAGTCACATTAACCCAGTAATCCACTGGAACATCACAGGTGCAAAGTGATGTCAAGAAGGGCAGGGAACAATGAATCACTATTAGTTAAGTTCAAAAAGAAATCCATTGTTTTCACTATGTTGTTCTTAATGCCAATCTTTGCAGCGTATGATGACATATTGTTCTTTATGAACACTTAGTACAGATTCTATCTCACATTTGCACTATCTCAATCCCAAAATCAATGCAAATTTCCATTGGCTCTATAGGAAGCTTATTAGTAGGTAAATGAAAAAAATGTCTCGAGGTTTAGAACTCATGAACTCCTGTTTATAAGACAGTCACATTAACCCAGTAATCCACTGCAACATCACAGGTGCAAAGTGATGTCAAGAAGGGCAGGGAACAATGAATCACTATTAGTTAAGTTCAAAAAGAAATCCATTGTTTTAGTGAAGTTCAAAAACAAATCCATTGTTTTCACTATGTTGTTCTTAATGCCAATCTTTGCAGCGTATGATGACATATTGTTCTTTATGAACACTTAGTACAGATTCTATCTCACAATTGCACTATCTCAAGCCCAAAATCAATGCAAATTTCCATTGGCTCTACAGGAAGCTTATTAGTAAGTAAATGAAAAAATCTCTCGAAGGATTAGAACTCATGAGCTGCTTTTTATGAGACAGTCACAATAACCCAGTAAGCCACTGGAACATCACAGGTGCAAAAACATGTCAAGAAGGGCAGTGAACAATGAATCACTATTAGGTAAGTTCAAAAAGAAATCCATTGGTTTTACTATGTTATTCTTAATGCCAATCTAAACAGCTTGTGATGACATATTGTTCTTTATGAACACTTAGTACAGATTCTATCTCACAATTGCACTAGCTCAATCACAAAACCAATGCAAATTTCCATTGGCTCTATAGGAAACATATTAGTAAGTAAATGAAAAAAAGCTCTCTGAAGATTAGAACTCATGAATTCCTGTTTACAAGACAGTTGCATTAACCCAGTAAGCCACTGAAACACCACACATGCGATGTGATGTCAATAAGGGCAGTGAACAATGAATCACTATTAGGTAAGTTCAAAAAGAAATCCATTGGTTTTACTATGTTATTCTTAATGCCAATCTAAACAACTTGCGATGACATATAGTTCTTTATGAACACTTACCGTAGTACAGATTGTATCTCACAATTGCACTATCTCAATCCCAAAATCAATGCAAATTTCCATTGGCTCTATAGGAAGCCTATTAGTAAGAAAATGAAAAAAATGTCTCGAGGATTAGAACTCATGAACTCCTGCTTACAAGACAGTCACATTAACCCTGTAAGCAACTGGAACATGACAGGTGCAGTGTAATGTCACGAAGGGCAGTGAACAATGAATCACTATTAGTTAAGTTAAAAAAGAAATCCATTGGTTTTACTATGTTTTTCTTAACGCCAATCTATACAGCTTATTATGACATATTGCTCTTTATGAACACTTAGTACAGATTCTATCTCACATGTGCACTATCTCAATCCCAAAATCAATGCAAATTGCCATTGGCTCTATAGGAAGCTTATTAGTAAGTAAATGAAAAAAAAGATCTTTGAGGATTAGAACTCATGAATTCCTGTTTACAAGACAGTTGCATTAACCCAATAAGCCACTGAAACACCACACAAGGAAAGTGATGTCAATAAGGGCAGTGAACAGTGAATCACTATTAGGTAAGTTCAAAAAGAAATCCATTGGTTTTACTATGTCATTCTTAATGTCAATCTAAACAGCTTGTGATGACATATTGTTCTTTATGAACACTTAGTACAGATTCTATCTCACAATTGCACTATCTCAATCCCAAAATCAATGCAAATTTCCATTGGCTCGATAGGAAGCTTATTAGTAAGTAAAAGTAAAAAAATGTCTTGAGGATTAGAACTCATGAACTCCTGTTTACAAGATAGTCACATTAACCCAGTTAGCCACTGGAACATTACAGGTGCAAAGTGATGTCAAGAAGGGCAGTGAACAATGAATCACTATTAGGTAAGTTCAAAAATAAATCGATTGGTTTTACTATGTTTTTCTTAATGCCAATCTATAAAGCTTATGATGACATATTGCTCTTTATGAACACTTAGTACAGATTCTATCTCACATTTGCACTATCTCAATCCCAAAATCAATGCAAATTTCCATTGGTTCTATAGGAAGCTTATTAGTAAGTAAATGAAAAAAAGCTCTCTGAGGATTAGAAATCATGAACTCCTGTTTACAAGACAGGTGCATTAACCCAGTAAGCCACTGGAACATCACAGGTGCAAAGAGATGTCAAGAAGGGCAGTGAACAATGAATCACTATTAGGTAAGTTCAAAAAGAAATCCATTGGTTTCAATAAGTTATTCTTAATGCCAATCTTTGCAACGCATGATGACGTATTGTTCTTGATGAACACTTAGTACAGATTCTATCTCACATTTGCACTATCTCAATCCCAAAATCAATGCAAATTTCCATTGGCTCTATAGGAAGCTTATTAGTAGGTAAATGAAAAAATGTCTCAAGGTTTAGAACTCATGAACTCCTGTTTATAAGACAGTCACATTAACCCAGTAATCCACTGGAACATCACAGGTGCAAAGTGATGTCAAGAAGGGCAGGGAACAATGAATCACTATTAGTTAAGTTCAAAAAGAAATCCATTGTTTTCACTATGTTGTTCTTAATGCCAATCTTTGCAGCGTATGATGACATATTGTTCTTTATGAACACTTAGTACAGATTCTATCTCACATTTGCACTATCTCAATCCCAAAATCAATGCAAATTTCCATTGGCTCTATAGGAAGCTTATTAGTAGGTAAATGAAAAAAATGTCTCGAGGTTTAGAACTCATGAACTCCTGTTTATAAGACAGTCACATTAACCCAGTAATCCACTGCAACATCACAGGTGCAAAGTGATGTCAAGAAGGGCAGGGAACAATGAATCACTATTAGTTAAGTTCAAAAAGAAATCCATTGTTTTAGTGAAGTTCAAAAACAAATCCATTGTTTTCACTATGTTGTTCTTAATGCCAATCTTTGCAGCGCATGATGACATATTGTTCTTTATGAACACTTAGTACAGATTCTATCTCACAATTGCACTATCTCAAGCCCAAAATCAATGCAAATTTCCATTGGCTCTACAGGAAGCTTATTAGTAAGTAAATGAAAAAATCTCTCGAAGGATTAGAACTCATGAGCTGCTTTTTATGAGACAGTCACAATAACCCAGTAAGCCACTGGAACATCACAGGTGCAAAAACATGTCAAGAAGGGCAGTGAACAATGAATCACTATTAGGTAAGTTCAAAAAGAAATCCATTGGTTTTACTATGTTATTCTTAATGCCAATCTAAACAGCTTGTGATGACATATTGTTCTTTATGAACACTTAGTACAGATTCTATCTCACAATTGCACTAGCTCAATCACAAAACCAATGCAAATTTCCATTGGCTCTATAGGAAACATATTAGTAAGTAAATGAAAAAAAGCTCTCTGAAGATTAGAACTCATGAATTCCTGTTTACAAGACAGTTGCATTAACCCAGTAAGCCACTGAAACACCACACATGCGATGTGATGTCAATAAGGGCAGTGAACAATGAATCACTATTAGGTAAGTTCAAAAAGAAATCCATTGGTTTTACTATGTTATTCTTAGTGCCAATCTAAACAACTTGCGATGACATATAGTTCTTTATGAACACTTACCGTAGTACAGATTGTATCTCACAATTGCACTATCTCAATCCCAAAATCAATGCAAATTTCCATTGGCTCTATAGGAAGCCTATTAGTAAGAAAATGAAAAAAATGTCTCGAGGATTAGAACTCATGAACTCCTGCTTACAAGACAGTCACATTAACCCTGTAAGCAAGTGGAACATGACAGGTGCAGTGTAATGTCACGAAGGGCAGTGAACAATGAATCACTATTAGTTAAGTTAAAAAAGAAATCCATTGGTTTTACTATGTTTTTCTTAACGCCAATCTATACAGCTTATTATGACATATTGCTCTTTATGAACACTTAGTACAGATTCTATCTCACATGTGCACTATCTCAATCCCAAAATCAATGCAAATTGCCATTGGCTCTATAGGAAGCTTATTAGTAAGTAAATGAAAAAAAAGATCTTTGAGGATTAGAACTCATGAATTCCTGTTTACAAGACAGTTGCATTAACCCAATAAGCCACTGAAACACCACACAAGGAAAGTGATGTCAATAAGGGCAGTGAACAGTGAATCACTATTAGGTAAGTTCAAAAAGAAATCCATTGGTTTTACTATGTCATTCTTAATGTCAATCTAAACAGCTTGTGATGACATATTGTTCTTTATGAACACTTAGTACAGATTCTATCTCACAATTGCACTATCTCAATCCCAAAATCAATGCAAATTTCCATTGGCTCTATAGGAAGCTTATTAGTAGGTAAATGAAAAAATGTCTCAAGGTTTAGAACTCATGAACTCCTGTTTATAAGACAGTCACATTAACCCAGTAATCCACTGGAACATCACAGGTGCAAAGTGATGTCAAGAAGGGCAGGGAACAATGAATCACTATTAGTTAAGTTCAAAAAGAAATCCATTGTTTTCACTATGTTGTTCTTAATGCCAATCTTTGCAGCGTATGATGACATATTGTTCTTTATGAACACTTAGTACAGATTCTATCTCACATTTGCACTATCTCAATCCCAAAATCAATGCAAATTTCCATTGGCTCTATAGGAAGCTTATTAGTAGGTAAATGAAAAAAATGTCTCGAGGTTTAGAACTCATGAACTCCTGTTTATAAGACAGTCACATTAACCCAGTAATCCACTGCAACATCACAGGTGCAAAGTGATGTCAAGAAGGGCAGGGAACAATGAATCACTATTAGTTAAGTTCAAAAAGAAATCCATTGTTTTAGTGAAGTTCAAAAACAAATCCATTGTTTTCACTATGTTGTTCTTAATGCCAATCTTTGCAGCGTATGATGACATATTGTTCTTTATGAACACTTAGTACAGATTCTATCTCACAATTGCACTATCTCAAGCCCAAAATCAATGCAAATTTCCATTGGCTCTACAGGAAGCTTATTAGTAAGTAAATGAAAAAATCTCTCGAAGGATTAGAACTCATGAGCTGCTTTTTATGAGACAGTCACAATAACCCAGTAAGCCACTGGAACATCACAGGTGCAAAAACATGTCAAGAAGGGCAGTGAACAATGAATCACTATTAGGTAAGTTCAAAAAGAAATCCATTGGTTTTACTATGTTATTCTTAATGCCAATCTAAACAGCTTGTGATGACATATTGTTCTTTATGAACACTTAGTACAGATTCTATCTCACAATTGCACTAGCTCAATCACAAAACCAATGCAAATTTCCATTGGCTCTATAGGAAACATATTAGTAAGTAAATGAAAAAAAGCTCTCTGAAGATTAGAACTCATGAATTCCTGTTTACAAGACAGTTGCATTAACCCAGTAAGCCACTGAAACACCACACATGCGATGTGATGTCAATAAGGGCAGTGAACAATGAATCACTATTAGGTAAGTTCAAAAAGAAATCCATTGGTTTTACTATGTTATTCTTAATGCCAATCTAAACAACTTGCGATGACATATAGTTCTTTATGAACACTTACCGTAGTACAGATTGTATCTCACAATTGCACTATCTCAATCCCAAAATCAATGCAAATTTCCATTGGCTCTATAGGAAGCCTATTAGTAAGAAAATGAAAAAAATGTCTCGAGGATTAGAACTCATGAACTCCTGCTTACAAGACAGTCACATTAACCCTGTAAGCAACTGGAACATGACAGGTGCAGTGTAATGTCACGAAGGGCAGTGAACAATGAATCACTATTAGTTAAGTTAAAAAAGAAATCCATTGGTTTTACTATGTTTTTCTTAACGCCAATCTATACAGCTTATTATGACATATTGCTCTTTATGAACACTTAGTACAGATTCTATCTCACATGTGCACTATCTCAATCCCAAAATCAATGCAAATTGCCATTGGCTCTATAGGAAGCTTATTAGTAAGTAAATGAAAAAAAAGATCTTTGAGGATTAGAACTCATGAATTCCTGTTTACAAGACAGTTGCATTAACCCAATAAGCCACTGAAACACCACACAAGGAAAGTGATGTCAATAAGGGCAGTGAACAGTGAATCACTATTAGGTAAGTTCAAAAAGAAATCCATTGGTTTTACTATGTCATTCTTAATGTCAATCTAAACAGCTTGTGATGACATATTGTTCTTTATGAACACTTAGTACAGATTCTATCTCACAATTGCACTATCTCAATCCCAAAATCAATGCAAATTTCCATTGGCTCGATAGGAAGCTTATTAGTAAGTAAAAGTAAAAAAATGTCTTGAGGATTAGAACTCATGAACTCCTGTTTACAAGATAGTCACATTAACCCAGTTAGCCACTGGAACATTACAGGTGCAAAGTGATGTCAAGAAGGGCAGTGAACAATGAATCACTATTAGGTAAGTTCAAAAATAAATCGATTGGTTTTACTATGTTTTTCTTAATGCCAATCTATAAAGCTTATGATGACATATTGCTCTTTATGAACACTTAGTACAGATTCTATCTCACATTTGCACTATCTCAATCCCAAAATCAATGCAAATTTCCATTGGTTCTATAGGAAGCTTATTAGTAAGTAAATGAAAAAAAGCTCTCTGAGGATTAGAAATCATGAACTCCTGTTTACAAGACAGGTGCATTAACCCAGTAAGCCACTGGAACATCACAGGTGCAAAGAGATGTCAAGAAGGGCAGTGAACAATGAATCACTATTAGGTAAGTTCAAAAAGAAATCCATTGGTTTCAATAAGTTATTCTTAATGCCAATCTTTGCAACGCATGATGACGTATTGTTCTTGATGAACACTTAGTACAGATTCTATCTCACATTTGCACTATCTCAATCCCAAAATCAATGCAAATTTCCATTGGCTCTATAGGAAGCTTATTAGTAGGTAAATGAAAAAATGTCTCAAGGTTTAGAACTCATGAACTCCTGTTTATAAGACAGTCACATTAACCCAGTAATCCACTTTAACATCACAGGTGCAAAGTGATGTCAAGAAGGGCAGGGAACAATGAATCACTATTAGTTAAGTTCAAAAAGAAATCCATTGTTTTCACTATGTTGTTCTTAATGCCAATCTTTGCAGCGTATGATGACATATTGTTCTTTATGAACACTTAGTACAGATTCTATCTCACATTTGCACTATCTCAATCCCAAAATCAATGCAAATTTCCATTGGCTCTATAGGAAGCTTATTAGTAGGTAAATGAAAAAAATGTCTCGAGGTTTAGAACTCATGAACTCCTGTTTATAAGACAGTCACATTAACCCAGTAATCCACTGCAACATCACAGGTGCAAAGTGATGTCAAGAAGGGCAGGGAACAATGAATCACTATTAGTTAAGTTCAAAAAGAAATCCATTGTTTTAGTGAAGTTCAAAAACAAATCCATTGTTTTCACTATGTTGTTCTTAATGCCAATCTTTGCAGCGTATGATGACATATTGTTCTTTATGAACACTTAGTACAGATTCTATCTCACAATTGCACTATCTCAAGCCCAAAATCAATGCAAATTTCCATTGGCTCTACAGGAAGCTTATTAGTAAGTAAATGAAAAAATCTCTCGAAGGATTAGAACTCATGAGCTGCTTTTTATGAGACAGTCACAATAACCCAGTAAGCCACTGGAACATCACAGGTGCAAAAACATGTCAAGAAGGGCAGTGAACAATGAATCACTATTAGGTAAGTTCAAAAAGAAATCCATTGGTTTTACTATGTTATTCTTAATGCCAATCTAAACAGCTTGTGATGACATATTGTTCTTTATGAACACTTAGTACAGATTCTATCTCACAATTGCACTAGCTCAATCACAAAACCAATGCAAATTTCCATTGGCTCTATAGGAAACATATTAGTAAGTAAATGAAAAAAAGCTCTCTGAAGATTAGAACTCATGAATTCCTGTTTACAAGACAGTTGCATTAACCCAGTAAGCCACTGAAACACCACACATGCGATGTGATGTCAATAAGGGCAGTGAACAATGAATCACTATTAGGTAAGTTCAAAAAGAAATCCATTGGTTTTACTATGTTATTCTTAATGCCAATCTAAACAACTTGCGATGACATATAGTTCTTTATGAACACTTACCGTAGTACAGATTGTATCTCACAATTGCACTATCTCAATCCCAAAATCAATGCAAATTTCCATTGGCTCTATAGGAAGCCTATTAGTAAGAAAATGAAAAAAATGTCTCGAGGATTAGAACTCATGAACTCCTGCTTACAAGACAGTCACATTAACCCTGTAAGCAACTGGAACATGACAGGTGCAGTGTAATGTCACGAAGGGCAGTGAACAATGAATCACTATTAGTTAAGTTAAAAAAGAAATCCATTGGTTTTACTATGTTTTTCTTAACGCCAATCTATACAGCTTATTATGACATATTGCTCTTTATGAACACTTAGTACAGATTCTATCTCACATGTGCACTATCTCAATCCCAAAATCAATGCAAATTGCCATTGGCTCTATAGGAAGCTTATTAGTAAGTAAATGAAAAAAAAGATCTTTGAGGATTAGAACTCATGAATTCCTGTTTACAAGACAGTTGCATTAACCCAATAAGCCACTGAAACACCACACAAGGAAAGTGATGTCAATAAGGGCAGTGAACAGTGAATCACTATTAGGTAAGTTCAAAAAGAAATCCATTGGTTTTACTATGTCATTCTTAATGTCAATCTAAACAGCTTGTGATGACATATTGTTCTTTATGAACACTTAGTACAGATTCTATCTCACAATTGCACTATCTCAATCCCAAAATCAATGCAAATTTCCATTGGCTCGATAGGAAGCTTATTAGTAAGTAAAAGTAAAAAAATGTCTTGAGGATTAGAACTCATGAACTCCTGTTTACAAGATAGTCACATTAACCCAGTTAGCCACTGGAACATTACAGGTGCAAAGTGATGTCAAGAAGGGCAGTGAACAATGAATCACTATTAGGTAAGTTCAAAAATAAATCGATTGGTTTTACTATGTTTTTCTTAATGCCAATCTATAAAGCTTATGATGACATATTGCTCTTTATGAACACTTAGTACAGATTCTATCTCACATTTGCACTATCTCAATCCCAAAATCAATGCAAATTTCCATTGGTTCTATAGGAAGCTTATTAGTAAGTAAATGAAAAAAAGCTCTCTGAGGATTAGAAATCATGAACTCCTGTTTACAAGACAGGTGCATTAACCCAGTAAGCCACTGGAACATCACAGGTGCAAAGAGATGTCAAGAAGGGCAGTGAACAATGAATCACTATTAGGTAAGTTCAAAAAGAAATCCATTGGTTTCAATAAGTTATTCTTAATGCCAATCTTTGCAACGCATGATGACGTATTGTTCTTGATGAACACTTAGTACAGATTCTATCTCACATTTGCACTATCTCAATCCCAAAATCAATGCAAATTTCCATTGGCTCTATAGGAAGCTTATTAGTAGGTAAATGAAAAAATGTCTCAAGGTTTAGAACTCATGAACTCCTGTTTATAAGACAGTCACATTAACCCAGTAATCCACTTTAACATCACAGGTGCAAAGTGATGTCAAGAAGGGCAGGGAACAATGAATCACTATTAGTTAAGTTCAAAAAGAAATCCATTGTTTTCACTATGTTGTTCTTAATGCCAATCTTTGCAGCGTATGATGACATATTGTTCTTTATGAACACTTAGTACAGATTCTATCTCACATTTGCACTATCTCAATCCCAAAATCAATGCAAATTTCCATTGGCTCTATAGGAAGCTTATTAGTAGGTAAATGAAAAAAATGTCTCGAGGTTTAGAACTCATGAACTCCTGTTTATAAGACAGTCACATTAACCCAGTAATCCACTGCAACATCACAGGTGCAAAGTGATGTCAAGAAGGGCAGGGAACAATGAATCACTATTAGTTAAGTTCAAAAAGAAATCCATTGTTTTAGTGAAGTTCAAAAACAAATCCATTGTTTTCACTATGTTGTTCTTAATGCCAATCTTTGCAGCGTATGATGACATATTGTTCTTTATGAACACTTAGTACAGATTCTATCTCACAATTGCACTATCTCAAGCCCAAAATCAATGCAAATTTCCATTGGCTCTACAGGAAGCTTATTAGTAAGTAAATGAAAAAATCTCTCGAAGGATTAGAACTCATGAGCTGCTTTTTATGAGACAGTCACAATAACCCAGTAAGCCACTGGAACATCACAGGTGCAAAAACATGTCAAGAAGGGCAGTGAACAATGAATCACTATTAGGTAAGTTCAAAAAGAAATCCATTGGTTTTACTATGTTATTCTTAATGCCAATCTAAACAGCTTGTGATGACATATTGTTCTTTATGAACACTTAGTACAGATTCTATCTCACAATTGCACTAGCTCAATCACAAAACCAATGCAAATTTCCATTGGCTCTATAGGAAACATATTAGTAAGTAAATGAAAAAAAGCTCTCTGAAGATTAGAACTCATGAATTCCTGTTTACAAGACAGTTGCATTAACCCAGTAAGCCACTGAAACACCACACATGCGATGTGATGTCAATAAGGGCAGTGAACAATGAATCACTATTAGGTAAGTTCAAAAAGAAATCCATTGGTTTTACTATGTTATTCTTAATGCCAATCTAAACAACTTGCGATGACATATAGTTCTTTATGAACACTTACCGTAGTACAGATTGTATCTCACAATTGCACTATCTCAATCCCAAAATCAATGCAAATTTCCATTGGCTCTATAGGAAGCCTATTAGTAAGAAAATGAAAAAAATGTCTCGAGGATTAGAACTCATGAACTCCTGCTTACAAGACAGTCACATTAACCCTGTAAGCAACTGGAACATGACAGGTGCAGTGTAATGTCACGAAGGGCAGTGAACAATGAATCACTATTAGTTAAGTTAAAAAAGAAATCCATTGGTTTTACTATGTTTTTCTTAACGCCAATCTATACAGCTTATTATGACATATTGCTCTTTATGAACACTTAGTACAGATTCTATCTCACATGTGCACTATCTCAATCCCAAAATCAATGCAAATTGCCATTGGCTCTATAGGAAGCTTATTAGTAAGTAAATGAAAAAAAAGATCTTTGAGGATTAGAACTCATGAATTCCTGTTTACAAGACAGTTGCATTAACCCAATAAGCCACTGAAACACCACACAAGGAAAGTGATGTCAATAAGGGCAGTGAACAGTGAATCACTATTAGGTAAGTTCAAAAAGAAATCCATTGGTTTTACTATGTCATTCTTAATGTCAATCTAAACAGCTTGTGATGACATATTGTTCTTTATGAACACTTAGTACAGATTCTATCTCACAATTGCACTATCTCAATCCCAAAATCAATGCAAATTTCCATTGGCTCGATAGGAAGCTTATTAGTAAGTAAAAGTAAAAAAATGTCTTGAGGATTAGAACTCATGAACTCCTGTTTACAAGATAGTCACATTAACCCAGTTAGCCACTGGAACATTACAGGTGCAAAGTGATGTCAAGAAGGGCAGTGAACAATGAATCACTATTAGGTAAGTTCAAAAATAAATCGATTGGTTTTACTATGTTTTTCTTAATGCCAATCTATAAAGCTTATGATGACATATTGCTCTTTATGAACACTTAGTACAGATTCTATCTCACATTTGCACTATCTCAATCCCAAAATCAATGCAAATTTCCATTGGTTCTATAGGAAGCTTATTAGTAAGTAAATGAAAAAAAGCTCTCTGAGGATTAGAAATCATGAACTCCTGTTTACAAGACAGGTGCATTAACCCAGTAAGCCACTGGAACATCACAGGTGCAAAGAGATGTCAAGAAGGGCAGTGAACAATGAATCACTATTAGGTAAGTTCAAAAAGAAATCCATTGGTTTCAATAAGTTATTCTTAATGCCAATCTTTGCAACGCATGATGACGTATTGTTCTTGATGAACACTTAGTACAGATTCTATCTCACATTTGCACTATCTCAATCCCAAAATCAATGCAAATTTCCATTGGCTCTATAGGAAGCTTATTAGTAGGTAAATGAAAAAATGTCTCAAGGTTTAGAACTCATGAACTCCTGTTTATAAGACAGTCACATTAACCCAGTAATCCACTTTAACATCACAGGTGCAAAGTGATGTCAAGAAGGGCAGGGAACAATGAATCACTATTAGTTAAGTTCAAAAAGAAATCCATTGTTTTCACTATGTTGTTCTTAATGCCAATCTTTGCAGCGTATGATGACATATTGTTCTTTATGAACACTTAGTACAGATTCTATCTCACATTTGCACTATCTCAATCCCAAAATCAATGCAAATTTCCATTGGCTCTATAGGAAGCTTATTAGTAGGTAAATGAAAAAAATGTCTCGAGGTTTAGAACTCATGAACTCCTGTTTATAAGACAGTCACATTAACCCAGTAATCCACTGCAACATCACAGGTGCAAAGTGATGTCAAGAAGGGCAGGGAACAATGAATCACTATTAGTTAAGTTCAAAAAGAAATCCATTGTTTTAGTGAAGTTCAAAAACAAATCCATTGTTTTCACTATGTTGTTCTTAATGCCAATCTTTGCAGCGTATGATGACATATTGTTCTTTATGAACACTTAGTACAGATTCTATCTCACAATTGCACTATCTCAAGCCCAAAATCAATGCAAATTTCCATTGGCTCTACAGGAAGCTTATTAGTAAGTAAATGAAAAAATCTCTCGAAGGATTAGAACTCATGAGCTGCTTTTTATGAGACAGTCACAATAACCCAGTAAGCCACTGGAACATCACAGGTGCAAAAACATGTCAAGAAGGGCAGTGAACAATGAATCACTATTAGGTAAGTTCAAAAAGAAATCCATTGGTTTTACTATGTTATTCTTAATGCCAATCTAAACAGCTTGTGATGACATATTGTTCTTTATGAACACTTAGTACAGATTCTATCTCACAATTGCACTAGCTCAATCACAAAACCAATGCAAATTTCCATTGGCTCTATAGGAAACATATTAGTAAGTAAATGAAAAAAAGCTCTCTGAAGATTAGAACTCATGAATTCCTGTTTACAAGACAGTTGCATTAACCCAGTAAGCCACTGAAACACCACACATGCGATGTGATGTCAATAAGGGCAGTGAACAATGAATCACTATTAGGTAAGTTCAAAAAGAAATCCATTGGTTTTACTATGTTATTCTTAATGCCAATCTAAACAACTTGCGATGACATATAGTTCTTTATGAACACTTACCGTAGTACAGATTGTATCTCACAATTGCACTATCTCAATCCCAAAATCAATGCAAATTTCCATTGGCTCTATAGGAAGCCTATTAGTAAGAAAATGAAAAAAATGTCTCGAGGATTAGAACTCATGAACTCCTGCTTACAAGACAGTCACATTAACCCTGTAAGCAACTGGAACATGACAGGTGCAGTGTAATGTCACGAAGGGCAGTGAACAATGAATCACTATTAGTTAAGTTAAAAAAGAAATCCATTGGTTTTACTATGTTTTTCTTAACGCCAATCTATACAGCTTATTATGACATATTGCTCTTTATGAACACTTAGTACAGATTCTATCTCACATGTGCACTATCTCAATCCCAAAATCAATGCAAATTGCCATTGGCTCTATAGGAAGCTTATTAGTAAGTAAATGAAAAAAAAGATCTTTGAGGATTAGAACTCATGAATTCCTGTTTACAAGACAGTTGCATTAACCCAATAAGCCACTGAAACACCACACAAGGAAAGTGATGTCAATAAGGGCAGTGAACAGTGAATCACTATTAGGTAAGTTCAAAAAGAAATCCATTGGTTTTACTATGTCATTCTTAATGTCAATCTAAACAGCTTGTGATGACATATTGTTCTTTATGAACACTTAGTACAGATTCTATCTCACAATTGCACTATCTCAATCCCAAAATCAATGCAAATTTCCATTGGCTCGATAGGAAGCTTATTAGTAAGTAAAAGTAAAAAAATGTCTTGAGGATTAGAACTCATGAACTCCTGTTTACAAGATAGTCACATTAACCCAGTTAGCCACTGGAACATTACAGGTGCAAAGTGATGTCAAGAAGGGCAGTGAACAATGAATCACTATTAGGTAAGTTCAAAAATAAATCGATTGGTTTTACTATGTTTTTCTTAATGCCAATCTATAAAGCTTATGATGACATATTGCTCTTTATGAACACTTAGTACAGATTCTATCTCACATTTGCACTATCTCAATCCCAAAATCAATGCAAATTTCCATTGGTTCTATAGGAAGCTTATTAGTAAGTAAATGAAAAAAAGCTCTCTGAGGATTAGAAATCATGAACTCCTGTTTACAAGACAGGTGCATTAACCCAGTAAGCCACTGGAACATCACAGGTGCAAAGAGATGTCAAGAAGGGCAGTGAACAATGAATCACTATTAGGTAAGTTCAAAAAGAAATCCATTGGTTTCAATAAGTTATTCTTAATGCCAATCTTTGCAACGCATGATGACGTATTGTTCTTGATGAACACTTAGTACAGATTCTATCTCACATTTGCACTATCTCAATCCCAAAATCAATGCAAATTTCCATTGGCTCTATAGGAAGCTTATTAGTAGGTAAATGAAAAAATGTCTCAAGGTTTAGAACTCATGAACTCCTGTTTATAAGACAGTCACATTAACCCAGTAATCCACTGGAACATCACAGGTGCAAAGTGATGTCAAGAAGGGCAGGGAACAATGAATCACTATTAGTTAAGTTCAAAAAGAAATCCATTGTTTTCACTATGTTGTTCTTAATGCCAATCTTTGCAGCGTATGATGACATATTGTTCTTTATGAACACTTAGTACAGATTCTATCTCACATTTGCACTATCTCAATCCCAAAATCAATGCAAATTTCCATTGGCTCTATAGGAAGCTTATTAGTAGGTAAATGAAAAAAATGTCTCGAGGTTTAGAACTCATGAACTCCTGTTTATAAGACAGTCACATTAACCCAGTAATCCACTGCAACATCACAGGTGCAAAGTGATGTCAAGAAGGGCAGGGAACAATGAATCACTATTAGTTAAGTTCAAAAAGAAATCCATTGTTTTAGTGAAGTTCAAAAACAAATCCATTGTTTTCACTATGTTGTTCTTAATGCCAATCTTTGCAGCGTATGATGACATATTGTTCTTTATGAACACTTAGTACAGATTCTATCTCACAATTGCACTATCTCAAGCCCAAAATCAATGCAAATTTCCATTGGCTCTACAGGAAGCTTATTAGTAAGTAAATGAAAAAATCTCTCGAAGGATTAGAACTCATGAGCTGCTTTTTATGAGACAGTCACAATAACCCAGTAAGCCACTGGAACATCACAGGTGCAAAAACATGTCAAGAAGGGCAGTGAACAATGAATCACTATTAGGTAAGTTCAAAAAGAAATCCATTGGTTTTACTATGTTATTCTTAATGCCAATCTATACAGCTTGTGATGACATATTGTTCTTTATGAACACTTAGTACAGATTCTATCTCACAATTGCACTAGCTCAATCACAAAACCAATGCAAATTTCCATTGGCTCTATAGGAAACATATTAGTAAGTAAATGAAAAAAAGCTCTCTGAAGATTAGAACTCATGAATTCCTGTTTACAAGACAGTTGCATTAACCCAGTAAGCCACTGAAACACCACACATGCGATGTGATGTCAATAAGGGCAGTGAACAATGAATCACTATTAGGTAAGTTCAAAAAGAAATCCATTGGTTTTACTATGTTATTCTTAATGCCAATCTAAACAACTTGCGATGACATATAGTTCTTTATGAACACTTACCGTAGTACAGATTGTATCTCACAATTGCACTATCTCAATCCCAAAATCAATGCAAATTTCCATTGGCTCTATAGGAAGCCTATTAGTAAGAAAATGAAAAAAATGTCTCGAGGATTAGAACTCATGAACTCCTGCTTACAAGACAGTCACATTAACCCTGTAAGCAACTGGAACATGACAGGTGCAGTGTAATGTCACGAAGGGCAGTGAACAATGAATCACTATTAGTTAAGTTAAAAAAGAAATCCATTGGTTTTACTATGTTTTTCTTAACGCCAATCTATACAGCTTATTATGACATATTGCTCTTTATGAACACTTAGTACAGATTCTATCTCACATGTGCACTATCTCAATCCCAAAATCTATGCAAATTGCCATTGGCTCTATAGGAAGCTTATTAGTAAGTAAATGAAAAAAAAGATCTTTGAGGATTAGAACTCATGAATTCCTGTTTACAAGACAGTTGCATTAACCCAATAAGCCACTGAAACACCACACAAGGAAAGTGATGTCAATAAGGGCAGTGAACAGTGAATCACTATTAGGTAAGTTCAAAAAGAAATCCATTGGTTTTACTATGTCATTCTTAATGTCAATCTAAACAGCTTGTGATGACATATTGTTCTTTATGAACACTTAGTACAGATTCTATCTCACAATTGCACTATCTCAATCCCAAAATCAATGCAAATTTCCATTGGCTCGATAGGAAGCTTATTAGTAAGTAAAAGTAAAAAAATGTCTTGAGGATTAGAACTCATGAACTCCTGTTTACAAGATAGTCACATTAACCCAGTTAGCCACTGGAACATTACAGGTGCAAAGTGATGTCAAGAAGGGCAGTGAACAATGAATCACTATTAGGTAAGTTCAAAAATAAATCGATTGGTTTTACTATGTTTTTCTTAATGCCAATCTATAAAGCTTATGATGACATATTGCTCTTTATGAACACTTAGTACAGATTCTATCTCACATTTGCACTATCTCAATCCCAAAATCAATGCAAATTTCCATTGGTTCTATAGGAAGCTTATTAGTAAGTAAATGAAAAAAAGCTCTCTGAGGATTAGAAATCATGAACTCCTGTTTACAAGACAGGTGCATTAACCCAGTAAGCCACTGGAACATCACAGGTGCAAAGAGATGTCAAGAAGGGCAGTGAACAATGAATCACTATTAGGTAAGTTCAAAAAGAAATCCATTGGTTTCAATAAGTTATTCTTAATGCCAATCTTTGCAACGCATGATGACGTATTGTTCTTGATGAACACTTAGTACAGATTCTATCTCACATTTGCACTATCTCAATCCCAAAATCAATGCAAATTTCCATTGGCTCTATAGGAAGCTTATTAGTAGGTAAATGAAAAAATGTCTCAAGGTTTAGAACTCATGAACTCCTGTTTATAAGACAGTCACATTAACCCAGTAATCCACTGGAACATCACAGGTGCAAAGTGATGTCAAGAAGGGCAGGGAACAATGAATCACTATTAGTTAAGTTCAAAAAGAAATCCATTGTTTTCACTATGTTGTTCTTAATGCCAATCTTTGCAGCGTATGATGACATATTGTTCTTTATGAACACTTAGTACAGATTCTATCTCACATTTGCACTATCTCAATCCCAAAATCAATGCAAATTTCCATTGGCTCTATAGGAAGCTTATTAGTAGGTAAATGAAAAAAATGTCTCGAGGTTTAGAACTCATGAACTCCTGTTTATAAGACAGTCACATTAACCCAGTAATCCACTGCAACATCACAGGTGCAAAGTGATGTCAAGAAGGGCAGGGAACAATGAATCACTATTAGTTAAGTTCAAAAAGAAATCCATTGTTTTAGTGAAGTTCAAAAACAAATCCATTGTTTTCACTATGTTGTTCTTAATGCCAATCTTTGCAGCGTATGATGACATATTGTTCTTTATGAACACTTAGTACAGATTCTATCTCACAATTGCACTATCTCAAGCCCAAAATCAATGCAAATTTCCATTGGCTCTACAGGAAGCTTATTAGTAAGTAAATGAAAAAATCTCTCGAAGGATTAGAACTCATGAGCTGCTTTTTATGAGACAGTCACAATAACCCAGTAAGCCACTGGAACATCACAGGTGCAAAAGCATGTCAAGAAGGGCAGTGAACAATGAATCACTATTAGGTAAGTTCAAAAAGAAATCCATTGGTTTTACTATGTTATTCTTAATGCCAATCTAAACAGCTTGTGATGACATATTGTTCTTTATGAACACTTAGTACAGATTCTATCTCACAATTGCACTAGCTCAATCACAAAACCAATGCAAATTTCCATTGGCTCTATAGGAAACATATTAGTAAGTAAATGAAAAAAAGCTCTCTGAAGATTAGAACTCATGAATTCCTGTTTACAAGACAGTTGCATTAACCCAGTAAGCCACTGAAACACCACACATGCGATGTGATGTCAATAAGGGCAGTGAACAATGAATCACTATTAGGTAAGTTTAAAAAGAAATCCATTGGTTTTACTATGTTATTCTTAATGCCAATCTAAACAACTTGCGATGACATATAGTTCTTTATGAACACTTACCGTAGTACAGATTGTATCTCACAATTGCACTATCTCAATCCCAAAATCAATGCAAATTTCCATTGGCTCTATAGGAAGCCTATTAGTAAGAAAATGAAAAAAATGTCTCGAGGATTAGAACTCATGAACTCCTGCTTACAAGACAGTCACATTAACCCTGTAAGCAACTGGAACATGACAGGTGCAGTGTAATGTCACGAAGGGCAGTGAACAATGAATCACTATTAGTTAAGTTAAAAAAGAAATCCATTGGTTTTACTATGTTTTTCTTAACGCCAATCTATACAGCTTATTATGACATATTGCTCTTTATGAACACTTAGTACAGATTCTATCTCACATGTGCACTATCTCAATCCCAAAATCAATGCAAATTGCCATTGGCTCTATAGGAAGCTTATTAGTAAGTAAATGAAAAAAAAGATCTTTGAGGATTAGAACTCATGAATTCCTGTTTACAAGACAGTTGCATTAACCCAATAAGCCACTGAAACACCACACAAGGAAAGTGATGTCAATAAGGGCAGTGAACAGTGAATCACTATTAGGTAAGTTCAAAAAGAAATCCATTGGTTTTACTATGTCATTCTTAATGTCAATCTAAACAGCTTGTGATGACATATTGTTCTTTATGAACACTTAGTACAGATTCTATCTCACAATTGCACTATCTCAATCCCAAAATCAATGCAAATTTCCATTGGCTCGATAGGAAGCTTATTAGTAAGTAAAAGTAAAAAAATGTCTTGAGGATTAGAACTCATGAACTCCTGTTTACAAGATAGTCACATTAACCCAGTTAGCCACTGGAACATTACAGGTGCAAATTGATGTCAAGAAGGGCAGTGAACAATGAATCACTATTAGGTAAGTTCAAAAATAAATCGATTGGTTTTACTATGTTTTTCTTAATGCCAATCTATAAAGCTTATGATGACATATTGCTCTTTATGAACACTTAGTACAGATTCTATCTCACATTTGCACTATCTCAATCCCAAAATCAATGCAAATTTCCATTGGTTCTATAGGAAGCTTATTAGTAAGTAAATGAAAAAAAGCTCTCTGAGGATTAGAAATCATGAACTCCTGTTTACAAGACAGGTGCATTAACCCAGTAAGCCACTGGAACATCACAGGTGCAAAGAGATGTCAAGAAGGGCAGTGAACAATGAATCACTATTAGGTAAGTTCAAAAAGAAATCCATTGGTTTCAATAAGTTATTCTTAATGCCAATCTTTGCAACGCATGATGACGTATTGTTCTTGATGAACACTTAGTACAGATTCTATCTCACATTTGCACTATCTCAATCCCAAAATCAATGCAAATTTCCATTGGCTCTATAGGAAGCTTATTAGTAGGTAAATGAAAAAATGTCTCAAGGTTTAGAACTCATGAACTCCTGTTTATAAGACAGTCACATTAACCCAGTAATCCACTGGAACATCACAGGTGCAAAGTGATGTCAAGAAGGGCAGGGAACAATGAATCACTATTAGTTAAGTTCAAAAAGAAATCCATTGTTTTCACTATTTTGTTCTTAATGCCAATCTTTGCAGCGTATGATGACATATTGTTCTTTATGAACACTTAGTACAGATTCTATCTCACATTTGCACTATCTCAATCCCAAAATCAATGCAAATTTCCATTGGCTCTATAGGAAGCTTATTAGTAGGTAAATGAAAAAAATGTCTCGAGGTTTAGAACTCATGAACTCCTGTTTATAAGACAGTCACATTAACCCAGTAATCCACTGCAACATCACAGGTGCAAAGTGATGTCAAGAAGGGCAGGGAACAATGAATCACTATTAGTTAAGTTCAAAAAGAAATCCATTGTTTTAGTGAAGTTCAAAAACAAATCCATTGTTTTCACTATGTTGTTCTTAATGCCAATCTTTGCAGCGTATGATGACATATTGTTCTTTATGAACACTTAGTACAGATTCTATCTCACAATTGCAATATCTCAAGCCCAAAATCAATGCAAATTTCCATTGGCTCTACAGGAAGCTTATTAGTAAGTAAATGAAAAAATCTCTCGAAGGATTAGAACTCATGAGCTGCTTTTTATGAGACAGTCACAATAACCCAGTAAGCCACTGGAACATCACAGGTGCAAAAACATGTCAAGAAGGGCAGTGAACAATGAATCACTATTAGGTAAGTTCAAAAAGAAATCCATTGGTTTTACTATGTTATTCTTAATGCCAATCTATACAGCTTGTGATGACATATTGTTCTTTATGAACACTTAGTACAGATTCTATCTCACAATTGCACTAGCTCAATCACAAAACCAATGCAAATTTCCATTGGCTCTATAGGAAACATATTAGTAAGTAAATGAAAAAAAGCTCTCTGAAGATTAGAACTCATGAATTCCTGTTTACAAGACAGTTGCATTAACCCAGTAAGCCACTGAAACACCACACATGCGATGTGATGTCAATAAGGGCAGTGAACAATGAATCACTATTAGGTAAGTTCAAAAAGAAATCCATTGGTTTTACTATGTTATTCTTAATGCCAATCTAAACAACTTGCGATGACATATAGTTCTTTATGAACACTTACCGTAGTACAGATTGTATCTCACAATTGCACTATCTCAATCCCAAAATCAATGCAAATTTCCATTGGCTCTATAGGAAGCCTATTAGTAAGAAAATGAAAAAAATGTCTCGAGGATTAGAACTCATGAACTCCTGCTTACAAGACAGTCACATTAACCCTGTAAGCAACTGGAACATGACAGGTGCAGTGTAATGTCACGAAGGGCAGTGAACAATGAATCACTATTAGTTAAGTTAAAAAAGAAATCCATTGGTTTTACTATGTTTTTCTTAACGCCAATCTATACAGCTTATTATGACATATTGCTCTTTATGAACACTTAGTACAGATTCTATCTCACATGTGCACTATCTCAATCCCAAAATCAATGCAAATTGCCATTGGCTCTATAGGAAGCTTATTAGTAAGTAAATGAAAAAAAAGATCTTTGAGGATTAGAACTCATGAATTCCTGTTTACAAGACAGTTGCATTAACCCAATAAGCCACTGAAACACCACACAAGGAAAGTGATGTCAATAAGGGCAGTGAACAGTGAATCACTATTAGGTAAGTTCAAAAAGAAATCCATTGGTTTTACTATGTCATTCTTAATGTCAATCTAAACAGCTTGTGATGACATATTGTTCTTTATGAACACTTAGTACAGATTCTATCTCACAATTGCACTATCTCAATCCCAAAATCAATGCAAATTTCCATTGGCTCGATAGGAAGCTTATTAGTAAGTAAAAGTAAAAAAATGTCTTGAGGATTAGAACTCATGAACTCCTGTTTACAAGATAGTCACATTAACCCAGTTAGCCACTGGAACATTACAGGTGCAAAGTGATGTCAAGAAGGGCAGTGAACAATGAATCACTATTAGGTAAGTTCAAAAATAAATCGATTGGTTTTACTATGTTTTTCTTAATGCCAATCTATAAAGCTTATGATGACATATCGCTCTTTATGAACACTTAGTACAGATTCTATCTCACATTTGCACTATCTCAATCCCAAAATCAATGCAAATTTCCATTGGTTCTATAGGAAGCTTATTAGTAAGTAAATGAAAAAAAGCTCTCTGAGGATTAGAAATCATGAACTCCTGTTTACAAGACAGGTGCATTAACCCAGTAAGCCACTGGAACATCACAGGTGCAAAGAGATGTCAAGAAGGGCAGTGAACAATGAATCACTATTAGGTAAGTTCAAAAAGAAATCCATTGGTTTCAATAAGTTATTCTTAATGCCAATCTTTGCAACGCATGATGACGTATTGTTCTTGATGAACACTTAGTACAGATTCTATCTCACATTTGCACTATCTCAATCCCAAAATCAATGCAAATTTCCATTGGCTCTATAGGAAGCTTATTAGTAGGTAAATGAAAAAATGTCTCAAGGTTTAGAACTCATGAACTCCTGTTTATAAGACAGTCACATTAACCCAGTAATCCACTTTAACATCACAGGTGCAAAGTGATGTCAAGAAGGGCAGGGAACAATGAATCACTATTAGTTAAGTTCAAAAAGAAATCCATTGTTTTCACTATGTTGTTCTTAATGCCAATCTTTGCAGCGTATGATGACATATTGTTCTTTATGAACACTTAGTACAGATTCTATCTCACATTTGCACTATCTCAATCCCAAAATCAATGCAAATTTCCATTGGCTCTATAGGAAGCTTATTAGTAGGTAAATGAAAAAAATGTCTCGAGGTTTAGAACTCATGAACTCCTGTTTATAAGACAGTCACATTAACCCAGTAATCCACTGCAACATCACAGGTGCAAAGTGATGTCAAGAAGGGCAGGGAACAATGAATCACTATTAGTTAAGTTCAAAAAGAAATCCATTGTTTTAGTGAAGTTCAAAAACAAATCCATTGTTTTCACTATGTTGTTCTTAATGCCAATCTTTGCAGCGTATGATGACATATTGTTCTTTATGAACACTTAGTACAGATTCTATCTCACAATTGCACTATCTCAAGCCCAAAATCAATGCAAATTTCCATTGGCTCTACAGGAAGCTTATTAGTAAGTAAATGAAAAAATCTCTCGAAGGATTAGAACTCATGAGCTGCTTTTTATGAGACAGTCACAATAACCCAGTAAGCCACTGGAACATCACAGGTGCAAAAACATGTCAAGAAGGGCAGTGAACAATGAATCACTATTAGGTAAGTTCAAAAAGAAATCCATTGGTTTTACTATGTTATTCTTAATGCCAATCTAAACAGCTTGTGATGACATATTGTTCTTTATGAACACTTAGTACAGATTCTATCTCACAATTGCACTAGCTCAATCACAAAACCAATGCAAATTTCCATTGGCTCTATAGGAAACATATTAGTAAGTAAATGAAAAAAAGCTCTCTGAAGATTAGAACTCATGAATTCCTGTTTACAAGACAGTTGCATTAACCCAGTAAGCCACTGAAACACCACACATGCGATGTGATGTCAATAAGGGCAGTGAACAATGAATCACTATTAGGTAAGTTCAAAAAGAAATCCATTGGTTTTACTATGTTATTCTTAATGCCAATCTAAACAACTTGCGATGACATATAGTTCTTTATGAACACTTACCGTAGTACAGATTGTATCTCACAATTGCACTATCTCAATCCCAAAATCAATGCAAATTTCCATTGGCTCTATAGGAAGCCTATTAGTAAGAAAATGAAAAAAATGTCTCGAGGATTAGAACTCATGAACTCCTGCTTACAAGACAGTCACATTAACCCTGTAAGCAACTGGAACATGACAGGTGCAGTGTAATGTCACGAAGGGCAGTGAACAATGAATCACTATTAGTTAAGTTAAAAAAGAAATCCATTGGTTTTACTATGTTTTTCTTAACGCCAATCTATACAGCTTATTATGACATATTGCTCTTTATGAACACTTAGTACAGATTCTATCTCACATGTGCACTATCTCAATCCCAAAATCAATGCAAATTGCCATTGGCTCTATAGGAAGCTTATTAGTAAGTAAATGAAAAAAAAGATCTTTGAGGATTAGAACTCATGAATTCCTGTTTACAAGACAGTTGCATTAACCCAATAAGCCACTGAAACACCACACAAGGAAAGTGATGTCAATAAGGGCAGTGAACAGTGAATCACTATTAGGTAAGTTCAAAAAGAAATCCATTGGTTTTACTATGTCATTCTTAATGTCAATCTAAACAGCTTGTGATGACATATTGTTCTTTATGAACACTTAGTACAGATTCTATCTCACAATTGCACTATCTCAATCCCAAAATCAATGCAAATTTCCATTGGCTCGATAGGAAGCTTATTAGTAAGTAAAAGTAAAAAAATGTCTTGAGGATTAGAACTCATGAACTCCTGTTTACAAGATAGTCACATTAACCCAGTTAGCCACTGGAACATTACAGGTGCAAAGTGATGTCAAGAAGGGCAGTGAACAATGAATCACTATTAGGTAAGTTCAAAAATAAATCGATTGGTTTTACTATGTTTTTCTTAATGCCAATCTATAAAGCTTATGATGACATATTGCTCTTTATGAACACTTAGTACAGATTCTATCTCACATTTGCACTATCTCAATCCCAAAATCAATGCAAATTTCCATTGGTTCTATAGGAAGCTTATTAGTAAGTAAATGAAAAAAAGCTCTCTGAGGATTAGAAATCATGAACTCCTGTTTACAAGACAGGTGCATTAACCCAGTAAGCCACTGGAACATCACAGGTGCAAAGAGATGTCAAGAAGGGCAGTGAACAATGAATCACTATTAGGTAAGTTCAAAAAGAAATCCATTGGTTTCAATAAGTTATTCTTAATGCCAATCTTTGCAACGCATGATGACGTATTGTTCTTGATGAACACTTAGTACAGATTCTATCTCACATTTGCACTATCTCAATCCCAAAATCAATGCAAATTTCCATTGGCTCTATAGGAAGCTTATTAGTAGGTAAATGAAAAAATGTCTCAAGGTTTAGAACTCATGAACTCCTGTTTATAAGACAGTCACATTAACCCAGTAATCCACTTTAACATCACAGGTGCAAAGTGATGTCAAGAAGGGCAGGGAACAATGAATCACTATTAGTTAAGTTCAAAAAGAAATCCATTGTTTTCACTATGTTGTTCTTAATGCCAATCTTTGCAGCGTATGATGACATATTGTTCTTTATGAACACTTAGTACAGATTCTATCTCACATTTGCACTATCTCAATCCCAAAATCAATGCAAATTTCCATTGGCTCTATAGGAAGCTTATTAGTAGGTAAATGAAAAAAATGTCTCGAGGTTTAGAACTCATGAACTCCTGTTTATAAGACAGTCACATTAACCCAGTAATCCACTGCAACATCACAGGTGCAAAGTGATGTCAAGAAGGGCAGGGAACAATGAATCACTATTAGTTAAGTTCAAAAAGAAATCCATTGTTTTAGTGAAGTTCAAAAACAAATCCATTGTTTTCACTATGTTGTTCTTAATGCCAATCTTTGCAGCGTATGATGACATATTGTTCTTTATGAACACTTAGTACAGATTCTATCTCACAATTGCACTATCTCAAGCCCAAAATCAATGCAAATTTCCATTGGCTCTACAGGAAGCTTATTAGTAAGTAAATGAAAAAATCTCTCGAAGGATTAGAACTCATGAGCTGCTTTTTATGAGACAGTCACAATAACCCAGTAAGCCACTGGAACATCACAGGTGCAAAAACATGTCAAGAAGGGCAGTGAACAATGAATCACTATTAGGTAAGTTCAAAAAGAAATCCATTGGTTTTACTATGTTATTCTTAATGCCAATCTAAACAGCTTGTGATGACATATTGTTCTTTATGAACACTTAGTACAGATTCTATCTCACAATTGCACTAGCTCAATCACAAAACCAATGCAAATTTCCATTGGCTCTATAGGAAACATATTAGTAAGTAAATGAAAAAAAGCTCTCTGAAGATTAGAACTCATGAATTCCTGTTTACAAGACAGTTGCATTAACCCAGTAAGCCACTGAAACACCACACATGCGATGTGATGTCAATAAGGGCAGTGAACAATGAATCACTATTAGGTAAGTTCAAAAAGAAATCCATTGGTTTTACTATGTTATTCTTAATGCCAATCTAAACAACTTGCGATGACATATAGTTCTTTATGAACACTTACCGTAGTACAGATTGTATCTCACAATTGCACTATCTCAATCCCAAAATCAATGCAAATTTCCATTGGCTCTATAGGAAGCCTATTAGTAAGAAAATGAAAAAAATGTCTCGAGGATTAGAACTCATGAACTCCTGCTTACAAGACAGTCACATTAACCCTGTAAGCAACTGGAACATGACAGGTGCAGTGTAATGTCACGAAGGGCAGTGAACAATGAATCACTATTAGTTAAGTTAAAAAAGAAATCCATTGGTTTTACTATGTTTTTCTTAACGCCAATCTATACAGCTTATTATGACATATTGCTCTTTATGAACACTTAGTACAGATTCTATCTCACATGTGCACTATCTCAATCCCAAAATCAATGCAAATTGCCATTGGCTCTATAGGAAGCTTATTAGTAAGTAAATGAAAAAAAAGATCTTTGAGGATTAGAACTCATGAATTCCTGTTTACAAGACAGTTGCATTAACCCAATAAGCCACTGAAACACCACACAAGGAAAGTGATGTCAATAAGGGCAGTGAACAGTGAATCACTATTAGGTAAGTTCAAAAAGAAATCCATTGGTTTTACTATGTCATTCTTAATGTCAATCTAAACAGCTTGTGATGACATATTGTTCTTTATGAACACTTAGTACAGATTCTATCTCACAATTGCACTATCTCAATCCCAAAATCAATGCAAATTTCCATTGGCTCGATAGGAAGCTTATTAGTAAGTAAAAGTAAAAAAATGTCTTGAGGATTAGAACTCATGAACTCCTGTTTACAAGATAGTCACATTAACCCAGTTAGCCACTGGAACATTACAGGTGCAAAGTGATGTCAAGAAGGGCAGTGAACAATGAATCACTATTAGGTAAGTTCAAAAATAAATCGATTGGTTTTACTATGTTTTTCTTAATGCCAATCTATAAAGCTTATGATGACATATTGCTCTTTATGAACACTTAGTACAGATTCTATCTCACATTTGCACTATCTCAATCCCAAAATCAATGCAAATTTCCATTGGTTCTATAGGAAGCTTATTAGTAAGTAAATGAAAAAAAGCTCTCTGAGGATTAGAAATCATGAACTCCTGTTTACAAGACAGGTGCATTAACCCAGTAAGCCACTGGAACATCACAGGTGCAAAAAGATGTCAAGAAGGGCAGTGAACAATGAATCACTATTAGGTAAGTTCAAAAAGAAATCCATTGGTTTCAATAAGTTATTCTTAATGCCAATCTTTGCAACGCATGATGACGTATTGTTCTTGATGAACACTTAGTACAGATTCTATCTCACATTTGCACTATCTCAATCCCAAAATCAATGCAAATTTCCATTGGCTCTATAGGAAGCTTATTAGTAGGTAAATGAAAAAATGTCTCAAGGTTTAGAACTCATGAACTCCTGTTTATAAGACAGTCACATTAACCCAGTAATCCACTTTAACATCACAGGTGCAAAGTGATGTCAAGAAGGGCAGGGAACAATGAATCACTATTAGTTAAGTTCAAAAAGAAATCCATTGTTTTCACTATGTTGTTCTTAATGCCAATCTTTGCAGCGTATGATGACATATTGTTCTTTATGAACACTTAGTACAGATTCTATCTCACATTTGCACTATCTCAATCCCAAAATCAATGCAAATTTCCATTGGCTCTATAGGAAGCTTATTAGTAGGTAAATGAAAAAAATGTCTCGAGGTTTAGAACTCATGAACTCCTGTTTATAAGACAGTCACATTAACCCAGTAATCCACTGCAACATCACAGGTGCAAAGTGATGTCAAGAAGGGCAGGGAACAATGAATCACTATTAGTTAAGTTCAAAAAGAAATCCATTGTTTTAGTGAAGTTCAAAAACAAATCCATTGTTTTCACTATGTTGTTCTTAATGCCAATCTTTGCAGCGTATGATGACATATTGTTCTTTATGAACACTTAGTACAGATTCTATCTCACAATTGCACTATCTCAAGCCCAAAATCAATGCAAATTTCCATTGGTTCTACAGGAAGCTGATTAGTAAGTAAATGAAAAAATCTCTCGAAGGATTAGAACTCATGAGCTGCTTTTTATGAGACAGTCACAATAACCCAGTAAGCCACTGGAACATCACAGGTGCAAAAACATGTCAAGAAGGGCAGTGAACAATGAATCACTATTAGGTAAGTTCAAAAAGAAATCCATTGGTTTTACTATGTTATTCTTAATGCCAATCTAAACAGCTTGTGATGACATATTGTTCTTTATGAACACTTAGTACAGATTCTATCTCACAATTGCACTAGCTCAATCACAAAACCAATGCAAATTTCCATTGGCTCTATAGGAAACATATTAGTAAGTAAATGAAAAAAAGCTCTCTGAAGATTAGAACTCATGAATTCCTGTTTACAAGACAGTTGCATTAACCCAGTAAGCCACTGAAACACCACACATGCGATGTGATGTCAATAAGGGCAGTGAACAATGAATCACTATTAGGTAAGTTCAAAAAGAAATCCATTGGTTTTACTATGTTATTCTTAATGCCAATCTAAACAACTTGCGATGACATATAGTTCTTTATGAACACTTACCGTAGTACAGATTGTATCTCACAATTGCACTATCTCAATCCCAAAATCAATGCAAATTTCCATTGGCTCTATAGGAAGCCTATTAGTAAGAAAATGAAAAAAATGTCTCGAGGATTAGAATTCATGAACTCCTGCTTACAAGACAGTCACATTAACCCTGTAAGCAACTGGAACATGACAGGTGCAGTGTAATGTCACGAAGGGCAGTGAACAATGAATCACTATTAGTTAAGTTAAAAAAGAAATCCATTGGTTTTACTATGTTTTTCTTAACGCCAATCTATACAGCTTATTATGACATATTGCTCTTTATGAACACTTAGTACAGATTCTATCTCACATGTGCACTATGTCAATCCCAAAATCAATGCAAATTGCCATTGGCTCTATAGGAAGCTTATTAGTAAGTAAATGAAAAAAAAGATCTTTGAGGATTAGAACTCATGAATTCCTGTTTACAAGACAGTTGCATTAACCCAATAAGCCACTGAAACACCACACAAGGAAAGTGATGTCAATAAGGGCAGTGAACAGTGAATCACTATTAGGTAAGTTCAAAAAGAAATCCATTGGTTTTACTATGTCATTCTTAATGTCAATCTAAACAGCTTGTGATGACATATTGTTCTTTATGAACACTTAGTACAGATTCTATCTCACAATTGCACTATCTCAATCCCAAAATCAATGCAAATTTCCATTGGCTCGATAGGAAGCTTATTAGTAAGTAAAAGTAAAAAAATGTCGTGAGGATTAGAACTCATGAACTCCTGTTTACAAGATAGTCAGATTAACCCAGTTAGCCACTGGAACATTACAGGTGCAAAGTGATGTCAAGAAGGGCAGTGAACAATGAATCACTATTAGGTAAGTTCAAAAATAAATCGATTGGTTTTACTATGTTTTTCTTAATGCCAATCTATAAAGCTTATGATGACATATTGCTCTTTATGAACACTTAGTACAGATTCTATCTCACATTTGCACTATCTCAATCCCAAAATCAATGCAAATTTCCATTGGTTCTAAAGGAAGCTTATTAGTAAGTAAATGAAAAAAAGCTCTCTGAGGATTAGAAATCATGAACTCCTGTTTACAAGACATGTGCATTAACCCAGTAAGCCACTGGAACATCACAGGTGCAAAGAGATGTCAAGAAGGGCAGTGAACAATGAATCACTATTAGGTAAGTTCAAAAAGAAATCCATTGGTTTCAATAAGTTATTCTTAATGCCAATCTTTGCAACGCATGATGACGTATTGTTCTTGATGAACACTTAGTACAGATTCTATCTCACATTTGCACTATCTCAATCCCAAAATCAATGCAAATTTCCATTGGCTCTATAGGAAGCTTATTAGTAGGTAAATGAAAAAATGTCTCAAGGTTTAGAACTCATGAACTCCTGTTTATAAGACAGTCACATTAACCCAGTAATCCACTGCAACATCACAGGTGCAAAGTGATGTCAAGAAGGGCAGGGAACAATGAATCACTATTAGTTAAGTTCAAAAAGAAATCCATTGTTTTCACTATGTTGTTCTTAATGCCAATCTTTGCAGCGTATGATGACATATTGTTCTTTATGAACACTTAGTACAGATTCTATCTCACATTTGCACTATCTCAATCCCAAAATCAATGCAAATTTCCATTGGCTCTATAGGAAGCTTATTAGTAGGTAAATGAAAAAAAGCTCTCCAAGGATTAGATCTCATGAACTCCTTTATATAAGACAGTAACATTAACCCAGTAAGCCACTGGAACATCACAGGTGCAAAGTGATGTCAAGAAGGGCAGTGAACAATGAATCACTATTAGGTAAGTTCAAAGAGAAATCCATTGGTTTTACTATGTTATTCTTAATGCCAATCTAAACAGCTTGTGATGACATATTGTTCTTTATGAACACTTAGTACAGATTCTATCTCACAATTGCACTAGCTCAATCACAAAACCAATGCAAATTTCCATTGGCTCTATAGGAAGCATATTAGTAAGTAAATGAAAAAAAGCTCTCTGAAGATTAGAACTCATGAATTCCTGTTTACAAGACAGTTGCATTAACCCAGTAAGCCACTGAAACACCACACATGCAATGTGATGTCAATAAGGGCAGTGAACAATGAATCACTATTAGGTAAGTTCAAAAAGAAATCCATTGGTTTTACTATGTTATTCTTAATGCCAATCTAAACAGCTTGCGATGACATATAGTTCTTTATGAACACTTACCGTAGTACAGATTGTATCTCACAATTGCACTATCTCAATCCCAAAATCAATGCAAATTTCCTTTGGCTGTATAGGAAGCCTATTAGTAAGAAAATGAAAAAAATGTCTCGAGGATTAGAACTCATGAACTCCTGCTTACAAAACAGTCACATTAACCCTGTAAGCAACTGGAACATGACAGGTGCAGTGTAATGTCACGAAGGGCAGTGAACAATGAATCACTATTAGTTAAGTTAAAAAAGAAATCCATTGGTTTTACTATGTTTTTCTTAACGCCAATCTATACAGCTTATTATGACATATTGCTCTTTATGAACACTTAGTACAGATTCTATCTCACATGTGCACTATCTCAATCCCAAAATCAATGCAAATTGCCATTGGCTCTATAGGAAGCTTATTAGTAAGTAAATGAAAAAAAAGATCTTTGAGGATTAGAACTCATGAATTCCTGTTTACAACACAGTTGCATTAACCCAATAAGCCACTGAAACACCACACAAAGAAAGTCATGTCAATAAGGGCAGTGAACAGTGAATCACTATTAGGTAAGTTCAAAAAGAAATCCATTGGTTTTACTATGTCATTTTTAATGTCAATCTAAACAGCTTGTGATGACATATTGTTTTTTATGAACACTTAGTACAGATTCTATCTCACAATTGCACTATCTCAATCCCAAAATCAATGCAAATTTCCATTGGCTCCATAGGAAGCTTATTAGTAAGTAAAAGTAAAAAAATGTCTTGAGGATTAGAACTCATGAACTCCTGTTTACAAGATAGTAACATTAACCCAGTTAGCCACTGGAACATTACAGGTGCAAAGTGATGTCAAGAAGGGCAGTGAACAATGAATCACTATTAGGTAAGTTCAAAAATAAATCGATTGGTTTTACTATGTTTTTCTTAATGCCAATCTATAAAGCTTATGATGACATATTGCTCTTTATGAACACTTAGTACAGATTCTATCTCACATTTGCACTATCTCAATCCCAAAATCAATGCAAATTTCCATTGGTTCTATAGGAAGCTTATTAGTAAGTAAATGAAAAAAAGCTCTCTGAGGATTAGAAATCATGAACTCCTGTTTACAAGACATGTGCATTAACCCAGTAAGCCACTGGAACATCACAGGTGCAAAGAGATGTCAAGAAGGGCAGTGAACAATGAATCACTATTAGGTAAGTTCAAAAAGAAATCCATTGGTTTCAATAAGTTATTCTTAATGCCAATCTTTGCAACGCATGATGACGTATTGTTCTTGATGAACACTTAGTACAGATTCTATCTCACATTTGCACTATCTCAATCCCAAAATCAATGCAAATTTCCATTGGCTCTATAGGAAGCCTATTAGTAAGAAAATGAAAAAAATGTCTCGAGGATTAGAACTGATGAACTCCTGTTTACAAGATAGTCACATTAACCCAGTTAGCCACTGGAACATTACAGGTGCAAAGTGATGTCAAGAAGGGCAGTGAACAATGAATCACTATTAGGTAAGTTCAAAAATAAATCGATTGGTTTTACTATGTTTTTCTTAATGCCAATCTATAAAGCTTATGATGACATATTGCTCTTTATGAACACTTAGTACAGATTCTATCTCACATTTGCACTATCTCAATCCCAAAATCAATGCAAATTTCCATTGGTTCTATAGGAAGCTTATTAGTAAGTAAATGAAAAAAAGCTCTCTGAGGATTAGAAATCATGAACTCCTGTTTACAAGACAGGTGCATTAACCCAGTAAGCCACTGGAACATCACAGGTGCCAAGAGATGTCAAGAAGGGCAGTGAACAATGAATCACTATTAGGTAAGTTCAAAAAGAAATCCATTGGTTTCAATAAGTTATTCTTAATGCCAATCTTTGCAACGCATGATGACGTATTGTTCTAGATGAACACTTAGTACAGATTCTATCTCACATTTGCACTATCTCAATCCCAAAATCAATGCAAATTTCCATTGGCTCTATAGGAAGCATATTAGTAGGTAAATGAAAAAATGTCTCGAGGTTTAGAACTCATGAACTCCTGTTTATAAGACAGTCACATTAACCCAGTAATCCACTGGAACATCACAGGTGCAAAGTGATGTCAAGAAGGGCAGGGAACAATGAATCACTATTAGTTAAGTTCAAAAAGAAATCCATTGTTTTCACTATGTTGTTCTTAATGCCAATCTTTGCAGCGTATGATGACATATTGTTCTTTATGAACACTTAGTACAGATTCTATCTCACATTTGCACTATCTCAATCCCAAAATCAATGCAAATTTCCATTGGCTCTATAGGAAGCTTATTAGTAGGTAAATGAAAAAAATGTCTCGAGGTTTAGAACTCATGAACTCCTGTTTATAAGACAGTCACATTAACCCAGTAATCCACTGCAACATCACAGGTGCAAAGTGATGTCAAGAAGGGCAGGGAACAATGAATCACTATTAGTTAAGTTCAAAAAGAAATCCATTGTTTTAGTGAAGTTCAAAAACAAATCCATTGTTTTCACTATGTTGTTCTTAATGCCAATCTTTGCAGCGTATGATGACATATTGTTCTTTATGAACACTTAGTACAGATTCTATCTCACAATTGCACTATCTCAAGCCCAAAATCAATGCAAATTTCCATTGGCTCTACAGGAAGCTTATTAGTAAGTAAATGAAAAAATCTCTCGAAGGATTAGAACTCATGAGCTGCTTTTTATGAGACAGTCACAATAACCCAGTAAGCCACTGGAACATCACAGGTGCAAAAACATGTCAAGAAGGGCAGTGAACAATGAATCACTATTAGGTAAGTTCAAAAAGAAATCCATTGGTTTTACTATGTTATTCTTAATGCCAATCTAAACAGCTTGTGATGACATATTGTTCTTTATGAACACTTAGTACAGATTCTATCTCACAATTGCACTAGCTCAATCACAAAACCAATGCAAATTTCCATTGGCTCTATAGGAATCATATTAGTAAGTAAATGAAAAAAAGCTCTCTGAAGATTAGAACTCATGAATTCCTGTTTACAAGACAGTTGCATTAACCCAGTAAGCCACTGAAACACCACACATGCGATGTGATGTCAATAAGGGCAGTGAACAATGAATCACTATTAGGTAAGTTCAAAAAGAAATCCATTGGTTTTACTATGTTATTCTTAATGCCAATCTAAACAACTTGCGATGACATATAGTTCTTTATGAACACTTACCGTAGTACAGATTGTATCTCACAATTGCACTATCTCAATCCCAAAATCAATGCAAATTTCCATTGGCTCTATAGGAAGCCTATTAGTAAGAAAATGAAAAAAATGTCTCGAGGATTAGAGCTCATGAACTCCTGCTTACAAGACAGTCACATTAACCCTGTAAGCAACTGGAACATGACAGGTGCAGTGTAATGTCACGAAGGGCAGTGAACAATGAATCACTATTAGTTAAGTTAAAAAAGAAATCCATTGGTTTTACTATGTTTTTCTTAACGCCAATCTATACAGCTTATTATGACATATTGCTCTTTATGAACACTTAGTACAGATTCTATCTCACATGTGCACTATCTCAATCCCAAAATCAATGCAAATTGCCATTGGCTCTATAGGAAGCTTATTAGTAAGTAAATGAAAAAAAAGATCTTTGAGGATTAGAACTCATGAATTCCTGTTTACAAGACAGTTGCATTAACCCAATAAGCCACTGAAACACCACACAAGGAAAGTGATGTCAATAAGGGCAGTGAACAGTGAATCACTATTAGGTAAGTTCAAAAAGAAATCCATTGGTTTTACTATGTCATTCTTAATGTCAATCTAAACAGCTTGTGATGACATATTGTTCTTTATGAACACTTAGTACAGATTCTATCTCACAATTGCACTATCTCAATCCCAAAATCAATGCAAATTTCCATTGGCTCGATAGGAAGCTTATTAGTAAGTAAAAGTAAAAAAATGTCTTGAGGATTAGAACTCATGAACTCCTGTTTACAAGATAGTCACATTAACCCAGTTAGCCACTGGAACATTACACGTGCAAAGTGATGTCAAGAAGGGCAGTGAACAATGAATCACTATTAGGTAAGTTCAAAAATAAATCGATTGGTTTTACTATGTTTTTCTTAATGCCAATCTATAAAGCTTATGATGACATATTGCTCTTTATGAACACTTAGTACAGATTCTATCTCACATTTGCACTATCTCAATCCCAAAATCAATGCAAATTTCCATTGGTTCTATAGGAAGCTTATTAGTAAGTAAATGAAAAAAAGCTCTCTGAGGATTAGAAATCATGAACTCCTGTTTACAAGACAGGTGCATTAACCCAGTAAGCCACTGGAACATCACAGGTGCAAAGAGATGTCAAGAAGGGCAGTGAACAATGAATCACTATTAGGTAAGTTCAAAAAGAAATCCATTGGTTTCAATAAGTTATTCTTAATGCCAATCTTTGCAACGCATGATGACGTATTGTTCTTGATGAACACTTAGTACAGATTCTATCTCACATTTGCACTATCTCAATCCCAAAATCAATGCAAATTTCCATTGGCTCTATAGGAAGCTTATTAGTAGGTAAATGAAAAAATGTCTCAAGGTTTAGAACTCATGAACTCCTGTTTATAAGACAGTCACATTAACCCAGTAATCCACTGGAACATCACAGGTGCAAAGTGATGTCAAGAAGGGCAGGGAACAATGAATCACTATTAGTTAAGTTCAAAAAGAAATCCATTGTTTTCACTATGTTGTTCTTAATGCCAATCTTTGCAGCGTATGATGACATATTGTTCTTTATGAACACTTAGTACAGATTCTATCTCACATTTGCACTATCTCAATCCCAAAATCAATGCAAATTTCCATTGGCTCTATAGGAAGCTTATTAGTAGGTAAATGAAAAAAATGTCTCGAGGTTTAGAGCTCATGAACTCCTGTTTATAAGACAGTCACATTAACCCAGTAATCCACTGCAACATCACAGGTGCAAAGTGATGTCAAGAAGGGCAGGGAACAATGAATCACTATTAGTTAAGTTCAAAAAGAAATCCATTGTTTTAGTGAAGTTCAAAAACAAATCCATTGTTTTCACTATGTTGTTCTTAATGCCAATCTTTGCAGCGTATGATGACATATTGTTCTTTATGAACACTTAGTACAGATTCTATCTCACAATTGCACTATCTCAAGCCCAAAATCAATGCAAATTTCCATTGGCTCTACAGGAAGCTTATTAGTAAGTAAATGAAAAAATCTCTCGAAGGATTAGAACTCATGAGCTGCTTTTTATGAGACAGTCACAATAACCCAGTAAGCCACTGGAACATCACAGGTGCAAAAACATGTCAAGAAGGGCAGTGAACAATGAATCACTATTAGGTAAGTTCAAAAAGAAATCCATTGGTTTTACTATGTTATTCTTAATGCCAATCTAAACAGCTTGTGATGACATATTGTTCTTTATGAACACTTAGTACAGATTCTATCTCACAATTGCACTAGCTCAATCACAAAACCAATGCAAATTTCCATTGGCTCTATAGGAAACATATTAGTAAGTAAATGAAAAAAAGCTCTCTGAAGATTAGAACTCATGAATTCCTGTTTACAAGACAGTTGCATTAACCCAGTAAGCCACTGAAACACCACACATGCGATGTGATGTCAATAAGGGCAGTGAACAATGAATCACTATTAGGTAAGTTCAAAAAGAAATCCATTGGTTTTACTATGTTATTCTTAATGCCAATCTAAACAACTTGCGATGACATATAGTTCTTTATGAACACTTACCGTAGTACAGATTGTATCTCACAATTGCACTATCTCAATCCCAAAATCAATGCAAATTTCCATTGGCTCTATAGGAAGCCTATTAGTAAGAAAATGAAAAAAATGTCTCGAGGATTAGAGCTCATGAACTCCTGCTTACAAGACAGTCACATTAACCCTGTAAGCAACTGGAACATGACAGGTGCAGTGTAATGTCACGAAGGGCAGTGAACAATGAATCACTATTAGTTAAGTTAAAAAAGAAATCCATTGGTTTTACTATGTTTTTCTTAACGCCAATCTATACAGCTTATTATGACATATTGCTCTTTATGAACACTTAGTACAGATTCTATCTCACATGTGCACTATCTCAATCCCAAAATCAATGCAAATTGCCATTGGCTCTATAGGAAGCTTATTAGTAAGTAAATGAAAAAAAAGATCTTTGAGGATTAGAACTCATGAATTCCTGTTTACAAGACAGTTGCATTAACCCAATAAGCCACTGAAACACCACACAAGGAAAGTGATGTCAATAAGGGCAGTGAACAGTGAATCACTATTAGGTAAGTTCAAAAAGAAATCCATTGGTTTTACTATGTCATTCTTAATGTCAATCTAAACAGCTTGTGATGACATATTGTTCTTTATGAACACTTAGTACAGATTCTATCTCACAATTGCACTATCTCAATCCCAAAATCAATGCAAATTTCCATTGGCTCGATAGGAAGCTTATTAGTAAGTAAAAGTAAAAAAATGTCTTGAGGATTAGAACTCATGAACTCCTGTTTACAAGATAGTCACATTAACCCAGTTAGCCACTGGAACATTACAGGTGCAAAGTGATGTCAAGAAGGGCAGTGAACAATGAATCACTATTAGGTAAGTTCAAAAATAAATCGATTGGTTTTACTATGTTTTTCTTAATGCCAATCTATAAAGCTTATGATGACATATTGCTCTTTATGAACACTTAGTACAGATTCTATCTCACATTTGCACTATCTCAATCCCAAAATCAATGCAAATTTCCATTGGTTCTATAGGAAGCTTATTAGTAAGTAAATGAAAAAAAGCTCTCTGAGGATTAGAAATCATGAACTCCTGTTTACAAGACAGGTGCATTAACCCAGTAAGCCACTGGAACATCACAGGTGCAAAGAGATGTCAAGAAGGGCAGTGAACAATGAATCACTATTAGGTAAGTTCAAAAAGAAATCCATTGGTTTCAATAAGTTATTCTTAATGCCAATCTTTGCAACGCATGATGACGTATTGTTCTTGATGAACACTTAGTACAGATTCTATCTCACATTTGCACTATCTCAATCCCAAAATCAATGCAAATTTCCATTGGCTCTATAGGAAGCTTATTAGTAGGTAAATGAAAAAATGTCTCAAGGTTTAGAACTCATGAACTCCTGTTTATAAGACAGTCACATTAACCCAGTAATCCACTGGAACATCACAGGTGCAAAGTGATGTCAAGAAGGGCAGGGAACAATGAATCACTATTAGTTAAGTTCAAAAAGAAATCCATTGTTTTCACTATGTTGTTCTTAATGCCAATCTTTGCAGCGTATGATGACATATTGTTCTTTATGAACACTTAGTACAGATTCTATCTCACATTTGCACTATCTCAATCCCAAAATCAATGCAAATTTCCATTGGCTCTATAGGAAGCTTATTAGTAGGTAAATGAAAAAAATGTCTCGAGGTTTAGAGCTCATGAACTCCTGTTTATAAGACAGTCACATTAACCCAGTAATCCACTGCAACATCACAGGTGCAAAGTGATGTCAAGAAGGGCAGGGAACAATGAATCACTATTAGTTAAGTTCAAAAAGAAATCCATTGTTTTAGTGAAGTTCAAAAACAAATCCATTGTTTTCACTATGTTGTTCTTAATGCCAATCTTTGCAGCGTATGATGACATATTGTTCTTTATGAACACTTAGTACAGATTCTATCTCACAATTGCACTATCTCAAGCCCAAAATCAATGCAAATTTCCATTGGCTCTACAGGAAGCTTATTAGTAAGTAAATGAAAAAATCTCTCGAAGGATTAGAACTCATGAGCTGCTTTTTATGAGACAGTCACAATAACCCAGTAAGCCACTGGAACATCACAGGTGCAAAAACATGTCAAGAAGGGCAGTGAACAATGAATCACTATTAGGTAAGTTCAAAAAGAAATCCATTGGTTTTACTATGTTATTCTTAATGCCAATCTAAACAGCTTGTGATGACATATTGTTCTTTATGAACACTTAGTACAGATTCTATCTCACAATTGCACTAGCTCAATCACAAAACCAATGCAAATTTCCATTGGCTCTATAGGAAACATATTAGTAAGTAAATGAAAAAAAGCTCTCTGAAGATTAGAACTCATGAATTCCTGTTTACAAGACAGTTGCATTAACCCAGTAAGCCACTGAAACACCACACATGCGATGTGATGTCAATAAGGGCAGTGAACAATGAATCACTATTAGGTAAGTTCAAAAAGAAATCCATTGGTTTTACTATGTTATTCTTAATGCCAATCTAAACAACTTGCGATGACATATAGTTCTTTATGAACACTTACCGTAGTACAGATTGTATCTCACAATTGCACTATCTCAATCCCAAAATCAATGCAAATTTCCATTGGCTCTATAGGAAGCCTATTAGTAAGAAAATGAAAAAAATGTCTCGAGGATTAGAACTCATGAACTCCTGCTTACAAGACAGTCACATTAACCCTGTAAGCAACTGGAACATGACAGGTGCAGTGTAATGTCACGAAGGGCAGTGAACAATGAATCACTATTAGTTAAGTTAAAAAAGAAATCCATTGGTTTTACTATGTTTTTCTTAACGCCAATCTATACAGCTTATTATGACATATTGCTCTTTATGAACACTTAGTACAGATTCTATCTCACATGTGCACTATCTCAATCCCAAAATCAATGCAAATTGCCATTGGCTCTATAGGAAGCTTATTAGTAAGTAAATGAAAAAAAAGATCTTTGAGGATTAGAACTCATGAATTCCTGTATACAAGACAGTTGCATTAACCCAATAAGCCACTGAAACACCACACAAGGAAAGTGATGTCAATAAGGGCAGTGAACAGTGAATCACTATTAGGTAAGTTCAAAAAGAAATCCATTGGTTTTACTATGTCATTCTTAATGTCAATCTAAACAGCTTGTGATGACATATTGTTCTTTATGAACACTTAGTACAGATTCTATCTCACAATTGCACTATCTCAATCCCAAAATCAATGCAAATTTCCATTGGCTCGATAGGAAGCTTATTAGTAAGTAAAAGTAAAAAAATGTCTTGAGGATTAGAACACATGAACTCCTGTTTACAAGATAGTCACATTAACCCAGTTAGCCACTGGAACATTACAGGTGCAAAGTGATGTCAAGAAGGGCAGTGAACAATGAATCACTATTAGGTAAGTTCAAAAATAAATCGATTGGTTTTACTATGTTTTTCTTAATGCCAATCTATAAAGCTTATGATGACATATTGCTCTTTATGAACACTTAGTACAGATTCTATCTCACATTTGCACTATCTCAATCCCAAAATCAATGCAAATTTCCATTGGTTCTATAGGAAGCTTATTAGTAAGTAAATGAAAAAAAGCTCTCTGAGGATTAGAAATCATGAACTCCTGTTTACAAGACAGGTGCATTAACCCAGTAAGCCACTGGAAGATCACAGGTGCAAAGAGATGTCAAGAAGGGCAGTGAACAATGAATCACTATTAGGTAAGTTCAAAAAGAAATCCATTGGTTTCAATAAGTTATTCTTAATGCCAATCTTTGCAACGCATGATGACGTATTGTTCTTGATGAACACTTAGTACAGATTCTATCTCACATTTGCACTATCTCAATCCCAAAATCAATGCAAATTTCCATTGGCTCTATAGGAAGCTTATTAGTAGGTAAATGGAAAAATGTCTCAAGGTTTAGAACTCATGAACTCCTGTTTATAAGACAGTCACATTAACCCAGTAATCCACTTTAACATCACAGGTGCAAAGTGATGTCAAGAAGGGCAGGGAACAATGAATCACTATTAGTTAAGTTCAAAAAGAAATCCATTGTTTTCACTATGTTGTTCTTAATGCCAATCTTTGCAGCGTATGATGACATATTGTTCTTTATGAACACTTAGTACAGATTCTATCTCACATTTGCACTATCTCAATCCCAAAATCAATGCAAATTTCCATTGGCTCTATAGGAAGCTTATTAGTAGGTAAATGAAAAAAAGCTCTCCAAGGATTAGATCTCATGAACTCCTTTATATAAGACAGTCACATTAACCCAGTAAGCCACTGGAACATCACAGGTGCAAAGTGATGTCAAGAAGGGCAGTGAACAATGAATCACTATTAGGTAAGTTCAAAGAGAAATCCATTGGTTTTACTATGTTATTCTTAATGCCAATCTAAACAGCTTGTGATGACATATTGTTCTTTATGAACACTTAGTACAGATTCTATCTCACAATTGCACTAGCTCAATCACAAAACCAATGCAAATTTCCATTGGCTCTATAGGAAGCATATTAGTAAGTAAATGAAAAAAAGCTCTCTGAAGATTAGAACTCATGAATTCCTGTTTACAAGACAGTTGCATTAACCCAGTAAGCCACTGAAACACCACACATGCAATGTGATGTCAATAAGGGCAGTGAACAATGAATCACTATTAGGTAAGTTCAAAAAGAAATCCATTGGTTTTACTATGTTATTCTTAATGCCAATCTAAACAGCTTGCGATGACATATAGTTCTTTATGAACACTTACCGTAGTACAGATTGTATCTCACAATTGCACTATCTCAATCCCAAAATCAATGCAAATTTCCTTTGGCTCTATAGGAAGCCTATTAGTAAGAAAATGAAAAAAATGTCTCGAGGATTAGAACTCATGAATTCCTGCTTACAAGACAGTCACATTAACCCTGTAAGCAAGTGGAACATGACAGGTGCAGTGTAATGTCACGAAGGGCAGTGAACAATGAATCACTATTAGTTAAGTTAAAAAAGAAATCCATTGGTTTTACTATGTTTTTCTTAACGCCAATCTATACAGCTTATTATGACATATTGCTCTTTATGAACACTTAGTACAGATTCTATCTCACATGTGCACTATCTCAATCCCAAAATCAATGCAAATTGCCATTGGCTCTATAGGAAGCTTATTAGTAAGTAAATGAAAAAAAAGATCTTTGAGGATTAGAACTCATGAATTCCTGTTTACAAGACAGTTGCATTAACCCAATAAGCCACTGAAACACCACACAAAGAAAGTGACGTCAATAAGGGCAGTGAACAGTGAATCACTATTAGGTAAGTTCAAAAAGAAATCCATTGATTTTACTATGTCATTCTTAATGTCAATCTAAACAGCTTGTGATGACATATTGTTCTTTATGAACACTTAGTACAGATTCTATCTCACAATTGCACTATCTCAATCCCAAAATCAATGCAAATTTCCATTGGCTCGATAGGAAGCTTATTAGTAAGTAAAAGTAAAAAAATGTCTTGAGGATTAGAACTCATGAACTCCTGTTTACAAGATAGTCACATTAACCCAGTTAGCCACTGGAACATTACAGGTGCAAAGTGATGTCAAGAAGGGCAGTGAACAATGAATCACTATTAGGTAAGTTCAAAAATAAATCGATTGGTTTTACTATGTTTTTCTTAATGCCAATCTATAAAGCTTATGATGACATATTGCTCTTTATGAACACTTAGTACAGATTCTATCTCACATTTGCACTATCTCAATCCCAAAATCAATGCAAATTTCCATTGGTTCTATAGGAAGCTTATTAGTAAGTAAATGAAAAAAAGCTCTCTGAGGATTAGAAATCATGAACTCCTGTTTACAAGACAGGTGCATTAACCCAGTAAGCCACTGGAACATCACAGGTGCAAAGAGATGTCAAGAAGGGCAGTGAACAATGAATCACTATTAGGTAAGTTCAAAAAGAAATCCATTGGTTTCAATAAGTTATTCTTAATGCCAATCTTTGCAACGCATGATGACGTATTGTTCTTGATGAACACTTAGTACAGATTCTATCTCACATTTGCACTATCTCAATCCCAAAATCAATGCAAATTTCCATTGGCTCTATAGGAAGCTTATTAGTAGGTAAATGAAAAAATGTCTCAAGGTTTAGAACTCATGAACTCCTGTTTATAAGACAGTCACATTAACCCAGTAATCCACTTTAACATCACAGGTGCAAAGTGATGTCAAGAAGGGCAGGGAACAATGAATCACTATTAGTTAAGTTCAAAAAGAAATCCATTGTTTTCACTATGTTGTTCTTAATGCCAATCTTTGCAGCGTATGATGACATATTGTTCTTTATGAACACTTAGTACAGATTCTATCTCACATTTGCACTATCTCAATCCCAAAATCAATGCAAATTTCCATTGGCTCTATAGGAAGCTTATTAGTAGGTAAATGAAAAAAAGCTCTCCAAGGATTAGATCTCATGAACTCCTTTATATAAGACAGTCACATTAACCCAGTAAGCCACTGGAACATCACAGGTGCAAAGTGATGTCAAGAAGGGCAGTGAACAATGAATCACTATTAGGTAAGTTCAAAGAGAAATCCATTGGTTTTACTATGTTATTCTTAATGCCAATCTAAACAGCTTGTGATGACATATTGTTCTTTATGAACACTTAGTACAGATTCTATCTCACAATTGCACTAGCTCAATCACAAAACCAATGCAAATTTCCATTGGCTATATAGGAAGCATATTAGTAAGTAAATGAAAAAAAGCTCTCTGAAGATTAGAACTCTTGAATTCCTGTTTACAAGACAGTTGCATTAACCCAGTAAGCCACTGAAACACCACACATGCAATGTGATGTCAATAAGGGCAGTGAACAATGAATCACTATTAGGTAAGTTCAAAAAGAAATCCATTGGTTTTACTATGTTATTCTTAATGCCAATCTAAACAGCTTGCGATGACATATAGTTCTTTATGAACACTTACCGTAGTACAGATTGTATCTCACAATTGCACTATCTCAATCCCAAAATCAATGCAAATTTCCTTTGGCTGTATAGGAAGCCTATTAGTAAGAAAATGAAAAAAATGTCTCGAGGATTAGAACTCATGAACTCCTGCTTACAAAACAGTCACATTAACCCTGTAAGCAACTGGAACATGACAGGTGCAGTGTAATGTCACGAAGGGCAGTGAACAATGAATCACTATTAGTTAAGTTAAAAAAGAAATCCATTGGTTTTACTATGTTTTTCTTAACGCCAATCTATACAGCTTATTATGACATATTGCTCTTTATGAACACTTAGTACAGATTCTATCTCACATGTGCACTATCTCAATCCCAAAATCAATGCAAATTGCCATTGGCTCTATAGGAAGCTTATTAGTAAGTAAATGAAAAAAAAGATCCTTGAGGATTAGAACTCATGAATTCCTGTTTACAAGACAGTTGCATTAACCCAATAAGCCACTGAAACACCACACAAAGAAAGTGCTGTCAATAAGGGCAGTGAACAGTGAATCACTATTAGGTAAGTTCAAAAAGAAATCCATTGGTTTTACTATGTCATTCTTAATGTCAATCTAAACAGCTTGTGATGACATATTGTTCTTTATGAACACTTAGTACAGATTCTATCTCACAATTGCACTATCTCAATCCCAAAATCAATGCAAATTTCCATTGGCTCGATAGGAAGCTTATTAGTAAGTAAAAGTAAAAAAATGTCTTGAGGATTAGAACTCATGAACTCCTCTTTACGAGATAGTCACATTAACCCAGTTAGCCACTGGAACATTACAGGTGCAAAGTGATGTCAAGAAGGGCAGTGAACAATGAATCACTATTAGGTAAGTTCAAAAATAAATCGATTGGTTTTACTATGTTTTTCTTAATGCCAATCTATAAAGCTTATGATGACATATTGCTCTTTATGAACACTTAGTACAGATTCTATCTCACATTTGCACTATCTCAATTCCAAAATCAATGCAAATTTCCATTGGTTCTATAGGAAGCTTATTAGTAAGTAAATGAAAAAAAGCTCTCTGAGGATTAGAAATCATGAACTCCTGTTTACAAGACAGGTGCATTAACCCAGTAAGCCACTGGAACATCACAGGTGCAAAGAGATGTCAAGAAAGGCAGTGAACAATGAATCACTATTAGGTAAGTTCAAAAAGAAATCCATTGGTTTCAATAAGTTATTCTTAATGCCAATCTTTGCAACGCATGATGACGTATTGTTCTTGATGAACACTTAGTACAGATTCTATCTCACATTTGCACTATCTCAATCCCAAAATCAATGCAAATTTCCATTGGCTCTATAGGAAGCTTATTAGTAGGTAAATGAAAAAATGTCTCAAGGTTTAGAACTCATGAACTCCTGTTTATAAGACAGTCACATTAACCCAGTAATCCACTTTAACATCACAGGTGCAAAGTGATGTCAAGAAGGGCAGGGAACAATGAATCACTATTAGTTAAGTTCAAAAAGAAATCCATTGTTTTCACTATGTTGTTCTTAATGCCAATCTTTGCAGCGTATGATGACATATTGTTCTTTATGAACACTTAGTACAGATTCTATCTCACATTTGCACTATCTCAATCCCAAAATCAATGCAAATTTCCATTGGCTCTATAGGAAGCTTATTAGTAGGTAAATGAAAAAAAGCTCTCCAAGGATTAGATCTCATGAACTCCTTTATATAAGACAGTCACATTAACCCAGTAAGCCACTGGAACATCACAGGTGCAAAGTGATGTCAAGAAGGGCAGTGAACAATGAATCACTATTAGGTAAGTTCAAAGAGAAATCCATTGGTTTTACTATGTTATTCTTAATGCCAATCTAAACAGCTTGTGATGACATATTGTTCTTTATGAACACTTAGTACAGATTCTATCTCACAATTGCACTAGCTCAATCACAAAACCAATGCAAATTTCCATTGGCTCTATAGGAAGCATATTAGTAAGTAAATGAAAAAAAGCTCTCTGAAGATTAGAACTCATGAATTCCTGTTTACAAGACAGTTGCAATAACCCAGTAAGCCACTGAAACACCACACATGCAATGTGATGTCAATAAGGGCAGTGAACAATGAATCACTATTAGGTAAGTTCAAAAAGAAATCCATTGGTTTTACTATGTTATTCTTAATGCCAATCTAAACAGCTTGCGATGACATATAGTTCTTTATGAACACTTACCGTAGTACAGATTGTATCTCACAATTGCACTATCTCAATCCCAAAATCAATGCAAATTTCCTTTGGCTGTATAGGAAGCCTATTAGTAAGAAAATGAAAAAAATGTCTCGAGGATTAGAACTCATGAACTCCTGCTTACAAAACAGTCACATTAACCCTGTAAGCAACTGGAACATGACAGGTGCAGTGTAATGTCACGAAGGGCAGTGAACAATGAATCACTATTAGTTAAGTTAAAAAAGAAATCCATTGGTTTTACTATGTTTTTCTTAACGCCAATCTATACAGCTTATTATGACATATTGCTCTTTATGAACACTTAGTACAGATTCTATCTCACATGTGCACTATCTCAATCCCAAAATCAATGCAAATTGCCATTGGCTCTATAGGAAGCTTATTAGTAAGTAAATGAAAAAAAAGATCCTTGAGGATTAGAACTCATGAATTCCTGTTTACAAGACAGTTGCATTAACCCAATAAGCCACTGAAACACCACACAAAGAAAGTGCTGTCAATAAGGGCAGTGAACAGTGAATCACTATTAGGTAAGTTCAAAAAGAAATCCATTGGTTTTACTATGTCATTCTTAATGTCAATCTAAACAGCTTGTGATGACATATTGTTCTTTATGAACACTTAGTACAGATTCTATCTCACAATTGCACTATCTCAATCCCAAAATCAATGCAAATTTCCATTGGCTCGATAGGAAGCTTATTAGTAAGTAAAAGTAAAAAAATGTCTTGAGGATTAGAACTCATGAACTCCTCTTTACAAGATAGTCACATTAACCCAGTTAGCCACTGGAACATTACAGGTGCAAAGTGATGTCAAGAAGGGCAGTGAACAATGAATCACTATTAGGTAAGTTCAAAAATAAATCGATTGGTTTTACTATGTTTTTCTTAATGCCAATCTATAAAGCTTATGATGACATATTGCTCTTTATGAACACTTAGTACAGATTCTATCTCACATTTGCACTATCTCAATCCCAAAATCAATGCAAATTTCCATTGGTTCTATAGGAAGCTTATTAGTAAGTAAATGAAAAAAAGCTCTCTGAGGATTAGAAATCATGAACTCCTGTTTACAAGACAGGTGCATTAACCCAGTAAGCCACTGGAACATCACAGGTGCAAAGAGATGTCAAGAAGGGCAGTGAACAATGAATCACTATTAGGTAAGTTCAAAAAGAAATCCATTGGTTTCAATAAGTTATTCTTAATGCCAATCTTTGCAACGCATGATGACGTATTGTTCTTGATGAACACTTAGTACAGATTCTATCTCACATTTGCACTATCTCAATCCCAAAATCAATGCAAATTTCCATTGGCTCTATAGGAAGCTTATTAGTAGGTAAATGAAAAAATGTCTCAAGGTTTAGAACTCATGAACTCCTGTTTATAAGACAGTCACATTAACCCAGTAATCCACTTTAACATCACAGGTGCAAAGTGATGTCAAGAAGGGCAGGGAACAATGAATCACTATTAGTTAAGTTCAAAAAGAAATCCATTGTTTTCACTATGTTGTTCTTAATGCCAATCTTTGCAGCGTATGATGACATATTGTTCTTTATGAACACTTAGTACAGATTCTATCTCACATTTGCACTATCTCAATCCCAAAATCAATGCAAATTTCCATTGGCTCTATAGGAAGCTTATTAGTAGGTAAATGAAAAAAAGCTCTCCAAGGATTAGATCTCATGAACTCCTTTATATAAGACAGTCACATTAACCCAGTAAGCCACTGGAACATCACAGGTGCAAAGTGATGTCAAGAAGGGCAGTGAACAATGAATCACTATTAGGTAAGTTCAAAGAGAAATCCATTGGTTTTACTATGTTATTCTTAATGCCAATCTAAACAGCTTGTGATGACATATTGTTCTTTATGAACACTTAGTACAGATTCTATCTCACAATTGCACTAGCTCAATCACAAAACCAATGCAAATTTCCATTGGCTCTATAGGAAGCATATTAGTAAGTAAATGAAAAAAAGCTCTCTGAAGATTAGAACTCATGAATTCCTGTTTACAAGACAGTTGCAATAACCCAGTAAGCCACTGAAACACCACACATGCAATGTGATGTCAATAAGGGCAGTGAACAATGAATCACTATTAGGTAAGTTCAAAAAGAAATCCATTGGTTTTACTATGTTATTCTTAATGCCAATCTAAACAGCTTGCGATGACATATAGTTCTTTATGAACACTTACCGTAGTACAGATTGTATCTCACAATTGCACTATCTCAATCCCAAAATCAATGCAAATTTCCTTTGGCTGTATAGGAAGCCTATTAGTAAGAAAATGAAAAAAATGTCTCGAGGATTAGAACTCATGAACTCCTGCTTAGAAAACAGTCACATTAACCCTGTAAGCAACTGGAACATGACAGGTGCAGTGTAATGTCACGAAGAACAGTGAACAATGAATCACTATTAGTTAAGTTAAAAAAGAAATCCATTGGTTTTACTATGTTTTTCTTAACGCCAATCTATACAGCTTATTATGACATATTGCTCTTTATGAACACTTAGTACAGATTCTATCTCACATGTGCACTATCTCAATCCCAAAATCAATGCAAATTGCCATTGGCTCTATAGGAAGCTTATTAGTAAGTAAAGGAAAAAAAAGATCTTTGAGGATTAGAACTCATGAATTCCTGTTTACAAGACAGTTGCATTAACCCAATAAGCCACTGAAACACCACACAAAGAAAGTGATGTCAATAAGGGCAGTGAACAGTGAATCACTATTAGGTAAGTTCAAAAAGAAATCCATTGGTTTTACTATGTCATTCTTAATGTCAATCTAAACAGCTTGTGATGACATATTGTTCTTTATGAACACTTAGTACAGATTCTATCTCACAATTGCACTATCTCAATCCCAAAATCAATGCAAATTTCCATTGGCTCGATAGGAAGCTTATTAGTAAGTAAAAGTAAAAAAATGTCTTGAGGATTAGAACTCATGAACTCCTCTTTACAAGATAGTCACATTAACCCAGTTAGCCACTGGAACATTACAGGTGCAAAGTGATGTCAAGAAGGGCAGTGAACAATGAATCACTATTAGGTAAGTTCAAAAATAAATCGATTGGTTTTACTATGTTTTTCTTAATGCCAATCTATAAAGCTTATGATGACATATTGCTCTTTATGAACACTTAGTACAGATTCTATCTCACATTTGCACTATCTCATTCCCAAAATCAATGCAAATTTCCATTGGTTCTATAGGAAGCTTATTAGTAAGTAAATGAAAAAAAGCTCTCTGAGGATTAGAAATCATGAACTCCTGTTTACAAGACAGGTGCATTAACCCAGTAAGCCACTGGAACATCACAGGTGCAAAGAGATGTCAAGAAGGGCAGTGAACAATGAATCACTATTAGGTAAGTTCAAAAAGAAATCCATTGGTTTCAATAAGTTATTCTTAATGCCAATCTTTGCAACGCATGATGACGTATTGTTCTTGATGAACACTTAGTACAGATTCTATCTCACATTTGCACTATCTCAATCCCAAAATCAATGCAAATTTCCATTGGCTCTATAGGAAGCTTATTAGTAGGTAAATGAAAAAATGTCTCAAGGTTTAGAACTCATGAACTCCTGTTTATAAGACAGTCACATTAACCCAGTAATCCACTTTAACATCACAGGTGCAAAGTGATGTCAAGAAGGGCAGGGAACAATGAATCACTATTAGTTAAGTTCAAAAAGAAATCCATTGTTTTCACTATGTTGTTCTTAATGCCAATCTTTGCAGCGTATGATGACATATTGTTCTTTATGAACACTTAGTACAGATTCTATCTCACATTTGCACTATCTCAATCCCAAAATCAATGCAAATTTCCATTGGCTCTATAGGAAGCTTATTAGTAGGTAAATGAAAAAAAGCTCTCCAAGGATTAGATCTCATGAACTCCTTTATATAAGACAGTCACATTAACCCAGTAAGCCACTGGAACATCACAGGTGCAAAGTGATGTCAAGAAGGGCAGTGAACAATGAATCACTATTAGGTAAGTTCAAAGAGAAATCCATTGGTTTTACTATGTTATTCTTAATGCCAATCTAAACAGCTTGTGATGACATATTGTTCTTTATGAACACTTAGTACAGATTCTATCTCACAATTGCACTAGCTCAATCACAAAACCAATGCAAATTTCCATTGGCTCTATAGGAAGCATATTAGTAAGTAAATGAAAAAAAGCTCTCTGAAGATTAGAACTCATGAATTCCTGTTTACAAGACAGTTGCAATAACCCAATAAGCCACTGAAACACCACACATGCAATGTGATGTCAATAAGGGCAGTGAACAATGAATCACTATTAGGTAAGTTCAAAAAGAAATCCATTGGTTTTACTATGTTATTCTTAATGCCAATCTAAACAGCTTGCGATGACATATAGTTCTTTATGAACACTTACCGTAGTACAGATTCTATCTCACATTTGCACTATCTCAATCCCAAAATCAATGCAAATTTCCATTGGCTCTATAGGAAGCTTATTAGTAGGTAAATGAAAAAATGTCTCAAGGTTTAGAACTCATGAACTCCTGTTTATAAGACAGTCACATTAACCCAGTAAGCCACTGGAACATCACAGGTGCAAAGTGATGTCAAGAAGGGCAGTGAACAATGAATCACTATTAGGTAAGTTCAAAAAGAAATCCATTGGTTTTACTATGTTATTCTTAATGCCAATCTAAACAGCTTGTGATGACATATTGTTCTTTATGAACACTTAGTACAGATTCTATCTCACAATTGCACTAGCTCAATCACAAAACCAATGCAAATTTCCATTGGCTCTATAGGAAGCATATTAGTAAGTAAATGAAAAAAAGCTCTCTGAAGATTAGAACTCATGAATTCCTGTTTACAAGACAGTTGCATTAACCCAGTAAGCCACTGAAACACCACACATGCAATGTGATGTCAATAAGGGCAGTGAACAATGAATCACTATTAGGTAAGTTCAAAAAGAAATCCATTGGTTTTACTATGTTATTCTTAATGCCAATCTAAACAGCTTGCGATGACATATAGTTCTTTATGAACACTTACCGTAGTACAGATTGTATCTCACAATTGCACTATCTCAATCCCAAAATCAATGCAAATTTCCATTGGCTCTATAAGAAGCCTATTAGTAAGAAAATGAAAAAAATGTCTCGAGGATTAGAACTCATGAACTCCTGCTTACAAGACAGTCACATTAACCCTGTAAGCAACTGGAACATGACAGGTGCAGTGTAATGTCACGAAGGGCAGTGAACAATGAATCACTATTAGTTAAGTTAAAAAAGAAATCCATTGGTTTTACTATGTTTTTCTTAACGCCAATCTATACAGCTTATTATGACATATTGCTCTTTATGAACACTTAGTACAGATTCTATCTCACATGTGCACTATCTCAATCCCAAAATCAATGCAAATTGCCATTGGCTCTATAGGAAGCTTATTAGTAAGTAAATGAAAAAAAAGATCTTTGAGGATTAGAACTCATGAATTCCTGTTTACAAGACAGTTGCATTAACCCAATAAGCCACTGAAACACCACACAAAGAAAGTGATGTCAATAAGGGCAGTGAACAGTGAATCACTATTAGGTAAGTTCAAAAAGAAAACCATTGATTTTACTATGTCATTCTTAATGTCAATCTAAACAGCTTGTGATGACATATTGTTCTTTATGAACACTTAGTACAGATTCTATCTCACAATTGCACTATCTCAATCCCAAAATCAATGCAAATTTCCATTGGCTCGATAGGAAGCTTATTAGTAAGTAAAAGTAAAAAAATGTCTTGAGGATTAGAACTCATGAACTCCTGTTTACAAGATAGTCACATTAACCCAGTTAGCCACTGGAACATTACAGGTGCAAAGTGATGTCAAGAAGGGCAGTGAACAATGAATCACTATTAGGTAAGTTCAAAAATAAATCGATTGGTTTTACTATGTTTTTCTTAATGCCAATCTATAAAGCTTATGATGACATATTGCTCTTTATGAACACTTAGTACAGATTCTATCTCACATTTGCACTATCTCAATCCCAAAATCAATGCAAATTTCCATTGGCTCTATAGGAAGCTTATTAGTAAGTAAATGAAAAAAAGCTCTCTGAGGATTAGAAATCATGAACTCCTGTTTACAAGACAGGTGCATTAACCCAGTAAGCCACTGGAACATCACAGGTGCAAAGAGATGTCAAGAAGGGCAGTGAACAATGAATCACTATTAGGTAAGTTCAAAAAGAAATCCATTGGTTTCAATAAGTTATTCTTAATGCCAATCTTTGCAACGCATGATGACGTATTGTTCTTGATGAACACTTAGTACAGATTCTATCTCACATTTGCACTATCTCAATCCCAAAATCAATGTAAATTTCCATTGGCTCTATAGGAAGCTTATTAGTAGGTAAATGAAAAAATGTCTCAAGGTTTAGAACTCATGAACTCCTGTTTATAAGACAGTCACATTAACCCAGTAATCCACTTTAACATCACAGGTGCAAAGTGATGTCAAGAAGGGCAGGGAACAATGAATCACTATTAGTTAAGTTCAAAAAGAAATCCATTGTTTTCACTATGTTGTTCTTAATGCCAATCTTTGCAGCGTATGATGACATATTGTTCTTTATGAACACTTAGTACAGATTCTATCTCACATTTGCACTATCTCAATCCCAAAATCAATGCAAATTTCCATTGGCTCTATAGGAAGCTTATTAGTAGGTAAATGAAAAAAAGCTCTCCAAGGATTAGATCTCATGAACTCCTTTATATAAGACAGTCACATTAACCCAGTAAGCCACAGGAACATCACAGGTGCAAAGTGATGTCAAGAAGGGCAGTGAACAATGAATCACTATTAGGTAAGTTCAAAAAGAAATCCATTGGTTTTACTATGTTATTCTTAATGCCAATCTAAACAGCTTGTGATGACATATTGTTCTTTATGAACACTTAGTACAGATTCTATCTCACAATTGCACTAGCTCAATCACAAAACCAATGCAAATTTCCATTGGCTCTATAGGAAGCATATTAGTAAGTAAATGAAAAAAAGCTCTCTGAAGATTAGAACTCATGAATTCCTGTTTACAAGACAGTTGCATTAACCCAGTAAGCCACTGAAACACCACACATGCAATGTGATGTCAATAAGGGCAGTGAACAATGAATCACTATTAGGTAAGTTCAAAAAGAAATCCATTGGTTTTACTATGTTATTCTTAATGCCAATCTAAACAGCTTGCGATGACATATAGTTCTTTATGAACACTTACCGTAGTACAGATTGTATCTCACAATTGCACTATCTCAATCCCAAAATCAATGCAAATTTCCTTTGGCTCTATAGGAAGCCTATTAGTAAGAAAATGAAAAAAATGTCTCGAGGATTAGAACTCATGAATTCCTGCTTACAAGACAGTCACATTAACCCTGTAAGCAACTGGAACATGACAGGTGCAGTGTAATGTCACGAAGGGCAGTGAACAATGAATCACTATTAGTTAAGTTAAAAAAGAAATCCATTGGTTTTACTATGTTTTTCTTAATGCCAATCTATACAGCTTATTATGACATATTGCTCTTTATGAACACTTAGTACAGATTCTATCTCACATGTGCACTATCTCAATCCCAAAATCAGTGCAAATTGCCATTGGCTCTATAGGAAGCTTATTAGTAAGTAAATGAAAAAAAAGATCTTTGAGGATTAGAACTCATGAATTCCTGTTTACAAGACAGTTGCATTAACCCAATAAGCCACTGAAACACCACACAAAGAAAGTGATGTCAATAAGGGCAGTGAACAGTGAATCACTATTAGGTAAGTTCAAAAAGAAAACCATTGATTTTACTATGTCATTCTTAATGTCAATCTAAACAGCTTGTGATGACATATTGTTCTTTATGAACACTTAGTACAGATTCTATCTCACAATTGCACTATCTCAATCCCAAAATCAATGCAAATTTCCATTGGCTCGATAGGAAGCTTATTAGTAAGTAAAAGTAAAAAAATGTCTTGAGGATTAGAACTCATGAACTCCTGTTTACAAGATAGTCACATTAACCCAGTTAGCCACTGGAACATTACAGGTGCAAAGTGATGTCAAGAAGGGCAGTGAACAATGAATCACTATTAGGTAAGTTCAAAAATAAATCGATTGGTTTTACTATGTTTTTCTTAATGCCAATCTATAAAGCTTATGATGACATATTGCTCTTTATGAACACTTAGTACAGATTCTATCTCACATTTGCACTATCTCAATCCCAAAATCAATGCAAATTTCCATTGGCTCTATAGGAAGCTTATTAGTAAGTAAATGAAAAAAAGCTCTCTGAGGATTAGAAATCATGAACTCCTGTTTACAAGACAGGTGCATTAACCCAGTAAGCCACTGGAACATCACAGGTGCAAAGAGATGTCAAGAAGGGCAGTGAACAATGAATCACTATTAGGTAAGTTCAAAAAGAAATCCATTGGTTTCAATAAGTTATTCTTAATGCCAATCTTTGCAACGCATGATGACGTATTGTTCTTGATGAACACTTAGTACAGATTCTATCTCACATTTGCACTATCTCAATCCCAAAATCAATGTAAATTTCCATTGGCTCTATAGGAAGCTTATTAGTAGGTAAATGAAAAAATGTCTCAAGGTTTAGAACTCATGAACTCCTGTTTATAAGACAGTCACATTAACCCAGTAATCCACTTTAACATCACAGGTGCAAAGTGATGTCAAGAAGGGCAGGGAACAATGAATCACTATTAGTTAAGTTCAAAAAGAAATCCATTGTTTTCACTATGTTGTTCTTAATGCCAATCTTTGCAGCGTATGATGACATATTGTTCTTTATGAACACTTAGTACAGATTCTATCTCACATTTGCACTATCTCAATCCCAAAATCAATGCAAATTTCCATTGGCTCTATAGGAAGCTTATTAGTAGGTAAATGAAAAAATGTCTCAAGGTTTAGAACTCATGAACTCCTGTTTATAAGACAGTCACATTAACCCAGTAAGCCACTGGAACATCACAGGTGCAAAGTGATGTCAAGAAGGGCAGTGAACAATGAATCACTATTAGGTAAGTTCAAAAAGAAATCCATTGGTTTTACTATGTTATTCTTAATGCCAATCTAAACAGCTTGTGATGACATATTGTTCTTTATGAACACTTAGTACAGATTCTATCTCACAATTGCACTAGCTCAATCACAAAACCAATGCAAATTTCCATTGGCTCTATAGGAAGCATATTAGTAAGTAAATGAAAAAAAGCTCTCTGAAGATTAGAACTCATGAATTCCTGTTTACAAGACAGTTGCATTAACCCAGTAAGCCACTGAAACACCACACATGCAATGTGATGTCAATAAGGGCAGTGAACAATGAATCACTATTAGGTAAGTTCAAAAAGAAATCCATTGGTTTTACTATGTTATTCTTAATGCCAATCTAAACAGCTTGCGATGACATATAGTTCTTTATGAACACTTACCGTAGTACAGATTGTATCTCACAATTGCACTATCTCAATCCCAAAATCAATGCAAATTTCCATTGGCTCTATAAGAAGCCTATTAGTAAGAAAATGAAAAAAATGTCTCGAGGATTAGAACTCATGAACTCCTGCTTACAAGACAGTCACATTAACCCTGTAAGCAACTGGAACATGACAGGTGCAGTGTAATGTCACGAAGGGCAGTGAACAATGAATCACTATTAGTTAAGTTAAAAAAGAAATCCATTGGTTTTACTATGTTTTTCTTAACGCCAATCTATACAGCTTATTATGACATATTGCTCTTTATGAACACTTAGTACAGATTCTATCTCACATGTGCACTATCTCAATCCCAAAATCAATGCAAATTGCCATTGGCTCTATAGGAAGCTTATTAGTAAGTAAATGAAAAAAAAGATCTTTGAGGATTAGAACTCATGAATTCCTGTTTACAAGACAGTTGCATTAACCCAATAAGCCACTGAAACACCACACAAGGAAAGTGATGTCAATAAGGGCAGTGAACAGTGAATCACTATTAGGTAAGTTCAAAAAGAAATCCATTGGTTTTACTATGTCATTCTTAATGTCAATCTAAACAGCTTGTGATGACATATTGTTCTTTATGAACACTTAGTACAGATTCTATCTCACAATTGCACTATCTCAATCCCAAAATCAATGCAAATTTCCATTGGCTCGATAGGAAGCTTATTAGTAAGTAAAAGTAAAAAAATGTCTTGAGGATTAGAACTCATGAACTCCTGTTTACAAGATAGTCACATTAACCCAGTTAGCCACTGGAACATTACAGGTGCAAAGTGATGTCAAGAAGGGCAGTGAACAATGAATCACTATTAGGTAAGTTCAAAAATAAATCGATTGGTTTTACTATGTTTTTCTTAATGCCAATCTATAAAGCTTATGATGACATATTGCTCTTTATGAACACTTAGTACAGATTCTATCTCACATTTGCACTATCTCAATCCCAAAATCAATGCAAATTTCCATTGGTTCTATAGGAAGCTTATTAGTAAGTAAATGAAAAAAAGCTCTCTGAGGATTAGAAATCATGAACTCCTGTTTACAAGACAGGTGCATTAACCCAGTAAGCCACTGGAACATCACAGGTGCCAAGAGATGTCAAGAAGGGCAGTGAACAATGAATCACTATTAGGTAAGTTCAAAAAGAAATCCATTGGTTTCAATAAGTTATTCTTAATGTCAATCTTTGCAACGCATGATGACGTATTGTTCTTGATGAACACTTAGTACAGATTCTATCTCACATTTGCACTATCTCAATCCCAAAATCAATGCAAATTTCCATTGGCTCTATAGGAAGCATATTAGTAGGTAAATGAAAAAATGTCTCGAGGTTTAGAACTCATGAACTCCTGTTTATAAGACAGTCACATTAACCCAGTAATCCACTGGAACATCACAGGTGCAAAGTGATGTCAAGAAGGGCAGGGAACAATGAATCACTATTAGTTAAGTTCAAAAAGAAATCCATTGTTTTCACTATGTTGTTCTTAATGCCAATCTTTGCAGCGTATGATGACATATTGTTCTTTATGAACACTTAGTACAGATTCTATCTCACATTTGCACTATCTCAATCCCAAAATCAATGCAAATTTCCATTGGCTCTATAGGAAGCTTATTAGTAGGTAAATGAAAAAAAATGTCTCGAGGTTTAGAACTCATGAACTCCTGTTTATAAGACAGTCACATTAACCCAGTAATCCACTGCAACATCACAGATGCAAAGTGATGTCAAGAAGGGCAGGGAACAATGAATCACTATTAGTTAAGTTCAAAAAGAAATCCATTGTTTTAGTGAAGTTCAAAAACAAATCCATTGTTTTCACTAAGTTGTTCTTAATGCCAATCTTTGCAGCGTATGATGACATATTGTTCTTTATGAACACTTAGTACAGATTCTATCTCACAATTGCACTATCTCAAGCCCAAAATCAATGCAAATTTCCATTGGCTCTATAGGAAGCTTATTAGTAAGTAAATGAAAAAATCTCTCGAAGGATTAGAACTCATGAGCTGTTTTTTATGAGACAGTCACAATAACCCAGTAAGCCACTGGAACATCACAGGTGCAAAAACATGTCAAGAAGGGCAGTGAACAATGAATCACTATTAGGTAAGTTCAAAAAGAAATCCATTGGTTTTACTATGTTATTCTTAATGCCAATCTAAACAGCTTGTGATGACATATTGTTCTTTATGAACACTTAGTACAGATTCTATCTCACAATTGCACTATCTCAATCCCAAAATCAATGCAAATTTCCATTGGTTCTATAGGAAGCTTATTAGTAAGTAAATGAAAAAAAGCTCTCTGAGGATTAGAAATCATGAACTCCTGTTTACAAGACAGGTGCATTAACCCAGTAAGCCACTGGAACATCACAGGTGCAAAGAGATGTCAAGAAGGGCAGTGAACAATGAATCACTATTAGGTAAGTTCAAAAAGAAATCCATTGGTTTCAATAAGTTATTCTTAATGCCAATCTTTGCAACGCATGATGACGTATTGTTCTTGATGAACACTTAGTACAGATTCTATCTCACATTTGCACTATCTCAATCCCAAAATCAATGCAAATTTCCATTGGCTCTATAGGAAGCTTATTAGTAGGTAAATGAAAAAATGTCTCAAGGTTTAGAACTCATGAACTCCTGTTTATAAGACAGTCACATTAACCCAGTAAGCCACTGGAACATCACAGGTGCAAAGTGATGTCAAGAAGGGCAGTGAACAATGAATCACTATTAGGTAAGTTCAAAAAGAAATCCATTGGTTTTACTATGTTATTCTTAATGTCAATCTAAACAGCTTGTGATGACATATTGTTCTTTATGAACACTTAGTACAGATTCTATCTCACAATTGCACTAGCTCAATCACAAAACCAATGCAAATTTCCATTGGCTCTATAGGAAGCATATTAGTAAGTAAATGAAAAAAAGCTCTCTGAAGATTAGAACTCATGAATTCCTGTTTACAAGACAGTTGCATTAACCCAGTAAGCCACTGAAACACCACACATGCAATGTGATGTCAATAAGGGCAGTGAACAATGAATCACTATTAGGTAAGTTCAAAAAGAAATCCATTGGTTTTACTATGTTATTCTTAATGCCAATCTAAACAGCTTGCGATGACATATAGTTCTTTATGAACACTTACCGTAGTACAGATTGTATCTCACAATTGCACTATCTCAATCCCAAAATCAATGCAAATTTCCATTGGCTCTATAAGAAGCCTATTAGTAAGAAAATGAAAAAAATGTCTCGAGGATTAGAACTCATGAACTCCTGCTTACAAGACAGTCACATTAACCCTGTAAGCAACTGGAACATGACAGGTGCAGTGTAATGTCACGAAGGGCAGTGAACAATGAATCACTATTAGTTAAGTTAAAAAAGAAATCCATTGGTTTTACTATGTTTTTCTTAACGCCAATCTATACAGCTTATTATGACATATTGCTCTTTATGAACACTTAGTACAGATTCTATCTCACATGTGCACTATCTCAATCCCAAAATCAATGCAAATTGCCATTGGCTCTATAGGAAGCTTATTAGTAAGTAAATGAAAAAAAAGATCTTTGAGGATTAGAACTCATGAATTCCTGTTTACAAGACAGTTGCATTAACCCAATAAGCCACTGAAACACCACACAAAGAAAGTGATGTCAATAAGGGCAGTGAACAGTGAATCACTATTAGGTAAGTTCAAAAAGAAATCCATTGGTTTTACTATGTCATTCTTAATGTCAATCTAAACAGCTTGTGATGACATATTGTTCTTTATGAACACTTAGTACAGATTCTATCTCACAATTGCACTATCTCAATCCCAAAATCAATGCAAATTTCCATTGGCTCGATAGGAAGCTTATTAGTAAGTAAAAGTAAAAAAATGTCTTGAGGATTAGAACTCATGAACTCCTCTTTACAAGATAGTCACATTAACCCAGTTAGCCACTGGAACATTACAGGTGCAAAGTGATGTCAAGAAGGGCAGTGAACAATGAATCACTATTAGGTAAGTTCAAAAATAAATCGATTGGTTTTACTATGTTTTTCTTAATGCCAATCTATAAAGCTTATGATGACATATTGCTCTTTATGAACACTTAGTACAGATTCTATCTCACATTTGCACTATCTCAATCCCAAAATCAATGCAAATTTCCATTGGTTCTATAGGAAGCTTATTAGTAAGTAAATGAAAAAAAGCTCTCTGAGGATTAGAAATCATGAACTCCTGTTTACAAGACAGGTGCATTAACCCAGTAAGCCACTGGAACATCACAGGTGCAAAGAGATGTCAAGAAGGGCAGTGAACAATGAATCACTATTAGGTAAGTTCAAAAAGAAATCCATTGGTTTCAATAAGTTATTCTTAATGCCAATCTTTGCAACGCATGATGACGTATTGTTCTTGATGAACACTTAGTACAGATTCTATCTCACATTTGCACTATCTCAATCCCAAAATCAATGTAAATTTCCATTGGCTCTATAGGAAGCTTATTAGTAGGTAAATGAAAAAATGTCTCAAGGTTTAGAACTCATGAACTCCTGTTTATAAGACAGTCACATTAACCCAGTAATCCACTTTAACATCACAGGTGCAAAGTGATGTCAAGAAGGGCAGGGAAGAATGAATCACTATTAGTTAAGTTCAAAAAGAAATCCATTGTTTTCACTATGTTGTTCTTAATGCCAATCTTTGCAGCGTATGATGACATATTGTTCTTTATGAACACTTAGTACAGATTCTATCTCACATTTGCACTATCTCAATCCCAAAATCAATGCAAATTTCCATTGGCTCTATAGGAAGCTTATTAGTAGGTAAATGAAAAAAAGCTCTCCAAGGATTAGATCTCATGAACTCCTTTATATAAGACAGTCACATTAACCCAGTAAGCCACAGGAACATCACAGGTGCAAAGTGATGTCAAGAAGGGCAGTGAACAATGAATCACTATTAGGTAAGTTCAAAAAGAAATCCATTGGTTTTACTATGTTATTCTTAATGCCAATCTAAACAGCTTGTGATGACATATTGTTCTTTATGAACACTTAGTACAGATTCTATCTCACAATTGCACTAGCTCAATCACAAAACCAATGCAAATTTCCATTGGCTCTATAGGAAGCATATTAGTAAGTAAATGAAAAAAAGCTCTCTGAAGATTAGAACTCATGAATTCCTGTTTACAAGACAGTTGCATTAACCCAGTAAGCCACTGAAACACCACACATGCAATGTGATGTCAATAAGGGCAGTGAACAATGAATCACTATTAGGTAAGTTCAAAAAGAAATCCATTGGTTTTACTATGTTATTCTTAATGCCAATCTAAACAGCTTGCGATGACATATAGTTCTTTATGAACACTTACCGTAGTACAGATTGTATCTCACAATTGCACTATCTCAATCCCAAAATCAATGCAAATTTCCTTTGGCTCTATAGGAAGCCTATTAGTAAGAAAATGAAAAAAATGTCTCGAGGATTAGAACTCATGAATTCCTGCTTACAAGACAGTCACATTAACCCTGTAAGCAACTGGAACATGACAGGTGCAGTGTAATGTCACGAAGGGCAGTGAACAATGAATCACTATTAGTTAAGTTAAAAAAGAAATCCATTGGTTTTACTATGTTTTTCTTAACGCCAATCTATACAGCTTATTATGACATATTGCTCTTTATGAACACTTAGTACAGATTCTATCTCACATGTGCACTATCTCAATCCCAAAATCAATGCAAATTGCCATTGGCTCTATAGGAAGCTTATTAGTAAGTAAATGAAAAAAAAGATCTTTGAGGATTAGAACTCATGAATTCCTGTTTACAAGACAGTTGCATTAACCCAATAAGCCACTGAAACACCACACAAAGAAAGTGATGTCAATAAGGGCAGTGAACAGTGAATCACTATTAGGTAAGTTCAAAAAGAAAACCATTGATTTTACTATGTCATTCTTAATGTCAATCTAAACAGCTTGTGATGACATATTGTTCTTTATGAACACTTAGTACAGATTCTATCTCACAATTGCACTATCTCAATCCCAAAATCAATGCAAATTTCCATTGGCTCGATAGGAAGCTTATTAGTAAGTAAAAGTAAAAAAATGTCTTGAGGATTAGAACTCATGAACTCCTGTTTACAAGATAGTCACATTAACCCAGTTAGCCACTGGAACATTACAGGTGCAAAGTGATGTCAAGAAGGGCAGTGAACAATGAATCACTATTAGGTAAGTTCAAAAATAAATCGATTGGTTTTACTATGTTTTTCTTAATGCCAATCTATAAAGCTTATGATGACATATTGCTCTTTATGAACACTTAGTACAGATTCTATCTCACATTTGCACTATCTCAATCCCAAAATCAATGCAAATTTCCATTGGCTCTATAGGAAGCTTATTAGTAAGTAAATGAAAAAAAGCTCTCTGAGGATTAGAAATCATGAACTCCTGTTTACAAGACAGGTGCATTAACCCAGTAAGCCACTGGAACATCACAGGTGCAAAGAGATGTCAAGAAGGGCAGTGAACAATGAATCACTATTAGGTAAGTTCAAAAAGAAATCCATTGGTTTCAATAAGTTATTCTTAATGCCAATCTTTGCAACGCATGATGACGTATTGTTCTTGATGAACACTTAGTACAGATTCTATCTCACATTTGCACTATCTCAATCCCAAAATCAATGTAAATTTCCATTGGCTCTATAGGAAGCTTATTAGTAGGTAAATGAAAAAATGTCTCAAGGTTTAGAACTCATGAACTCCTGTTTATAAGACAGTCACATTAACCCAGTAATCCACTTTAACATCACAGGTGCAAAGTGATGTCAAGAAGGGCAGGGAACAATGAATCACTATTAGTTAAGTTCAAAAAGAAATCCATTGTTTTCACTATGTTGTTCTTAATGCCAATCTTTGCAGCGTATGATGACATATTGTTCTTTATGAACACTTAGTACAGATTCTATCTCACATTTGCACTATCTCAATCCCAAAATCAATGCAAATTTCCATTGGCTCTATAGGAAGCTTATTAGTAGGTAAATGAAAAAATGTCTCAAGGTTTAGAACTCATGAACTCCTGTTTATAAGACAGTCACATTAACCCAGTAAGCCACTGGAACATCACAGGTGCAAAGTGATGTCAAGAAGGGCAGTGAACAATGAATCACTATTAGGTAAGTTCAAAAAGAAATCCATTGGTTTTACTATGTTATTCTTAATGCCAATCTAAACAGCTTGTGATGACATATTGTTCTTTATGAACACTTAGTACAGATTCTATCTCACAATTGCACTAGCTCAATCACAAAACCAATGCAAATTTCCATTGGCTCTATAGGAAGCATATTAGTAAGTAAATGAAAAAAAGCTCTCTGAAGATTAGAACTCATGAATTCCTGTTTACAAGACAGTTGCATTAACCCAGTAAGCCACTGAAACACCACACATGCAATGTGATGTCAATAAGGGCAGTGAACAATGAATCACTATTAGGTAAGTTCAAAAAGAAATCCATTGGTTTTACTATGTTATTCTTAATGCCAATCTAAACAGCTTGCGATGACATATAGTTCTTTATGAACACTTACCGTAGTACAGATTGTATCTCACAATTGCACTATCTCAATCCCAAAATCAATGCAAATTTCCATTGGCTCTATAAGAAGCCTATTAGTAAGAAAATGAAAAAAATGTCTCGAGGATTAGAACTCATGAACTCCTGCTTACAAGACAGTCACATTAACCCTGTAAGCAACTGGAACATGACAGGTGCAGTGTAATGTCACGAAGGGCAGTGAACAATGAATCACTATTAGTTAAGTTAAAAAAGAAATCCATTGGTTTTACTATGTTTTTCTTAACGCCAATCTATACAGCTTATTATGACATATTGCTCTTTATGAACACTTAGTACAGATTCTATCTCACATGTGCACTATCTCAATCCCAAAATCAATGCAAATTGCCATTGGCTCTATAGGAAGCTTATTAGTAAGTAAATGAAAAAAAAGATCTTTGAGGATTAGAACTCATGAATTCCTGTTTACAAGACAGTTGCATTAACCCAATAAGCCACTGAAACACCACACAAGGAAAGTGATGTCAATAAGGGCAGTGAACAGTGAATCACTATTAGGTAAGTTCAAAAAGAAATCCATTGGTTTTACTATGTCATTCTTAATGTCAATCTAAACAGCTTGTGATGACATATTGTTCTTTATGAACACTTAGTACAGATTCTATCTCACAATTGCACTATCTCAATCCCAAAATCAATGCAAATTTCCATTGGCTCGATAGGAAGCTTATTAGTAAGTAAAAGTAAAAAAATGTCTTGAGGATTAGAACTCATGAACTCCTGTTTACAAGATAGTCACATTAACCCAGTTAGCCACTGGAACATTACAGGTGCAAAGTGATGTCAAGAAGGGCAGTGAACAATGAATCACTATTAGGTAAGTTCAAAAATAAATCGATTGGTTTTACTATGTTTTTCTTAATGCCAATCTATAAAGCTTATGATGACATATTGCTCTTTATGAACACTTAGTACAGATTCTATCTCACATTTGCACTATCTCAATCCCAAAATCAATGCAAATTTCCATTGGTTCTATAGGAAGCTTATTAGTAAGTAAATGAAAAAAAGCTCTCTGAGGATTAGAAATCATGAACTCCTGTTTACAAGACAGGTGCATTAACCCAGTAAGCCACTGGAACATCACAGGTGCCAAGAGATGTCAAGAAGGGCAGTGAACAATGAATCACTATTAGGTAAGTTCAAAAAGAAATCCATTGGTTTCAATAAGTTATTCTTAATGTCAATCTTTGCAACGCATGATGACGTATTGTTCTTGATGAACACTTAGTACAGATTCTATCTCACATTTGCACTATCTCAATCCCAAAATCAATGCAAATTTCCATTGGCTCTATAGGAAGCTTATTAGTAGGTAAATGAAAAAAAATGTCTCGAGGTTTAGAACTCATGAACTCCTGTTTATAAGACAGTCACATTAACCCAGTAATCCACTGCAACATCACAGATGCAAAGTGATGTCAAGAAGGGCAGGGAACAATGAATCACTATTAGTTAAGTTCAAAAAGAAATCCATTGTTTTAGTGAAGTTCAAAAACAAATCCATTGTTTTCACTAAGTTGTTCTTAATGCCAATCTTTGCAGCGTATGATGACATATTGTTCTTTATGAACACTTAGTACAGATTCTATCTCACAATTGCACTATCTCAAGCCCAAAATCAATGCAAATTTCCATTGGCTCTATAGGAAGCTTATTAGTAAGTAAATGAAAAAATCTCTCGAAGGATTAGAACTCATGAGCTGTTTTTTATGAGACAGTCACAATAACCCAGTAAGCCACTGGAACATCACAGGTGCAAAAACATGTCAAGAAGGGCAGTGAACAATGAATCACTATTAGGTAAGTTCAAAAAGAAATCCATTGGTTTTACTATGTTATTCTTAATGCCAATCTAAACAGCTTGTGATGACATATTGTTCTTTATGAACACTTAGTACAGATTCTATCTCACAATTGCACTATCTCAATCCCAAAATCAATGCAAATTTCCATTGGTTCTATAGGAAGCTTATTAGTAAGTAAATGAAAAAAAGCTCTCTGAGGATTAGAAATCATGAACTCCTGTTTACAAGACAGGTGCATTAACCCAGTAAGCCACTGGAACATCACAGGTGCAAAGAGATGTCAAGAAGGGCAGTGAACAATGAATCACTATTAGGTAAGTTCAAAAAGAAATCCATTGGTTTCAATAAGTTATTCTTAATGCCAATCTTTGCAACGCATGATGACGTATTGTTCTTGATGAACACTTAGTACAGATTCTATCTCACATTTGCACTATCTCAATCCCAAAATCAATGCAAATTTCCATTGGCTCTATAGGAAGCTTATTAGTAGGTAAATGAAAAAATGTCTCAAGGTTTAGAACTCATGAACTCCTGTTTATAAGACAGTCACATTAACCCAGTAAGCCACTGGAACATCACAGGTGCAAAGTGATGTCAAGAAGGGCAGTGAACAATGAATCACTATTAGGTAAGTTCAAAAAGAAATCCATTGGTTTTACTATGTTATTCTTAATGCCAATCTAAACAGCTTGTGATGACATATTGTTCTTTATGAACACTTAGTACAGATTCTATCTCACAATTGCACTAGCTCAATCACAAAACCAATGCAAATTTCCATTGGCTCTATAGGAAGCATATTAGTAAGTAAATGAAAAAAAGCTCTCTGAAGATTAGAATTCATGAATTCCTGTTTACAAGACAGTTGCATTAACCCAGTAAGCCACTGAAACACCACACATGCAATGTGATGTCAATAAGGGCAGTGAACAATGAATCACTATTAGGTAAGTTCAAAAAGAAATCCATTGGTTTTACTATGTTATTCTTAATGCCAATCTAAACAGCTTGCGATGACATATAGTTCTTTATGAACACTTACCGTAGTACAGATTGTATCTCACAATTGCACTATCTCAATCCCAAAATCAATGCAAATTTCCATTGGCTCTATAAGAAGCCTATTAGTAAGAAAATGAAAAAAATGTCTCGAGGATTAGAACTCATGAACTCCTGCTTACAAGACAGTCACATTAACCCTGTAAGCAACTGGAACATGACAGGTGCAGTGTAATGTCACGAAGGGCAGTGAACAATGAATCACTATTAGTTAAGTTAAAAAAGAAATCCATTGGTTTTACTATGTTTTTCTTAACGCCAATCTATACAGCTTATTATGACATATTGCTCTTTATGAACACTTAGTACAGATTCTATCTCACATGTGCACTATCTCAATCCCAAAATCAATGCAAATTGCCATTGGCTCTATAGGAAGCTTATTAGTAAGTAAATGAAAAAAAAGATCTTTGAGGATTAGAACTCATGAATTCCTGTTTACAAGACAGTTGCATTAACCCAATAAGCCACTGAAACACCACACAAGGAAAGTGATGTCAATAAGGGCAGTGAACAGTGAATCACTATTAGGTAAGTTCAAAAAGAAATCCATTGGTTTTACTATGTCATTCTTAATGTCAATCTAAACAGCTTGTGATGACATATTGTTCTTTATGAACACTTAGTACAGATTCTATCTCACAATTGCACTATCTCAATCCCAAAATCAATGCAAATTTCCATTGGCTCGATAGGAAGCTTATTAGTAAGTAAAAGTAAAAAAATGTCTTGAGGATTAGAACTCATGAACTCCTGTTTACAAGATAGTCACATTAACCCAGTTAGCCACTGGAACATTACAGGTGCAAAGTGATGTCAAGAAGGGCAGTGAACAATGAATCACTATTAGGTAAGTTCAAAAATAAATCGATTGGTTTTACTATGTTTTTCTTAATGCCAATCTATAAAGCTTATGATGACATATTGCTCTTTATGAACACTTAGTACAGATTCTATCTCACATTTGCACTATCTCAATCCCAAAATCAATGCAAATTTCCATTGGTTCTATAGGAAGCTTATTAGTAAGTAAATGAAAAAAAGCTCTCTGAGGATTAGAAATCATGAACTCCTGTTTACAAGACAGGTGCATTAACCCAGTAAGCCACTGGAACATCACAGGTGCCAAGAGATGTCAAGAAGGGCAGTGAACAATGAATCACTATTAGTTAAGTTCAAAAAGAAATCCATTGGTTTCAATAAGTTATTCTTAATGTCAATCTTTGCAACGCATGATGACGTATTGTTCTTGATGAACACTTAGTACAGATTCTATCTCACATTTGCACTATCTCAATCCCAAAATCAATGCAAATTTCCATTGGCTCTATAGGAAGCTTATTAGTAGGTAAATGAAAAAAAATGTCTCGAGGTTTAGAACTCATGAACTCCTGTTTATAAGACAGTCACATTAACCCAGTAATCCACTGCAACATCACAGATGCAAAGTGATGTCAAGAAGGGCAGGGAACAATGAATCACTATTAGTTAAGTTCAAAAAGAAATCCATTGTTTTAGTGAAGTTCAAAAACAAATCCATTGTTTTCACTAAGTTGTTCTTAATGCCAATCTTTGCAGCGTATGATGACATATTGTTCTTTATGAACACTTAGTACAGATTCTATCTCACAATTGCACTATCTCAAGCCCAAAATCAATGCAAATTTCCATTGGCTCTATAGGAAGCTTATTAGTAAGTAAATGAAAAAATCTCTCGAAGGATTAGAACTCATGAGCTGTTTTTTATGAGACAGTCACAATAACCCAGTAAGCCACTGGAACATCACAGGTGCAAAAACATGTCAAGAAGGGCAGTGAACAATGAATCACTATTAGGTAAGTTCAAAAAGAAATCCATTGGTTTTACTATGTTATTCTTAATGCCAATCTAAACAGCTTGTGATGACATATTGTTCTTTATGAACACTTAGTACAGATTCTATCTCACAATTGCACTATCTCAATCCCAAAATCAATGCAAATTTCCATTGGTTCTATAGGAAGCTTATTAGTAAGTAAATGAAAAAAAGCTCTCTGAGGATTAGAAATCATGAACTCCTGTTTACAAGACAGGTGCATTAACCCAGTAAGCCACTGGAACATCACAGGTGCAAAGAGATGTCAAGAAGGGCAGTGAACAATGAATCACTATTAGGTAAGTTCAAAAAGAAATCCATTGGTTTCAATAAGTTATTCTTAATGCCAATCTTTGCAACGCATGATGACGTATTGTTCTTGATGAACACTTAGTACAGATTCTATCTCACATTTGCACTATCTCAATCCCAAAATCAATGCAAATTTCCATTGGCTCTATAGGAAGCTTATTAGTAGGTAAATGAAAAAATGTCTCAAGGTTTAGAACTCATGAACTCCTGTTTATAAGACAGTCACATTAACCCAGTAAGCCACTGGAACATCACAGGTGCAAAGTGATGTCAAGAAGGGCAGTGAACAATGAATCACTATTAGGTAAGTTCAAAAAGAAATCCATTGGTTTTACTATGTTATTCTTAATGCCAATCTAAACAGCTTGTGATGACATATTGTTCTTTATGAACACTTAGTACAGATTCTATCTCACAATTGCACTAGCTCAATCACAAAACCAATGCAAATTTCCATTGGCTCTATAGGAAGCATATTAGTAAGTAAATGAAAAAAAGCTCTCTGAAGATTAGAACTCATGAATTCCTGTTTACAAGACAGTTGCATTAACCCAGTAAGCCACTGAAACACCACACATGCAATGTGATGTCAATAAGGGCAGTGAACAATGAATCACTATTAGGTAAGTTCAAAAAGAAATCCATTGGTTTTACTATGTTATTCTTAATGCCAATCTAAACAGCTTGCGATGACATATAGTTCTTTATGAACACTTACCGTAGTACAGATTGTATCTCACAATTGCACTATCTCAATCCCAAAATCAATGCAAATTTCCATTGGCTCTATAAGAAGCCTATTAGTAAGAAAATGAAAAAAATGTCTCGAGGATTAGAACTCATGAACTCCTGCTTACAAGACAGTCACATTAACCCTGTAAGCAACTGGAACATGACAGGTGCAGTGTAATGTCACGAAGGGCAGTGAACAATGAATCACTATTAGTTAAGTTAAAAAAGAAATCCATTGGTTTTACTATGTTTTTCTTAACGCCAATCTATACAGCTTATTATGACATATTGCTCTTTATGAACACTTAGTACAGATTCTATCTCACATGTGCACTATCTCAATCCCAAAATCAATGCAAATTGCCATTGGCTCTATAGGAAGCTTATTAGTAAGTAAATGAAAAAAAAGATCTTTGAGGATTAGAACTCATGAATTCCTGTTTACAAGACAGTTGCATTAACCCAATAAGCCACTGAAACACCACACAAAGAAAGTGATGTCAATAAGGGCAGTGAACAGTGAATCACTATTAGGTAAGTTCAAAAAGAAATCCATTGGTTTTACTATGTCATTCTTAATGTCAATCTAAACAGCTTGTGATGACATATTGTTCTTTATGAACACTTAGTACAGATTCTATCTCACAATTGCACTATCTCAATCCCAAAATCAATGCAAATTTCCATTGGCTCGATAGGAAGCTTATTAGTAAGTAAAAGTAAAAAAATGTCTTGAGGATTAGAACTCATGAACTCCTCTTTACAAGATAGTCACATTAACCCAGTTAGCCACTGGAACATTACAGGTGCAAAGTGATGTCAAGAAGGGCAGTGAACAATGAATCACTATTAGGTAAGTTCAAAAATAAATCGATTGGTTTTACTATGTTTTTCTTAATGCCAATCTATAAAGCTTATGATGACATATTGCTCTTTATGAACACTTAGTACAGATTCTATCTCACATTTGCACTATCTCAATCCCAAAATCAATGCAAATTTCCATTGGTTCTATAGGAAGCTTATTAGTAAGTAAATGAAAAAAAGCTCTCTGAGGATTAGAAATCATGAACTCCTGTTTACAAGACAGGTGCATTAACCCAGTAAGCCACTGGAACATCACAGGTGCAAAGAGATGTCAAGAAGGGCAGTGAACAATGAATCACTATTAGGTAAGTTCAAAAAGAAATCCATTGGTTTCAATAAGTTATTCTTAATGCCAATCTTTGCAACGCATGATGACGTATTGTTCTTGATGAACACTTAGTACAGATTCTATCTCACATTTGCACTATCTCAATCCCAAAATCAATGTAAATTTCCATTGGCTCTATAGGAAGCTTATTAGTAGGTAAATGAAAAAATGTCTCAAGGTTTAGAACTCATGAACTCCTGTTTATAAGACAGTCACATTAACCCAGTAATCCACTTTAACATCACAGGTGCAAAGTGATGTCAAGAAGGGCAGGGAAGAATGAATCACTATTAGTTAAGTTCAAAAAGAAATCCATTGTTTTCACTATGTTGTTCTTAATGCCAATCTTTGCAGCGTATGATGACATATTGTTCTTTATGAACACTTAGTACAGATTCTATCTCACATTTGCACTATCTCAATCCCAAAATCAATGCAAATTTCCATTGGCTCTATAGGAAGCTTATTAGTAGGTAAATGAAAAAAAGCTCTCCAAGGATTAGATCTCATGAACTCCTTTATATAAGACAGTCACATTAACCCAGTAAGCCACAGGAACATCACAGGTGCAAAGTGATGTCAAGAAGGGCAGTGAACAATGAATCACTATTAGGTAAGTTCAAAAAGAAATCCATTGGTTTTACTATGTTATTCTTAATGCCAATCTAAACAGCTTGTGATGACATATTGTTCTTTATGAACACTTAGTACAGATTCTATCTCACAATTGCACTAGCTCAATCACAAAACCAATGCAAATTTCCATTGGCTCTATAGGAAGCATATTAGTAAGTAAATGAAAAAAAGCTCTCTGAAGATTAGAACTCATGAATTCCTGTTTACAAGACAGTTGCATTAACCCAGTAAGCCACTGAAACACCACACATGCAATGTGATGTCAATAAGGGCAGTGAACAATGAATCACTATTAGGTAAGTTCAAAAAGAAATCCATTGGTTTTACTATGTTATTCTTAATGCCAATCTAAACAGCTTGCGATGACATATAGTTCTTTATGAACACTTACCGTAGTACAGATTGTATCTCACAATTGCACTATCTCAATCCCAAAATCAATGCAAATTTCCTTTGGCTCTATAGGAAGCCTATTAGTAAGAAAATGAAAAAAATGTCTCGAGGATTAGAACTCATGAATTCCTGCTTACAAGACAGTAACATTAACCCTGTAAGCAACTGGAACATGACAGGTGCAGTGTAATGTCACGAAGGGCAGTGAACAATGAATCACTATTAGTTAAGTTAAAAAAGAAATCCATTGGTTTTACTATGTTTTTCTTAACGCCAATCTATACAGCTTATTATGACATATTGCTCTTTATGAACACTTAGTACAGATTCTATCTCACATGTGCACTATCTCAATCCCAAAATCAATGCAAATTGCCATTGGCTCTATAGGAAGCTTATTAGTAAGTAAATGAAAAAAAAGATCTTTGAGGATTAGAACTCATGAATTCCTGTTTACAAGACAGTTGCATTAACCCAATAAGCCACTGAAACACCACACAAAGAAAGTGATGTCAATAAGGGCAGTGAACAGTGAATCACTATTAGGTAAGTTCAAAAAGAAAACCATTGATTTTACTATGTCATTCTTAATGTCAATCTAAACAGCTTGTGATGACATATTGTTCTTTATGAACACTTAGTACAGATTCTATCTCACAATTGCACTATCTCAATCCCAAAATCAATGCAAATTTCCATTGGCTCGATAGGAAGCTTATTAGTAAGTAAAAGTAAAAAAATGTCTTGAGGATTAGAACTCATGAACTCCTGTTTACAAGATAGTCACATTAACCCAGTTAGCCACTGGAACATTACAGGTGCAAAGTGATGTCAAGAAGGGCAGTGAACAATGAATCACTATTAGGTAAGTTCAAAAATAAATCGATTGGTTTTACTATGTTTTTCTTAATGCCAATCTATAAAGCTTATGATGACATATTGCTCTTTATGAACACTTAGTACAGATTCTATCTCACATTTGCACTATCTCAATCCCAAAATCAATGCAAATTTCCATTGGCTCTATAGGAAGCTTATTAGTAAGTAAATGAAAAAAAGCTCTCTGAGGATTAGAAATCATGAACTCCTGTTTACAAGACAGGTGCATTAACCCAGTAAGCCACTGGAACATCACAGGTGCAAAGAGATGTCAAGAAGGGCAGTGAACAATGAATCACTATTAGGTAAGTTCAAAAAGAAATCCATTGGTTTCAATAAGTTATTCTTAATGCCAATCTTTGCAACGCATGATGACGTATTGTTCTTGATGAACACTTAGTACAGATTCTATCTCACATTTGCACTATCTCAATCCCAAAATCAATGTAAATTTCCATTGGCTCTATAGGAAGCTTATTAGTAGGTAAATGAAAAAATGTCTCAAGGTTTAGAACTCATGAACTCCTGTTTATAAGACAGTCACATTAACCCAGTAATCCACTTTAACATCACAGGTGCAAAGTGATGTCAAGAAGGGCAGGGAACAATGAATCACTATTAGTTAAGTTCAAAAAGAAATCCATTGTTTTCACTATGTTGTTCTTAATGCCAATCTTTGCAGCGTATGATGACATATTGTTCTTTATGAACACTTAGTACAGATTCTATCTCACATTTGCACTATCTCAATCCCAAAATCAATGCAAATTTCCATTGGCTCTATAGGAAGCTTATTAGTAGGTAAATGAAAAAATGTCTCAAGGTTTAGAACTCATGAACTCCTGTTTATAAGACAGTCACATTAACCCAGTAAGCCACTGGAACATCACAGGTGCAAAGTGATGTCAAGAAGGGCAGTGAACAATGAATCACTATTAGGTAAGTTCAAAAAGAAATCCATTGGTTTTACTATGTTATTCTTAATGCCAATCTAAACAGCTTGTGATGACATATTGTTCTTTATGAACACTTAGTACAGATTCTATCTCACAATTGCACTAGCTCAATCACAAAACCAATGCAAATTTCCATTGGCTCTATAGGAAGCATATTAGTAAGTAAATGAAAAAAAGCTCTCTGAAGATTAGAACTCATGAATTCCTGTTTACAAGACAGTTGCATTAACCCAGTAAGCCACTGAAACACCACACATGCAATGTGATGTCAATAAGGGCAGTGAACAATGAATCACTATTAGGTAAGTTCAAAAAGAAATCCATTGGTTTTACTATGTTATTCTTAATGCCAATCTAAACAGCTTGCGATGACATATAGTTCTTTATGAACACTTACCGTAGTACAGATTGTATCTCACAATTGCACTATCTCAATCCCAAAATCAATGCAAATTTCCATTGGCTCTATAAGAAGCCTATTAGTAAGAAAATGAAAAAAATGTCTCGAGGATTAGAACTCATGAACTCCTGCTTACAAGACAGTCACATTAACCCTGTAAGCAACTGGAACATGACAGGTGCAGTGTAATGTCACGAAGGGCAGTGAACAATGAATCACTATTAGTTAAGTTAAAAAAGAAATCCATTGGTTTTACTATGTTTTTCTTAACGCCAATCTATACAGCTTATTATGACATATTGCTCTTTATGAACACTTAGTACAGATTCTATCTCACATGTGCACTATCTCAATCCCAAAATCAATGCAAATTGCCATTGGCTCTATAGGAAGCTTATTAGTAAGTAAATGAAAAAAAAGATCTTTGAGGATTAGAACTCATGAATTCCTGTTTACAAGACAGTTGCATTAACCCAATAAGCCACTGAAACACCACACAAGGAAAGTGATGTCAATAAGGGCAGTGAACAGTGAATCACTATTAGGTAAGTTCAAAAAGAAATCCATTGGTTTTACTATGTCATTCTTAATGTCAATCTAAACAGCTTGTGATGACATATTGTTCTTTATGAACACTTAGTACAGATTCTATCTCACAATTGCACTATCTCAATCCCAAAATCAATGCAAATTTCCATTGGCTCGATAGGAAGCTTATTAGTAAGTAAAAGTAAAAAAATGTCTTGAGGATTAGAACTCATGAACTCCTGTTTACAAGATAGTCACATTAACCCAGTTAGCCACTGGAACATTACAGGTGCAAAGTGATGTCAAGAAGGGCAGTGAACAATGAATCACTATTAGGTAAGTTCAAAAATAAATCGATTGGTTTTACTATGTTTTTCTTAATGCCAATCTATAAAGCTTATGATGACATATTGCTCTTTATGAACACTTAGTACAGATTCTATCTCACATTTGCACTATCTCAATCCCAAAATCAATGCAAATTTCCATTGGTTCTATAGGAAGCTTATTAGTAAGTAAATGAAAAAAAGCTCTCTGAGGATTAGAAATCATGAACTCCTGTTTACAAGACAGGTGCATTAACCCAGTAAGCCACTGGAACATCACAGGTGCCAAGAGATGTCAAGAAGGGCAGTGAACAATGAATCACTATTAGGTAAGTTCAAAAAGAAATCCATTGGTTTCAATAAGTTATTCTTAATGTCAATCTTTGCAACGCATGATGACGTATTGTTCTTGATGAACACTTAGTACAGATTCTATCTCACATTTGCACTATCTCAATCCCAAAATCAATGCAAATTTCCATTGGCTCTATAGGAAGCATATTAGTAGGTAAATGAAAAAATGTCTCGAGGTTTAGAACTCATGAACTCCTGTTTATAAGACAGTCACATTAACCCAGTAATCCACTGGAACATCACAGGTGCAAAGTGATGTCAAGAAGGGCAGGGAACAATGAATCACTATTAGTTAAGTTCAAAAAGAAATCCATTGTTTTCACTATGTTGTTCTTAATGCCAATCTTTGCAGCGTATGATGACATATTGTTCTTTATGAACACTTAGTACAGATTCTATCTCACATTTGCACTATCTCAATCCCAAAATCAATGCAAATTTCCATTGGCTCTATAGGAAGCTTATTAGTAGGTAAATGAAAAAAAATGTCTCGAGGTTTAGAACTCATGAACTCCTGTTTATAAGACAGTCACATTAACCCAGTAATCCACTGCAACATCACAGATGCAAAGTGATGTCAAGAAGGGCAGGGAACAATGAATCACTATTAGTTAAGTTCAAAAAGAAATCCATTGTTTTAGTGAAGTTCAAAAACAAATCCATTGTTTTCACTAAGTTGTTCTTAATGCCAATCTTTGCAGCGTATGATGACATATTGTTCTTTATGAACACTTAGTACAGATTCTATCTCACAATTGCACTATCTCAAGCCCAAAATCAATGCAAATTTCCATTGGCTCTATAGGAAGCTTATTAGTAAGTAAATGAAAAAATCTCTCGAAGGATTAGAACTCATGAGCTGTTTTTTATGAGACAGTCACAATAACCCAGTAAGCCACTGGAACATCACAGGTGCAAAAACATGTCAAGAAGGGCAGTGAACAATGAATCACTATTAGGTAAGTTCAAAAAGAAATCCATTGGTTTTACTATGTTATTCTTAATGCCAATCTAAACAGCTTGTGATGACATATTGTTCTTTATGAACACTTAGTACAGATTCTATCTCACAATTGCACTATCTCAATCCCAAAATCAATGCAAATTTCCATTGGTTCTATAGGAAGCTTATTAGTAAGTAAATGAAAAAAAGCTCTCTGAGGATTAGAAATCATGAACTCCTGTTTACAAGACAGGTGCATTAACCCAGTAAGCCACTGGAACATCACAGGTGCAAAGAGATGTCAAGAAGGGCAGTGAACAATGAATCACTATTAGGTAAGTTCAAAAAGAAATCCATTGGTTTCAATAAGTTATTCTTAATGCCAATCTTTGCAACGCATGATGACGTATTGTTCTTGATGAACACTTAGTACAGATTCTATCTCACATTTGCACTATCTCAATCCCAAAATCAATGCAAATTTCCATTGGCTCTATAGGAAGCTTATTAGTAGGTAAATGAAAAAATGTCTCAAGGTTTAGAACTCATGAACTCCTGTTTATAAGACAGTCACATTAACCCAGTAAGCCACTGGAACATCACAGGTGCAAAGTGATGTCAAGAAGGGCAGTGAACAATGAATCACTATTAGGTAAGTTCAAAAAGAAATCCATTGGTTTTACTATGTTATTCTTAATGCCAATCTAAACAGCTTGTGATGACATATTGTTCTTTATGAACACTTAGTACAGATTCTATCTCACAATTGCACTAGCTCAATCACAAAACCAATGCAAATTTCCATTGGCTCTATAGGAAGCATATTAGTAAGTAAATGAAAAAAAGCTCTCTGAAGATTAGAATTCATGAATTCCTGTTTACAAGACAGTTGCATTAACCCAGTAAGCCACTGAAACACCACACATGCAATGTGATGTCAATAAGGGCAGTGAACAATGAATCACTATTAGGTAAGTTCAAAAAGAAATCCATTGGTTTTACTATGTTATTCTTAATGCCAATCTAAACAGCTTGCGATGACATATAGTTCTTTATGAACACTTACCGTAGTACAGATTGTATCTCACAATTGCACTATCTCAATCCCAAAATCAATGCAAATTTCCATTGGCTCTATAAGAAGCCTATTAGTAAGAAAATGAAAAAAATGTCTCGAGGATTAGAACTCATGAACTCCTGCTTACAAGACAGTCACATTAACCCTGTAAGCAACTGGAACATGACAGGTGCAGTGTAATGTCACGAAGGGCAGTGAACAATGAATCACTATTAGTTAAGTTAAAAAAGAAATCCATTGGTTTTACTATGTTTTTCTTAACGCCAATCTATACAGCTTATTATGACATATTGCTCTTTATGAACACTTAGTACAGATTCTATCTCACATGTGCACTATCTCAATCCCAAAATCAATGCAAATTGCCATTGGCTCTATAGGAAGCTTATTAGTAAGTAAATGAAAAAAAAGATCTTTGAGGATTAGAACTCATGAATTCCTGTTTACAAGACAGTTGCATTAACCCAATAAGCCACTGAAACACCACACAAGGAAAGTGATGTCAATAAGGGCAGTGAACAGTGAATCACTATTAGGTAAGTTCAAAAAGAAATCCATTGGTTTTACTATGTCATTCTTAATGTCAATCTAAACAGCTTGTGATGACATATTGTTCTTTATGAACACTTAGTACAGATTCTATCTCACAATTGCACTATCTCAATCCCAAAATCAATGCAAATTTCCATTGGCTCGATAGGAAGCTTATTAGTAAGTAAAAGTAAAAAAATGTCTTGAGGATTAGAACTCATGAACTCCTGTTTACAAGATAGTCACATTAACCCAGTTAGCCACTGGAACATTACAGGTGCAAAGTGATGTCAAGAAGGGCAGTGAACAATGAATCACTATTAGGTAAGTTCAAAAATAAATCGATTGGTTTTACTATGTTTTTCTTAATGCCAATCTATAAAGCTTATGATGACATATTGCTCTTTATGAACACTTAGTACAGATTCTATCTCACATTTGCACTATCTCAATCCCAAAATCAATGCAAATTTCCATTGGTTCTATAGGAAGCTTATTAGTAAGTAAATGAAAAAAAGCTCTCTGAGGATTAGAAATCATGAACTCCTGTTTACAAGACAGGTGCATTAACCCAGTAAGCCACTGGAACATCACAGGTGCCAAGAGATGTCAAGAAGGGCAGTGAACAATGAATCACTATTAGGTAAGTTCAAAAAGAAATCCATTGGTTTCAATAAGTTATTCTTAATGTCAATCTTTGCAACGCATGATGACGTATTGTTCTTGATGAACACTTAGTACAGATTCTATCTCACATTTGCACTATCTCAATCCCAAAATCAATGCAAATTTCCATTGGCTCTATAGGAAGCTTATTAGTAGGTAAATGAAAAAAAATGTCTCGAGGTTTAGAACTCATGAACTCCTGTTTATAAGACAGTCACATTAACCCAGTAATCCACTGCAACATCACAGATGCAAAGTGATGTCAAGAAGGGCAGGGAACAATGAATCACTATTAGTTAAGTTCAAAAAGAAATCCATTGTTTTAGTGAAGTTCAAAAACAAATCCATTGTTTTCACTAAGTTGTTCTTAATGCCAATCTTTGCAGCGTATGATGACATATTGTTCTTTATGAACACTTAGTACAGATTCTATCTCACAATTGCACTATCTCAAGCCCAAAATCAATGCAAATTTCCATTGGCTCTATAGGAAGCTTATTAGTAAGTAAATGAAAAAATCTCTCGAAGGATTAGAACTCATGAGCTGTTTTTTATGAGACAGTCACAATAACCCAGTAAGCCACTGGAACATCACAGGTGCAAAAACATGTCAAGAAGGGCAGTGAACAATGAATCACTATTAGGTAAGTTCAAAAAGAAATCCATTGGTTTTACTATGTTATTCTTAATGCCAATCTAAACAGCTTGTGATGACATATTGTTCTTTATGAACACTTAGTACAGATTCTATCTCACAATTGCACTATCTCAATCCCAAAATCAATGCAAATTTCCATTGGTTCTATAGGAAGCTTATTAGTAAGTAAATGAAAAAAAGCTCTCTGAGGATTAGAAATCATGAACTCCTGTTTACAAGACAGGTGCATTAACCCAGTAAGCCACTGGAACATCACAGGTGCAAAGAGATGTCAAGAAGGGCAGTGAACAATGAATCACTATTAGGTAAGTTCAAAAAGAAATCCATTGGTTTCAATAAGTTATTCTTAATGCCAATCTTTGCAACGCATGATGACGTATTGTTCTTGATGAACACTTAGTACAGATTCTATCTCACATTTGCACTATCTCAATCCCAAAATCAATGCAAATTTCCATTGGCTCTATAGGAAGCTTATTAGTAGGTAAATGAAAAAATGTCTCAAGGTTTAGAACTCATGAACTCCTGTTTATAAGACAGTCACATTAACCCAGTAAGCCACTGGAACATCACAGGTGCAAAGTGATGTCAAGAAGGGCAGTGAACAATGAATCACTATTAGGTAAGTTCAAAAAGAAATCCATTGGTTTTACTATGTTATTCTTAATGCCAATCTAAACAGCTTGTGATGACATATTGTTCTTTATGAACACTTAGTACAGATTCTATCTCACAATTGCACTAGCTCAATCACAAAACCAATGCAAATTTCCATTGGCTCTATAGGAAGCATATTAGTAAGTAAATGAAAAAAAGCTCTCTGAAGATTAGAATTCATGAATTCCTGTTTACAAGACAGTTGCATTAACCCAGTAAGCCACTGAAACACCACACATGCAATGTGATGTCAATAAGGGCAGTGAACAATGAATCACTATTAGGTAAGTTCAAAAAGAAATCCATTGGTTTTACTATGTTATTCTTAATGCCAATCTAAACAGCTTGCGATGACATATAGTTCTTTATGAACACTTACCGTAGTACAGATTGTATCTCACAATTGCACTATCTCAATCCCAAAATCAATGCAAATTTCCATTGGCTCTATAAGAAGCCTATTAGTAAGAAAATGAAAAAAATGTCTCGAGGATTAGAACTCATGAACTCCTGCTTACAAGACAGTCACATTAACCCTGTAAGCAACTGGAACATGACAGGTGCAGTGTAATGTCACGAAGGGCAGTGAACAATGAATCACTATTAGTTAAGTTAAAAAAGAAATCCATTGGTTTTACTATGTTTTTCTTAACGCCAATCTATACAGCTTATTATGACATATTGCTCTTTATGAACACTTAGTACAGATTCTATCTCACATGTGCACTATCTCAATCCCAAAATCAATGCAAATTGCCATTGGCTCTATAGGAAGCTTATTAGTAAGTAAATGAAAAAAAAGATCTTTGAGGATTAGAACTCATGAATTCCTGTTTACAAGACAGTTGCATTAACCCAATAAGCCACTGAAACACCACACAAGGAAAGAGATGTCAATAAGGGCAGTGAACAGTGAATCACTATTAGGTAAGTTCAAAAAGAAATCCATTGGTTTTACTATGTCATTCTTAATGTCAATCTAAACAGCTTGTGATGACATATTGTTCTTTATGAACACTTAGTACAGATTCTATCTCACAATTGCACTATCTCAATCCCAAAATCAATGCAAATTTCCATTGGCTCGATAGGAAGCTTATTAGTAAGTAAAAGTAAAAAAATGTCTTGAGGATTAGAACTCATGAACTCCTGTTTACAAGATAGTCACATTAACCCAGTTAGCCACTGGAACATTACAGGTGCAAAGTGATGTCAAGAAGGGCAGTGAACAATGAATCACTATTAGGTAAGTTCAAAAATAAATCGATTGGTTTTACTATGTTTTTCTTAATGCCAATCTATAAAGCTTATGATGACATATTGCTCTTTATGAACACTTAGTACAGATTCTCTCTCACATTTGCACTATCTCAATCCCAAAATCAATGCAAATTTCCATTGGTTCTATAGGAAGCTTATTAGTAAGTAAATGAAAAAAAGCTCTCTGAGGATTAGAAATCATGAACTCCTGTTTACAAGACAGGTGCATTAACCCAGTAAGCCACTGGAACATCACAGGTGCCAAGAGATGTCAAGAAGGGCAGTGAACAATGAATCACTATTAGTTAAGTTCAAAAAGAAATCCATTGGTTTCAATAAGTTATTCTTAATGTCAATCTTTGCAACGCATGATGACGTATTGTTCTTGATGAACACTTAGTACAGATTCTATCTCACATTTGCACTATCTCAATCCCAAAATCAATGCAAATTTCCATTGGCTCTATAGGAAGCATATTAGTAGGTAAATGAAATAATGTCTCAAGGTTTAGAACTCATGAACTCCTGTTTATAAGACAGTCACATTAACCCAGTAATCCACTGGAACATCACAGGTGCAAAGTGATGTCAAGAAGGGCAGGGAACAATGAATCACTATTAGTTAAGTTCAAAAAGAAATCCATTGTTTTCACTATGTTGTTCTTAATGCCAATCTTTGCAGCGTATGATGACATATTGTTCTTTATGAACACTTAGTACAGATTCTATCTCACATTTGCACTATCTCAATCCCAAAATCAATGCAAATTTCCATTGGCTCTATAGGAAGCTTATTAGTAGGTAAATGAAAAAAAATGTCTCAAGGTTTAGAACTCATGAACTCCTGTTTATAAGACAGTCACATTAACCCAGTAATCCACTGCAACATCACAGATGCAAAGTGATGTCAAGAAGGGCAGGGAACAATGAATCACTATTAGTTAAGTTCAAAAAGAAATCCATTGTTTTAGTGAAGTTCAAAAACAAATCCATTGTTTTCACTAAGTTGTTCTTAATGCCAATCTTTGCAGCGTATGATGACATATTGTTCTTTATGAACACTTAGTACAGATTCTATCTCACAATTGCACTATCTCAAGCCCAAAATCAATGCAAATTTCCATTGGCTCTATAGGAAGCTTATTAGTAAGTAAATGAAAAAATCTCTCGAAGGATTAGAACTCATGAGCTGTTTTTTATGAGACAGTCACAATAACCCAGTAAGCCACTGGAACATCACAGGTGCAAAAACATGTCAAGAAGGGCAGTGAACAATGAATCACTATTAGGTAAGTTCAAAAAGAAATCCATTGGTTTTACTATGTTATTCTTAATGCCAATCTAAACAGCTTGTGATGACATATTGTTCTTTATGAACACTTAGTACAGATTCTATCTCACAATTGCACTATCTCAATCCCAAAATCAATGCAAATTTCCATTGGTTCTATAGGAAGCTTATTAGTAAGTAAATGAAAAAAAGCTCTCTGAGGATTAGAAATCATGAACTCCTGTTTACAAGACAGGTGCATTAACCCAGTAAGCCACTGGAACATCACAGGTGCAAAGAGATGTCAAGAAGGGCAGTGAACAATGAATCACTATTAGGTAAGTTCAAAAAGAAATCCATTGGTTTCAATAAGTTATTCTTAATGCCAATCTTTGCAACGCATGATGACGTATTGTTCTTGATGAACACTTAGTACAGATTCTATCTCACATTTGCACTATCTCAATCCCAAAATCAATGCAAATTTCCATTGGCTCTATAGGAAGCTTATTAGTAGGTAAATGAAAAAATGTCTCAAGGTTTAGAACTCATGAACTCCTGTTTATAAGACAGTCACATTAACCCAGTAAGCCACTGGAACATCACAGGTGCAAAGTGATGTCAAGAAGGGCAGTGAACAATGAATCACTATTAGGTAAGTTCAAAAAGAAATCCATTGGTTTTACTATGTTATTCTTAATGCCAATCTAAACAGCTTGTGATGACATATTGTTCTTTATGAACACTTAGTACAGATTCTATCTCACAATTGCACTAGCTCAATCACAAAACCAATGCAAATTTCCATTGGCTCTATAGGAAGCATATTAGTAAGTAAATGAAAAAAAGCTCTCTGAAGATTAGAACTCATGAATTCCTGTTTACAAGACAGTTGCATTAACCCAGTAAGCCACTGAAACACCACACATGCAATGTGATGTCAATAAGGGCAGTGAACAATGAATCACTATTAGGTAAGTTCAAAAAGAAATCCATTGGTTTTACTATGTTATTCTTAATGCCAATCTAAACAGCTTGCGATGACATATAGTTCTTTATGAACACTTACCGTAGTACAGATTGTATCTCACAATTGCACTATCTCAATCCCAAAATCAATGCAAATTTCCATTGGCTCTATAGGAAGCCTATTAGTAAGAAAATGAAAAAAATATCTCGAGGATTAGAACTCATGAACTCCTGCTTACAAGACAGTCACATTAACCCTGTAAGCAACTGGAACATGACAGGTGCAGTGTAATGTCACGAAGGGCAGTGAACAATGAATCACTATTAGTTAAGTTAAAAAAGAAATCCATTGGTTTTACTATGTTTTTCTTAACGCCTATCTATACAGCTTATTATGACATATTGCTCTTTATGAACACTTAGTACAGATTCTATCTCACATGTGCACTATCTCAATCCCAAAATCAATGCAAATTGCCATTGGCTCTATAGGAAGCTTATTAGTAAGTAAATGAAAAAAAAGATCTTTGAGGATTAGAACTCATGAATTCCTGTTTACAAGACAGTTGCATTAACCCAATAAGCCACTGAAACACCACACAAGGAAAGTGATGTCAATAAGGGCAGTGAACAGTGAATCACTATTAGGTAAGTTCAAAAAGAAATCCATTGGTTTTACTATGTCATTCTTAATGTCAATCTAAACAGCTTGTGATGACATATTGTTCTTTATGAACACTTAGTACAGATTCTATCTCACAATTGCACTATCTCAATCCCAAAATCAATGCAAATTTCCATTGGCTCGATAGGAAGCTTATTAGTAAGTAAAAGTAAAAAAATGTCTTGAGGATTAGAACTCATGAACTCCTGTTTACAAGATAGTCACATTAACCCAGTTAGCCACTGGAACATTACAGGTGCAAAGTGATGTCAAGAAGGGCAGTGAACAATGAATCACTATTAGGTAAGTTCAAAAATAAATCGATTGGTTTTACTATGTTTTTCTTAATGCCAATCTATAAAGCTTATGTTGACATATTGCTCTTTATGAACACTTAGTACAGATTCTATCTCACATTTGCACTATCTCAATCCCAAAATCAATGCAAATTTCCATTGGTTCTATAGGAAGCTTATTAGTAAGTAAATGAAAAAAAGCTCTCTGAGGATTAGAAATCATGAACTCCTGTTTACAAGACAGGTGCATTAACCCAGTAAGCCACTGGAACATCACAGGTGCCAAGAGATGTCAAGAAGGGCAGTGAACAATGAATCACTATTAGGTAAGTTCAAAAAGAAATCCATTGGTTTCAATAAGTTATTCTTAATGTCAATCTTTGCAACGCATGATGACGTATTGTTCTTGATGAACACTTAGTACAGATTCTATCTCACATTTGCACTATCTCAATCCCAAAATCAATGCAAATTTCCATTGGCTCTATAGGAAGCATATTAGTAGGTAAATGAAAAAATGTCTCGAGGTTTAGAACTCATGAACTCCTGTTTATAAGACAGTCACATTAACCCAGTAATCCACTGGAACATCACAGGTGCAAAGTGATGTCAAGAAGGGCAGGGAACAATGAATCACTATTAGTTAAGTTCAAAAAGAAATCCATTGTTTTCACTATGTTGTTCTTAATGCCAATCTTTGCAGCGTATGATGACATATTGTTCTTTATGAACACTTAGTACAGATTCTATCTCACATTTGCACTATCTCAATCCCAAAATCAATGCAAATTTCCATTGGCTCTATAGGAAGCTTATTAGTAGGTAAATGAAAAAAAGCTCTCCAAGGATTAGATCTCATGAACTCCTTTATATAAGACAGTCACATTAACCCAGTAAGCCACTGGAACATCACAGGTGCAAAGTGATGTCAAGAAGGGCAGTGAACAATGAATCACTATTAGGTAAGTTCAAAAAGAAATCCATTGGTTTTACTATGTTATTCTTAATGCCAATCTAAACAGCTTGTGATGACATATTGTTCTTTATGAACACTTAGTACAGATTCTATCTCACAATTGCACTAGCTCAATCACAAAACCAATGCAAATTTCCATTGGCTCTATAGGAAGCATATTAGTAAGTAAATGAAAAAAAGCTCTCTGAAGATTAGAACTCATGAATTCCTGTTTACAAGACAGTTGCATTAACCCAGTAAGCCACTGAAACACCACACATGCAATGTGATGTCAATAAGGGCAGTGAACAATGAATCACTATTAGGTAAGTTCAAAAAGAAATCCATTGGTTTTACTATGTTATTCTTAATGCCAATCTAAACAGCTTGCGATGACATATAGTTCTTTATGAACACTTACCGTAGTACAGATTGTATCTCACAATTGCACTATCTCAATCCCAAAATCAATGCAAATTTCCATTGGCTCTATAGGAAGCCTATTAGTAAGAAAATGAAAAAAATGTCTCGAGGATTAGAACTCATGAACTCCTGCTTACAAGACAGTCACATTAACCCTGTAAGCAACTGGAACATGACAGGTGCAGTGTAATGTCACGAAGGGCAGTGAACAATGAATCACTATTAGTTAAGTTAAAAAAGAAATCCATTGGTTTTACTATGTTTTTCTTAACGCCTATCTATACAGCTTATTATGACATATTGCTCTTTATGAACACTTAGTACAGATTCTATCTCACATGTGCACTATCTCAATCCCAAAATCAATGCAAATTGCCATTGGCTCTATAGGAAGCTTATTAGTAAGTAAATGAAAAAAAAGATCTTTGAGGATTAGAACTCATGAATTCCTGTTTACAAGACAGTTGCATTAACCCAATAAGCCACTGAAACACCACACAAGGAAAGTGATGTCAATAAGGGCAGTGAACAGTGAATCACTATTAGGTAAGTTCAAAAAGAAATCCATTGGTTTTACTATGTCATTCTTAATGTCAATCTAAACAGCTTGTGATGACATATTGTTCTTTATGAACACTTAGTACAGATTCTATCTCACAATTGCACTATCTCAATCCCAAAATCAATGCAAATTTCCATTGGCTCGATAGGAAGCTTATTAGTAAGTAAAAGTAAAAAAATGTCTTGAGGATTAGAACTCATGAACTCCTGTTTACAAGATAGTCACATTAACCCAGTTAGCCACTGGAACATTACAGGTGCAAAGTGATGTCAAGAAGGGCAGTGAACAATGAATCACTATTAGGTAAGTTCAAAAATAAATCGATTGGTTTTACTATGTTTTTCTTAATGCCAATCTATAAAGCTTATGTTGACATATTGCTCTTTATGAACACTTAGTACAGATTCTATCTCACATTTGCACTATCTCAATCCCAAAATCAATGCAAATTTCCATTGGCTCTATAGGAAGCATATTAGTAGGTAAATGAAAAAATGTCTCGAGGTTTAGAACTCATGAACTCCTGTTTATAAGACAGTCACATTAACCCAGTAATCCACTGGAACATCACAGGTGCAAAGTGATGTCAAGAAGGGCAGGGAACAATGAATCACTATTAGTTAAGTTCAAAAAGAAATCCATTGTTTTCACTATGTTGTTCTTAATGCCAATCTTTGCAGCGTATGATGACATATTGTTCTTTATGAACACTTAGTACAGATTCTATCTCACATTTGCACTATCTCAATCCCAAAATCAATGCAAATTTCCATTGGCTCTATAGGAAGCTTATTAGTAGGTAAATGAAAAAAAGCTCTCCAAGGATTAGATCTCATGAACTCCTTTATATAAGACAGTCACATTAACCCAGTAAGCCACTGGAACATCACAGGTGCAAAGTGATGTCAAGAAGGGCAGTGAACAATGAATCACTATTAGGTAAGTTCAAAAAGAAATCCATTGGTTTTACTATGTTATTCTTAATGCCAATCTAAACAGCTTGTGATGACATATTGTTCTTTATGAACACTTAGTACAGATTCTATCTCACAATTGCACTAGCTCAATCACAAAACCAATGCAAATTTCCATTGGCTCTATAGGAAGCATATTAGTAAGTAAATGAAAAAAAGCTCTCTGAAGATTAGAACTCATGAATTCCTGTTTACAAGACAGTTGCATTAACCCAGTAAGCCACTGAAACACCACACATGCAATGTGATGTCAATAAGGGCAGTGAACAATGAATCACTATTAGGTAAGTTCAAAAAGAAATCCATTGGTTTTACTATGTTATTCTTAATGCCAATCTAAACAGCTTGCGATGACATATAGTTCTTTATGAACACTTACCGTAGTACAGATTGTATCTCACAATTGCACTATCTCAATCCCAAAATCAATGCAAATTTCCATTGGCTCTATAGGAAGCCTATTAGTAAGAAAATGAAAAAAATGTCTCGAGGATTAGAACTCATGAACTCCTGCTTACAAGACAGTCACATTAACCCTGTAAGCAACTGGAACATGACAGGTGCAGTGTAATGTCACGAAGGGCAGTGAACAATGAATCACTATTAGTTAAGTTAAAAAAGAAATCCATTGGTTTTACTATGTTTTTCTTAACGCCTATCTATACAGCTTATTATGACATATTGCTCTTTATGAACACTTAGTACAGATTCTATCTCACATGTGCACTATCTCAATCCCAAAATCAATGCAAATTGCCATTGGCTCTATAGGAAGCTTATTAGTAAGTAAATGAAAAAAAAGATCTTTGAGGATTAGAACTCATGAATTCCTGTTTACAAGACAGTTGCATTAACCCAATAAGCCACTGAAACACCACACAAGGAAAGTGATGTCAATAAGGGCAGTGAACAGTGAATCACTATTAGGTAAGTTCAAAAAGAAATCCATTGGTTTTACTATGTCATTCTTAATGTCAATCTAAACAGCTTGTGATGACATATTGTTCTTTATGAACACTTAGTACAGATTCTATCTCACAATTGCACTATCTCAATCCCAAAATCAATGCAAATTTCCATTGGCTCGATAGGAAGCTTATTAGTAAGTAAAAGTAAAAAAATGTCTTGAGGATTAGAACTCATGAACTCCTGTTTACAAGATAGTCACATTAACCCAGTTAGCCACTGGAACATTACAGGTGCAAAGTGATGTCAAGAAGGGCAGTGAACAATGAATCACTATTAGGTAAGTTCAAAAATAAATCGATTGGTTTTACTATGTTTTTCTTAATGCCAATCTATAAAGCTTATGTTGACATATTGCTCTTTATGAACACTTAGTACAGATTCTATCTCACATTTGCACTATCTCAATCCCAAAATCAATGCAAATTTCCATTGGTTCTATAGGAAGCTTATTAGTAAGTAAATGAAAAAAAGCTCTCTGAGGATTAGAAATCATGAACTCCTGTTTACAAGACAGGTGCATTAACCCAGTAAGCCACTGGAACATCACAGGTGCCAAGAGATGTCAAGAAGGGCAGTGAACAATGAATCACTATTAGGTAAGTTCAAAAAGAAATCCATTGGTTTCAATAAGTTATTCTTAATGTCAATCTTTGCAACGCATGATGACGTATTGTTCTTGATGAACACTTAGTACAGATTCTATCTCACATTTGCACTATCTCAATCCCAAAATCAATGCAAATTTCCATTGGCTCTATAGGAAGCATATTAGTAGGTAAATGAAAAAATGTCTCGAGGTTTAGAACTCATGAACTCCTGTTTATAAGACAGTCACATTAACCCAGTAATCCACTGGAACATCACAGGTGCAAAGTGATGTCAAGAAGGGCAGGGAACAATGAATCACTATTAGTTAAGTTCAAAAAGAAATCCATTGTTTTCACTATGTTGTTCTTAATGCCAATCTTTGCAGCGTATGATGACATATTGTTCTTTATGAACACTTAGTACAGATTCTATCTCACATTTGCACTATCTCAATCCCAAAATCAATGCAAATTTCCATTGGCTCTATAGGAAGCTTATTAGTAGGTAAATGAAAAAAAGCTCTCCAAGGATTAGATCTCATGAACTCCTTTATATAAGACAGTCACATTAACCCAGTAAGCCACTGGAACATCACAGGTGCAAAGTGATGTCAAGAAGGGCAGTGAACAATGAATCACTATTAGGTAAGTTCAAAAAGAAATCCATTGGTTTTACTATGTTATTCTTAATGCCAATCTAAACAGCTTGTGATGACACATTGTTCTTTATGAACACTTAGTACAGATTCTATCTCACAATTGCACTAGCTCAATCACAAAACCAATGCAAATTTCCATTGGCTCTATAGGAAGCATATTAGTAAGTAAATGAAAAAAAGCTCTCTGAAGATTAGAACTCATGAATTCCTGTTTACAAGACAGTTGCATTAACCCAGTAAGCCACTGAAACACCACACATGCAATGTGATGTCAATAAGGGCAGTGAACAATGAATCACTATTAGGTAAGTTCAAAAAGAAATCCATTGGTTTTACTATGTTATTCTTAATGCCAATCTAAACAGCTTGCGATGACATATAGTTCTTTATGAACACTTACCGTAGTACAGATTGTATCTCACAATTGCACTATCTCAATCCCAAAATCAATGCAAATTTCCATTGGCTCTATAGGAAGCCTATTAGTAAGAAAATGAAAAAAATGTCTCGAGGATTAGAACTCATGAACTCCTGCTTACAAGACAGTCACATTAACCCTGTAAGCAACTGGAACATGACAGGTGCAGTGTAATGTCACGAAGGGCAGTGAACAATGAATCACTATTAGTTAAGTTAAAAAAGAAATCCATTGGTTTTACTATGTTTTTCTTAACGCCAATCTATACAGCTTATTATGACATATTGCTCTTTATGAACACTTAGTACAGATTCTATCTCACATGTGCACTATCTCAATCCCAAAATCAATGCAAATTGCCATTGGCTCTATAGGAAGCTTATTAGTAAGTAAATGAAAAAAAAGATCTTTGAGGATTAGAACTCATGAATTCCTGTTTACAAGACAGTTGCATTAACCCAATAAGCCACTGAAACACCACACAAGGAAAGTGATGTCAATAAGGGCAGTGAACAGTGAATCACTATTAGGTAAGTTCAAAAAGAAATCCATTGGTTTTACTATGTCATTCTTAATGTCAATCTAAACAGCTTGTGATGACATATTGTTCTTTATGAACACTTAGTACAGATTCTATCTCACAATTGCACTATCTCAATCCCAAAATCAATGCAAATTTCCATTGGCTCGATAGGAAGCTTAATAGTAAGTAAAAGTAAAAAAATGTCTTGAGGATTAGAACTCATGAACTCCTGTTTACAAGATAGTCACATTAACCCAGTTAGCCACTGGAACATTACAGGTGCAAAGTGATGTCAAGAAGGGCAGTGAACAATGAATCACTATTAGGTAAGTTCAAAAATAAATCGATTGGTTTTACTATGTTTTTCTTAATGCCAATCTATAAAGCTTATGATGACATATTGCTCTTTATGAACACTTAGTACAGATTCTATCTCACATTTGCACTATCTCAATCCCAAAATCAATGCAAATTTCCATTGGTTCTATAGGAAGCTTATTAGTAAGTAAATGAAAAAAAGCTCTCTGAGGATTAGAAATCATGAACTCCTGTTTACAAGACAGGTGCATTAACCCAGTAAGCCACTGGAACATCACAGGTGCAAAGAGATGTCAAGAAGGGCATTGAACAATGAATCACTATTAGGTAAGTTCAAAAAGAAATCCATTGGTTTCAATAAGTTATTCTTAATGCCAATCTTTGCAACGCATGATGACGTATTGTTCTTGATGAACACTTAGTACAGATTCTATCTCACATTTGCACTATCTCAATCCCAAAATCAATGCAAATTTCCATTGGCTCTATAGGAAGCTTATTAGTAGGTAAATGAAACAATGTCTCAAGGTTTAGAACTCATGAACTCCTGTTTATAAGACAGTCACATTAACCCAGTAATCCACTTTAACATCACAGGTGCAAAGTGATGTCAAGAAGGGCAGGGAACAATGAATCACTATTAGTTAAGTTCAAAAAGAAATCCATTGTTTTCACTATGTTGTTCTTAATGCCAATCTTTGCAGCGTATGATGACATATTGTTCTTTATGAACACTTAGTACAGATTCTATCTCACATTTGCACTATCTCAATCCCAAAATCAATGCAAATTTCCATTGGCTCTATAGGAAGCTTATTAGTAGGTAAATGAAAAAAAGCTCTCCAAGGATTAGATCTCATGAACTCCTTTATATAAGACAGTCACATTAACCCAGTAAGCCACTGGAACATCACAGGTGCAAAGTGATGTCAAGAAGGGCAGTGAACAATGAATCACTATTAGGTAAGTTCAAAAAGAAATCCATTGGTTTTACTATGTTATTCTTAATGCCAATCTAAACAGCTTGTGATGACATATTGTTCTTTATGAACACTTAGTACAGATTCTATCTCACAATTGCACTAGCTCAATCACAAAACCAATGCAAATTTCCATTGGCTCTATAGGAAGCATATTAGTAAGTAAATGAAAAAAAGCTCTCTGAAGATTAGAACTCATGAATTCCTGTTTACAAGACAGTTGCATTAACCCAGTAAGCCACTGAAACACCACACATGCAATGTGATGTCAATAAGGGCAGTGAACAATGAATCACTATTAGGTAAGTTCAAAAAGAAATCCATTGGTTTTACTATGTTATTCTTAATGCCAATCTAAACAGCTTGCGATGACATATAGTTCTTTATGAACACTTACCGTAGTACAGATTGTATCTCACAATTGCACTATCTCAATCCCAAAATCAATGCAAATTTCCATTGGCTCTATAGGAAGCCTATTAGTAAGAAAATGAAAAAAATGTCTCGAGGATTAGAACTCATGAACTCCTGCTTACAAGACAGTCACATTAACCCTGTAAGCAACTGGAACATGACAGGTGCAGTGTAATGTCACGAAGGGCAGTGAACAATGAATCACTATTAGTTAAGTTAAAAAAGAAATCCATTGGTTTTACTATGTTTTTCTTAACGCCAATCTATACAGCTTATTATGACATATTGCTCTTTATGAACACTTAGTACAGATTCTATCTCACATGTGCAATATCTCAATCCCAAAATCAATGCAAATTGCCATTGGCTCTATAGGAAGCTTATTAGTAAGTAAATGAAAAAAAAGATCTTTGAGGATTAGAACTCATGAATTCCTGTTTACAAGACAGTTGCATTAACCCAATAAGCCACTGAAACACCACACAAGGAAAGTGATGTCAATAAGGGCAGTGAACAGTGAATCACTATTAGGTAAGTTCAAAAAGAAATCCATTGGTTTTACTATGTCATTCTTAATGTCAATCTAAACAGCTTGTGATGACATATTGTTCTTTATGAACACTTAGTACAGATTCTATCTCACAATTGCACTATCTCAATCCCAAAATCAATGCAAATTTCCATTGGCTCGATAGGAAGCTTATTAGTAAGTAAAAGTAAAAAAATGTCTTGAGGATTAGAACTCATGAACTCCTGTTTACAAGATAGTCAGATTAACCCAGTTAGCCACTGGAACATTACAGGTGCAAAGTGATGTCAAGAAGGGCAGTGAACAATGAATCACTATTAGGTAAGTTCAAAAATAAATCGATTGGTTTTACTATGTTTTTCTTAATGCCAATCTATAAAGCTTATGATGACATATTGCTCTTTATGAACACTTAGTACAGATTCTATCTCACATTTGCACTATCTCAATCCCAAAATCAATGCAAATTTCCATTGGCTCTATAGGAAGCTTATTAGTAGGTAAATGAAACAATGTCTCAAGGTTTAGAACTCATGAACTCCTGTTTATAAGACAGTCACATTAACCCAGTAATCCACTTTAACATCACAGGTGCAAAGTGATGTCAAGAAGGGCAGGGAACAATGAATCACTATTAGTTAAGTTCAAAAAGAAATCCATTGTTTTCACTATGTTGTTCTTAATGCCAATCTTTGCAGCGTATGATGACATATTGTTCTTTATGAACACTTAGTACAGATTCTATCTCACATTTGCACTATCTCAATCCCAAAATCAATGCAAATTTCCATTGGCTCTATAGGAAGCTTATTAGTAGGTAAATGAAAAAAAGCTCTCCAAGGATTAGATCTCATGAACTCCTTTATATAAGACAGTCACATTAACCCAGTAAGCCACTGGAACATCACAGGTACAAAGTGATGTCAAGAAGGGCAGTGAACAATGAATCACTATTAGGTAAGTTCAAAAAGAAATCCATTGGTTTTACTATGTTATTCTTAATGCCAATCTAAACAGCTTGTGATGACATATTGTTCTTTATGAACACTTAGTACAGATTCTATCTCACAATTGCACTAGCTCAATCACAAAACCAATGCAAATTTCCATTGGCTCTATAGGAAGCATATTAGTAAGTAAATGAAAAAAAGCTCTCTGAAGATTAGAACTCATGAATTCCTGTTTACAAGACAGTTGCATTAACCCAGTAAGCCACTGAAACACCACACATGCAATGTGATGTCAATAAGGGCAGTGAACAATGAATCACTATTAGGTAAGTTCAAAAAGAAATAAATTGGTTTTACTATGTTATTCTTAATGCCAATCTAAACAGCTTGCGATGACATATTGTTCTTTATGAACACTTACCGTAGTACAGATTGTATCTCACAATTGCACTATCTCAATCCCAAAATCAATGCAAATTTCCATTGGCTCTATAGGAAGCCTATTAGTAAGAAAATGAAAAAAATGTCTCGAGGATTAGAACTCATGAACTCCTGCTTACAAGACAGTCACATTAACCCTGTAAGCAACTGGAACATGACAGGTGCAGTGTAATGTCACGAAGGGCAGTGAACAATGAATCACTATTAGTTAAGTTAAAAAAGAAATCCATTGGTTTTACTATGTTTTTCTTAACGCCAATCTATACAGCTTATTATGACATATTGCTCTTTATGAACACTTAGTACAGATTCTATCTCACATGTGCACTATCTCAATCCCAAAATCAATGCAAATTGCCATTGGCTCTATAGGAAGCTTATTAGTAAGTAAATGAAAAAAAAGATCTTTGAGGATAAGAACTCATGAATTCCTGTTTACAAGACAGTTGCATTAACCCAATAAGCCACTGAAACACCACACAAGGAAAGTGATGTCAATAAGGGCAGTGAACAGTGAATCACTATTAGGTAAGTTCAAAAAGAAATCCATTGGTTTTACTATGTCATTCTTAATGTCAATCTAAACAGCTTGTGATGACATATTGTTCTTTATGAACACTTAGTACAGATTCTATCTCACAATTGCACTATCTCAATCCCAAAATCAATGCAAATTTCCATTGGCTCGATAGGAAGCTTAATAGTAAGTAAAAGTAAAAAAATGTCTTGAGGATTAGAACTCATGAACTCCTGTTTACAAGATAGTCACATTAACCCAGTTAGCCACTGGAACATTACAGGTGCAAAGTGATGTCAAGAAGGGCAGTGAACAATGAATCACTATTAGGTAAGTTCAAAAATAAATCGATTGGTTTTACTATGTTTTTCTTAATGCCAATCTATAAAGCTTATGATGACATATTGCTCTTTATGAACACTTAGTACAGATTCTATCTCACATTTGCACTATCTCAATCCCAAAATCAATGCAAATTTCCATTGGTTCTATAGGAAGCTTATTAGTAAGTAAATGAAAAAAAGCTCTCTGAGGATTAGAAATCATGAACTCCTGTTTACAAGACAGGTGCATTAACCCAGTAAGCCACTGGAACATCACAGGTGCAAAGAGATGTCAAGAAGGGCATTGAACAATGAATCACTATTAGGTAAGTTCAAAAAGAAATCCATTGGTTTCAATAAGTTATTCTTAATGCCAATCTTTGCAACGCATGATGACGTATTGTTCTTGATGAACACTTAGTACAGATTCTATCTCACATTTGCACTATCTCAATCCCAAAATCAATGCAAATTTCCATTGGCTCTATAGGAAGCTTATTAGTAGGTAAATGAAACAATGTCTCAAGGTTTAGAACTCATGAACTCCTGTTTATAAGACAGTCACATTAACCCAGTAATCCACTTTAACATCACAGGTGCAAAGTGATGTCAAGAAGGGCAGGGAACAATGAATCACTATTAGTTAAGTTCAAAAAGAAATCCATTGTTTTCACTATGTTGTTCTTAATGCCAATCTTTGCAGCGTATGATGACATATTGTTCTTTATGAACACTTAGTACAGATTCTATCTCACATTTGCACTATCTCAATCCCAAAATCAATGCAAATTTCCATTGGCTCTATAGGAAGCTTATTAGTAGGTAAATGAAAAAAAGCTCTCCAAGGATTAGATCTCATGAACTCCTTTATATAAGACAGTCACATTAACCCAGTAAGCCACTGGAACATCACAGGTGCAAAGTGATGTCAAGAAGGGCAGTGAACAATGAATCACTATTAGGTAAGTTCAAAAAGAAATCCATTGGTTTTACTATGTTATTCTTAATGCCAATCTAAACAGCTTGTGATGACATATTGTTCTTTATGAACACTTAGTACAGATTCTATCTCACAATTGCACTAGCTCAATCACAAAACCAATGCAAATTTCCATTGGCTCTATAGGAAGCATATTAGTAAGTAAATGAAAAAAAGCTCTCTGAAGATTAGAACTCATGAATTCCTGTTTACAAGACAGTTGCATTAACCCAGTAAGCCACTGAAACACCACACATGCAATGTGATGTCAATAAGGGCAGTGAACAATGAATCACTATTAGGTAAGTTCAAAAAGAAATCCATTGGTTTTACTATGTTATTCTTAATGCCAATCTAAACAGCTTGCGATGACATATAGTTCTTTATGAACACTTACCGTAGTACAGATTGTATCTCACAATTGCACTATCTCAATCCCAAAATCAATGCAAATTTCCATTGGCTCTATAGGAAGCCTATTAGTAAGAAAATGAAAAAAATGTCTCGAGGATTAGAACTCATGAACTCCTGCTTACAAGACAGTCACATTAACCCTGTAAGCAACTGGAACATGACAGGTGCAGTGTAATGTCACGAAGGGCAGTGAACAATGAATCACTATTAGTTAAGTTAAAAAAGAAATCCATTGGTTTTACTATGTTTTTCTTAACGCCAATCTATACAGCTTATTATGACATATTGCTCTTTATGAACACTTAGTACAGATTCTATCTCACATGTGCAATATCTCAATCCCAAAATCAATGCAAATTGCCATTGGCTCTATAGGAAGCTTATTAGTAAGTAAATGAAAAAAAAGATTTTTGAGGATTAGAACTCATGAATTCCTGTTTACAAGACAGTTGCATTAACCCAATAAGCCACTGAAACACCACACAAGGAAAGTGATGTCAATAAGGGCAGTGAACAGTGAATCACTATTAGGTAAGTTCAAAAAGAAATCCATTGGTTTTACTATGTCATTCTTAATGTCAATCTAAACAGCTTGTGATGACATATTGTTCTTTATGAACACTTAGTACAGATTCTATCTCACAATTGCACTATCTCAATCCCAAAATCAATGCAAATTTCCATTGGCTCGATAGGAAGCTTATTAGTAAGTAAAAGTAAAAAAATGTCTTGAGGATTAGAACTCATGAACTCCTGTTTACAAGATAGTCAGATTAACCCAGTTAGCCACTGGAACATTACAGGTGCAAAGTGATGTCAAGAAGGGCAGTGAACAATGAATCACTATTAGGTAAGTTCAAAAATAAATCGATTGGTTTTACTATGTTTTTCTTAATGCCAATCTATAAAGCTTATGATGACATATTGCTCTTTATGAACACTTAGTACAGATTCTATCTCACATTTGCACTATCTCAATCCCAAAATCAATGCAAATTTCCATTGGCTCTATAGGAAGCTTATTAGTAGGTAAATGAAACAATGTCTCAAGGTTTAGAACTCATGAACTCCTGTTTATAAGACAATCACATTAACCCAGTAATCCACTTTAACATCACAGGTGCAAAGTGATGTCAAGAAGGGCAGGGAACAATGAATCACTATTAGTTAAGTTCAAAAAGAAATCCATTGTTTTCACTATGTTGTTCTTAATGCCAATCTTTGCAGCGTATGATGACATATTGTTCTTTATGAACACTTAGTACAGATTCTATCTCACATTTGCACTATCTCAATCCCAAAATCAATGCAAATTTCCATTGGCTCTATAGGAAGCTTATTAGTAGGTAAATGAAAAAAAGCTCTCCAAGGATTAGATCTCATGAACTCCTTTATATAAGACAGTCACATTAACCCAGTAAGCCACTGGAACATCACAGGTACAAAGTGATGTCAAGAAGGGCAGTGAACAATGAATCACTATTAGGTAAGTTCAAAAAGAAATCCATTGGTTTTACTATGTTATTCTTAATGCCAATCTAAACAGCTTGTGATGACATATTGTTCTTTATGAACACTTAGTACAGATTCTATCTCACAATTGCACTAGCTCAATCACAAAACCAATGCAAATTTCCATTGGCTCTATAGGAAGCATATTAGTAAGTAAATGAAAAAAAGCTCTCTGAAGATTAGAACTCATGAATTCCTGTTTACAAGACAGTTGCATTAACCCAGTAAGCCACTGAAACACCACACATGCAATGTGATGTCAATAAGGGCAGTGAACAATGAATCACTATTAGGTAAGTTCAAAAAGAAATAAATTGGTTTTACTATGTTATTCTTAATGCCAATCTAAACAGCTTGCGATGACATATTGTTCTTTATGAACACTTACCGTAGTACAGATTGTATCTCACAATTGCACTATCTCAATCCCAAAATCAATGCAAATTTCCATTGGCTCTATAGGAAGCCTATTAGTAAGAAAATGAAAAAAATGTCTCGAGGATTAGAACTCATGAACTCCTGCTTACAAGACAGTCACATTAACCCTGTAAGCAACTGGAACATGACAGGTGCAGTGTAATGTCACGAAGGGCAGTGAACAATGAATCACTATTAGTTAAGTTAAAAAAGAAATCCATTGGTTTTACTATGTTTTTCTTAACGCCAATCTATACAGCTTATTATGACATATTGCTCTTTATGAACACTTAGTACAGATTCTATCTCACATGTGCACTATCTCAATCCCAAAATCAATGCAAATTGCCATTGGCTCTATAGGAAGCTTATTAGTAAGTAAATGAAAAAAAAGATCTTTGAGGATAAGAACTCATGAATTCCTGTTTACAAGACAGTTGCATTAACCCAATAAGCCACTGAAACACCACACAAGGAAAGTGATGTCAATAAGGGCAGTGAACAGTGAATCACTATTAGGTAAGTTCAAAAAGAAATCCATTGGTTTTACTATGTCATTCTTAATGTCAATCTAAACAGCTTGTGATGACATATTGTTCTTTATGAACACTTAGTACAGATTCTATCTCACAATTGCACTATCTCAATCCCAAAATCAATGCAAATTTCCATTGGCTCGATAGGAAGCTTATTAGTAAGTAAAAGTAAAAAAATGTCTTGAGGATTAGAACTCATGAACTCCTGTTTACAAGATAGTCACATTAACCCAGTTAGCCACTGGAACATTACAGGTGCAAAGTGATGTCAAGAAGGGCAGTGAACAATGAATCACTATTAGGTAAGTTCAAAAATAAATCGATTGGTTTTACTATGTTTTTCTTAATGCCAATCTATAAAGCTTATGATGACATATTGCTCTTTATGAACACTTAGTACAGATTCTATCTCACATTTGCACTATCTCAATCCCAAAATCAATGCAAATTTCCATTGGTTCTATAGGAAGCTTATTAGTAAGTAAATGAAAAAAAGCTCTCTGAGGATTAGAAATCATGACCTCCTGTTTACAAGACAGGTGCATTAACCCAGTAAGCCACTGGAACATCACAGGTGCAAAGAGATGTCAAGAAGGGCAGTGAACAATGAATCACTATTAGGTAAGTTCAAAAAGAAATCCATTGGTTTCAATAAGTTATTCTTAATGCCAATCTTTGCAACGCATGATGACGTATTGTTCTTGATGAACACTTAGTACAGATTCTATCTCACATTTGCACTATCTCAATCCCAAAATCAATGCAAATTTCCATTGGCTCTATAGGAAGCTTATTAGTAGGTAAATGAAACAATGTCTCAAGGTTTAGAACTCATGAACTCCTGTTTATAAGACAGTCACATTAACCCAGTAATCCACTTTAACATCACAGGTGCAAAGTGATGTCAAGAAGGGCAGGGAACAATGAATCACTATTAGTTAAGTTCAAAAAGAAATCCATTGTTTTCACTATGTTGTTCTTAATGCCAATCTTTGCAGCGTATGATGACATATTGTTCTTTATGAACACTTAGTACAGATTCTATCTCACATTTGCACTATCTCAATCCCAAAATCAATGCAAATTTCCATTGGCTCTATAGGAAGCTTATTAGTAGGTAAATGAAAAAAAGCTCTCCAAGGATTAGATCTCATGAACTCCTTTATATAAGACAGTCACATTAACCCAGTAAGCCACTGGAACATCACAGGTGCAAAGTGATGTCAAGAAGGGCAGTGAACAATGAATCACTATTAGGTAAGTTCAAAAAGAAATCCATTGGTTTTACTATGTTATTCTTAATGCCAATCTAAACAGCTTGTGATGACATATTGTTCTTTATGAACACTTAGTACAGATTCTATCTCACAATTGCACTAGCTCAATCACAAAACCAATGCAAATTTCCATTGACTCTATAGGAAGCATATTAGTAAGTAAATGAAAAAAAGCTCTCTGAAGATTAGAACTCATGAATTCCTGTTTACAAGACAGTTGCATTAACCCAGTAAGCCACTGAAACACCACACATGCAATGTGATGTCAATAAGGGCAGTGAACAATGAATCACTATTAGGTAAGTTCAAAAAGAAATAAATTGGTTTTACTATGTTATTCTTAATGCCAATCTAAACAGCTTGCGATGACATATTGTTCTTTATGAACACTTACCGTAGTACAGATTGTATCTCACAATTGCACTATCTCAATCCCAAAATCAATGCAAATTTCCATTGGCTCTATAGGAAGCCTATTAGTAAGAAAATGAAAAAAATGTCTCGAGGATTAGAACTCATGAACTCCTGCTTACAAGACAGTCACATTAACCCTGTAAGCAACTGGAACATGACAGGTGCAGTGTAATGTCACGAAGGGCAGTGAACAATGAATCACTATTAGTTAAGTTAAAAAAGAAATCCATTGGTTTTACTATGTTTTTCTTAACGCCAATCTATACAGCTTATTATGACATATTGCTCTTTATGAACACTTAGTACAGATTCTATCTCACATGTGCACTATCTCAATCCCAAAATCAATGCAAATTGCCATTGGCTCTATAGGAAGCTTATTAGTAAGTAAATGAAAAAAAAGATCTTTGAGGATTAGAACTCATGAATTCCTGTTTACAAGACAGTTGCATTAACCCAATAAGCCACTGAAACACCACACAAGGAAAGTGATGTCAATAAGGGCAGTGAACAGTGAATCACTATTAGGTAAGTTCAAAAATAAATCCATTGGTTTTACTATGTCATTCTTAATGTCAATCTAAACAGCTTGTGATGACATATTGTTCTTTATGAACACTTAGTACAGATTCTATCTCACAATTGCACTATCTCAATCCCAAAATCAATGCAAATTTCCATTGGCTCGATAGGAAGCTTATTAGTAAGTAAAAGTAAAAAAATGTCTTGAGGATTAGAACTCATGAACTCCTGTTTACAAGATAGTCACATTAACCCAGTTAGCCACTGGAACATTACAGGTGCAAAGTGATGTCAAGAAGGGCAGTGAACAATGAATCACTATTAGGTAAGTTCAAAAATAAATCGATTGGTTTTACTATGTTTTTCTTAATGCCAATCTATAAAGCTTATGATGACATATTGCTCTTTATGAACACTTAGTACAGATTCTATCTCACATTTGCACTATCTCAATCCCAAAATCAATGCAAATTTCCATTGGTTCTATAGGAAGCTTATTAGTAAGTAAATGAAAAAAAGCTCTCTGAGGATTAGAAATCATGAACTCCTGTTTACAAGACAGGTGCATTAACCCAGTAAGCCACTGGAACATCACAGGTGCCAAGAGATGTCAAGAAGGGCAGTGAACAATGAATCACTATTAGGTAAGTTCAAAAAGAAATCCATTGGTTTCAATAAGTTATTCTTAATGCCAATCTTTGCAACGCATGATGACGTATTGTTCTTGATGAACACTTAGTACAGATTCTATCTCACATTTGCACTATCTCAATCCCAAAATCAATGCAAATTTCCATTGGCTCTATAGGAAGCATATTAGTAGGTAAATGAAAAAATGTCTCGAGGTTTAGAACTCATGAACTCCTGTTTATAAGACAGTCACATTAACCCAGTAATCCACTGGAACATCACAGGTGCAAAGTGATGTCAAGAAGGGCAGGGAACAATGAATCACTATTAGTTAAGTTCAAAAAGAAATCCATTGTTTTCACTATGTTGTTCTTAATGCCAATCTTTGCAGCGTATGATGACATATTGTTCTTTATGAACACTTAGTACAGATTCTATCTCACATTTGCACTATCTCAATCCCAAAATCAATGCAAATTTCCATTGGCTATATAGGAAGCTTATTAGTAGGTAAATGAAAAAAATGTCTCGAGGTTTAGAACTCATGAACTCCTGTTTATAAGACAGTCACATTAACCCAGTAATCCACTGCAACATCACAGGTTCAAATTGATGTCAAGAAGGGCAGGGAACAATGAATCACTATTAGTTAAGTTCAAAAAGAAATCCATTGTTTTAGTGAAGTTCAAAAACAAATCCATTGTTTTCACTATGTTGTTCTTAATGCCAATCTTTGCAGCGTATGATGACATATTGTTCTTTATGAACACTTAGTACAGATTCTATCTCACAATTGCACTATCTCAAGCCCAAAATCAATGCAAATTTCCATTGGCTCTATAGGAAGCTTATTAGTAAGTAAATGAAAAAATCTCTCGAAGGATTAGAACTCATGAGCTGCTTTTTATGAGACAGTCACAATAACCCAGTAAGCCACTGGAACATCACAGGTGCAAAAAAATGTCAAGAAGGGCAGTGAACAATGAATCACTATTAGGTAAGTTCAAAAAGAAATCCATTGGTTTTACTATGTTATTCTTAATGCCAATCTAAACAGCTTGTGATGACATATTGTTCTTTATGAACACTTAGTACAGATTCTATCTCACAATTGCACTAGCTCAATCACAAAACCAATGCAAATTTCCATTGGCTCTATAGGAAGCATATTAGTAAGTAAATGAAAAAAAGCTCTCTGAAGATTAGAACTCATGAATTCCTGTTTACAAGACAGTTGCATTAACCCAGTAAGCCACTGAAACACCACACATGCAATGTGATGTCAATAAGGGCAGTGAACAATGAATCACTATTAGGTAAGTTCAAAAAGAAATCCATTGGTTTTACTATGTTATTCTTAATGCCAATCTAAACAGCTTGCGATGACATATAGTTCTTTATGAACACTTACCGTAGGACAGATTGTATCTCACAATTGCACTATCTCAATCCCAAAATCAATGCAAATTTCCATTGGCTATATAGGAAGCCTATTAGTAAGAAAATGAAAAAAATGTCTCGAGGATTAGAACTCATGAACTCCTGCTACAAGACAGTCACATTAACCCTGTAAGCAACTGGAACATGACAGGTGCAGTGTAATGTCACGAAGGGCAGTGAACAATGAATCACTATTAGTTAAGTTAAAAAAGAAATCCATTGGTTTTACTATGTTTTTCTTAATGCCAATCTATAAAGCTTATGATGACATATTGCTCTTTATGAACACTTAGTACAGATTCTATCTCACATTTGCACTATCTCAATCCCAAAATCAATGCAAATTTCCATTGGTTCTATAGGAAGCTTATTAGTAAGTAAATGAAAAAAAGCTCTCTGAGGATTAGAAATCATGACCTCCTGTTTACAAGACAGGTGCATTAACCCAGTAAGCCACTGGAACATCACAGGTGCAAAGAGATGTCAAGAAGGGCAGTGAACAATGAATCACTATTAGGTAAGTTCAAAAAGAAATCCATTGGTTTCAATAAGTTATTCTTAATGCCAATCTTTGCAACGCATGATGACGTATTGTTCTTGATGAACACTTAGTACAGATTCTATCTCACATTTGCACTATCTCAATCCCAAAATCAATGCAAATTTCCATTGGCTCTATAGGAAGCTTATTAGTAGGTAAATGAAACAATGTCTCAAGGTTTAGAACTCATGAACTCCTGTTTATAAGACAGTCACATTAACCCAGTAATCCACTTTAACATCACAGGTGCAAAGTGATGTCAAGAAGGGCAGGGAACAATGAATCACTATTAGTTAAGTTCAAAAAGAAATCCATTGTTTTCACTATGTTGTTCTTAATGCCAATCTTTGCAGCGTATGATGACATATTGTTCTTTATGAACACTTAGTACAGATTCTATCTCACATTTGCACTATCTCAATCCCAAAATCAATGCAAATTTCCATTGGCTCTATAGGAAGCTTATTAGTAGGTAAATGAAAAAAAGCTCTCCAAGGATTAGATCTCATGAACTCCTTTATATAAGACAGTCACATTAACCCAGTAAGCCACTGGAACATCACAGGTGCAAAGTGATGTCAAGAAGGGCAGTGAACAATGAATCACTATTAGGTAAGTTCAAAAAGAAATCCATTGGTTTTACTATGTTATTCTTAATGCCAATCTAAACAGCTTGTGATGACATATTGTTCTTTATGAACACTTAGTACAGATTCTATCTCACAATTGCACTAGCTCAATCACAAAACCAATGCAAATTTCCATTGACTCTATAGGAAGCATATTAGTAAGTAAATGAAAAAAAGCTCTCTGAAGATTAGAACTCATGAATTCCTGTTTACAAGACAGTTGCATTAACCCAGTAAGCCACTGAAACACCACACATGCAATGTGATGTCAATAAGGGCAGTGAACAATGAATCACTATTAGGTAAGTTCAAAAAGAAATAAATTGGTTTTACTATGTTATTCTTAATGCCAATCTAAACAGCTTGCGATGACATATTGTTCTTTATGAACACTTACCGTAGTACAGATTGTATCTCACAATTGCACTATCTCAATCCCAAAATCAATGCAAATTTCCATTGGCTCTATAGGAAGCCTATTAGTAAGAAAATGAAAAAAATGTCTCGAGGATTAGAACTCATGAACTCCTGCTTACAAGACAGTCACATTAACCCTGTAAGCAACTGGAACATGACAGGTGCAGTGTAATGTCACGAAGGGCAGTGAACAATGAATCACTATTAGTTAAGTTAAAAAAGAAATCCATTGGTTTTACTATGTTTTTCTTAACGCCAATCTATACAGCTTATTATGACATATTGCTCTTTATGAACACTTAGTACAGATTCTATCTCACATGTGCACTATCTCAATCCCAAAATCAATGCAAATTGCCATTGGCTCTATAGGAAGCTTATTAGTAAGTAAATGAAAAAAAAGATCTTTGAGGATTAGAACTCATGAATTCCTGTTTACAAGACAGTTGCATTAACCCAATAAGCCACTGAAACACCACACAAGGAAAGTGATGTCAATAAGGGCAGTGAACAGTGAATCACTATTAGGTAAGTTCAAAAATAAATCCATTGGTTTTACTATGTCATTCTTAATGTCAATCTAAACAGCTTGTGATGACATATTGTTCTTTATGAACACTTAGTACAGATTCTATCTCACAATTGCACTATCTCAATCCCAAAATCAATGCAAATTTCCATTGGCTCGATAGGAAGCTTATTAGTAAGTAAAAGTAAAAAAATGTCTTGAGGATTAGAACTCATGAACTCCTGTTTACAAGATAGTCACATTAACCCAGTTAGCCACTGGAACATTACAGGTGCAAAGTGATGTCAAGAAGGGCAGTGAACAATGAATCACTATTAGGTAAGTTCAAAAATAAATCGATTGGTTTTACTATGTTTTTCTTAATGCCAATCTATAAAGCTTATGATGACATATTGCTCTTTATGAACACTTAGTACAGATTCTATCTCACATTTGCACTATCTCAATCCCAAAATCAATGCAAATTTCCATTGGTTCTATAGGAAGCTTATTAGTAAGTAAATGAAAAAAAGCTCTCTGAGGATTAGAAATCATGAACTCCTGTTTACAAGACAGGTGCATTAACCCAGTAAGCCACTGGAACATCACAGGTGCCAAGAGATGTCAAGAAGGGCAGTGAACAATGAATCACTATTAGGTAAGTTCAAAAAGAAATCCATTGGTTTCAATAAGTTATTCTTAATGCCAATCTTTGCAACGCATGATGACGTATTGTTCTTGATGAACACTTAGTACAGATTCTATCTCACATTTGCACTATCTCAATCCCAAAATCAATGCAAATTTCCATTGGCTCTATAGGAAGCATATTAGTAGGTAAATGAAAAAATGTCTCGAGGTTTAGAACTCATGAACTCCTGTTTATAAGACAGTCACATTAACCCAGTAATCCACTGGAACATCACAGGTGCAAAGTGATGTCAAGAAGGGCAGGGAACAATGAATCACTATTAGTTAAGTTCAAAAAGAAATCCATTGTTTTCACTATGTTGTTCTTAATGCCAATCTTTGCAGCGTATGATGACATATTGTTCTTTATGAACACTTAGTACAGATTCTATCTCACATTTGCACTATCTCAATCCCAAAATCAATGCAAATTTCCATTGGCTATATAGGAAGCTTATTAGTAGGTAAATGAAAAAAATGTCTCGAGGTTTAGAACTCATGAACTCCTGTTTATAAGACAGTCACATTAACCCAGTAATCCACTGCAACATCACAGGTTCAAATTGATGTCAAGAAGGGCAGGGAACAATGAATCACTATTAGTTAAGTTCAAAAAGAAATCCATTGTTTTAGTGAAGTTCAAAAACAAATCCATTGTTTTCACTATGTTGTTCTTAATGCCAATCTTTGCAGCGTATGATGACATATTGTTCTTTATGAACACTTAGTACAGATTCTATCTCACAATTGCACTATCTCAAGCCCAAAATCAATGCAAATTTCCATTGGCTCTATAGGAAGCTTATTAGTAAGTAAATGAAAAAATCTCTCGAAGGATTAGAACTCATGAGCTGCTTTTTATGAGACAGTCACAATAACCCAGTAAGCCACTGGAACATCACAGGTGCAAAAAAATGTCAAGAAGGGCAGTGAACAATGAATCACTATTAGGTAAGTTCAAAAAGAAATCCATTGGTTTTACTATGTTATTCTTAATGCCAATCTAAACAGCTTGTGATGACATATTGTTCTTTATGAACACTTAGTACAGATTCTATCTCACAATTGCACTAGCTCAATCACAAAACCAATGCAAATTTCCATTGGCTCTATAGGAAGCATATTAGTAAGTAAATGAAAAAAAGCTCTCTGAAGATTAGAACTCATGAATTCCTGTTTACAAGACAGTTGCATTAACCCAGTAAGCCACTGAAACACCACACATGCAATGTGATGTCAATAAGGGCAGTGAACAATGAATCACTATTAGGTAAGTTCAAAAAGAAATCCATTGGTTTTACTATGTTATTCTTAATGCCAATCTAAACAGCTTGCGATGACATATAGTTCTTTATGAACACTTACCGTAGGACAGATTGTATCTCACAATTGCACTATCTCAATCCCAAAATCAATGCAAATTTCCATTGGCTATATAGGAAGCCTATTAGTAAGAAAATGAAAAAAATGTCTCGAGGATTAGAACTCATGAACTCCTGCTACAAGACAGTCACATTAACCCTGTAAGCAACTGGAACATGACAGGTGCAGTGTAATGTCACGAAGGGCAGTGAACAATGAATCACTATTAGTTAAGTTAAAAAAGAAATCCATTGGTTTTACTATGTTTTTCTTAACGCCAATCTATACAGCTTATTATGACATATTGCTCTTTATGAACACTTAGTACAGATTCTATCTCACATGTGCACTATCTCAATCCCAAAATCAATGCAAATTGCCATTGGCTCTATAGGAAGCTTATTAGTAAGTAAATGAAAAAAAAGATCTTTGAGGATTAGAACTCATGAATTCCTGTTTACAAGACAGTTGCATTAACCCAATAAGCCACTGAAACACCACACAAGGAAAGTGATGTCAATAAGGGCAGTGAACAGTGAATCACTATTAGGTAAGTTCAAAAATAAATCCATTGGTTTTACTCTGTCATTCTTAATGTCAATCTAAACAGCTTGTGATGACATATTGTTCTTTATGAACACTTAGTACAGATTCTATCTCACAATTGCACTATCTCAATCCCAAAATCAATGCAAATTTCCATTGGCTCGATAGGAAGCTTATTAGTAAGTAAAAGTAAAAAAATGTCTTGAGGATTAGAACTCATGAACTCCTGTTTACAAGATAGTCACATTAACCCAGTTAGCCACTGGAACATTACAGGTGCAAAGTGATGTCAAGAAGGGCAGTGAACAATGAATCACTATTAGGTAAGTTCAAAAATAAATCGATTGGTTTTACTATGTTTTTCTTAATGCCAATCTATAAAGCTTATGATGACATATTGCTCTTTATGAACACTTAGTACAGATTCTATCTCACATTTGCACTATCTCAATCCCAAAATCAATGCAAATTTCCATTGGTTCTATAGGAAGCTTATTAGTAAGTAAATAAAAAAAAGCTCTCTGAGGATTAGAAATCATGAACTCCTGTTTACAAGACAGGTGCATTAACCCAGTAAGCCACTGGAACATCACAGGTGCGAAAAGATGTCAAGAAGGGCAGTGAACAATGAATCACTATTAGGTAAGTTCAAAAAGAAATCCATTGGTTTCAATAAGTTATTCTTAATGCCAATCTTTGCAACGCATGATGACGTATTGTTCTTAATGAACACTTAGTACAGATTCTATCTCACATTTGCACTATCTCAATCCCAAAATCAATGCAAATTTCCATTGGCTCTATAGGAAGCATATTAGTAGGTAAATGAAAAAATGTTTCGAGGTTTAGAACTCATGAACTCCTGTTTATAAGACAGTCACATTAACCCAGTAATCCACTGGAACATCACAGGTGCAAAGTGATGTCAAGAAGGGCAGGGAACAATGAATCACTATTAGTTAAGTTCAAAAAGAAATCCATTGTTTTCACTATGTTGTTCTTAATGCCAATCTTTGCAGTGTATGATGACATATTGTTCTTTATGAACACTTAGTACAGATTCTATCTCACATTTGCACTATCTCAATCCCAAAATCAATGCAAATTTCCATTGGCTCTATAGGAAGCTTATTAGTAGGTAAATGAAAAAAATGTCTCGAGGTTTAGAACTCATGAACTCCTGTTTATAAGACAGTCACATTAACCCAGTAATCCACTGCAAAATCACAGGTGCAAAGTGATGTCAAGAAGGGCAGGGAACAATGAATCACTATTAGTTAAGTTCAAAAAGAAATCCATTGTTTTAGTGAAGTTCAAAAAGAAATCCATTGTTTTCACTATGTTGTTCTTAATGCCAATCTTTGCAGCGTATGATGACATATTGTTCTTTATGAACACTTAGTACAGATTCTATCTCACAATTGCACTATCTCAAGCCCAAAATCAATGCAAATTTCCATTGGCTCTATAGGAAGCTTATTAGTAAGTAAATAAAAAAATCTCTCTAAGGATTAGAACTCATGAGCTGCTTTTTATGAGACAGTCACAATAACCCAGTAAGCCACTGGAACATCACAGGTGCAAAAACATGTCAAGAAGGGCAGTGAACAATGAATCACTATTAGGTAAGTTCAAAAAGAAATCCATTGGTTTTACTATGTTATTCTTAATGCCAATCTAAACAGCTTATGATGACATATTGTTCTTTATGAACACTTAGTACAGATTCTATCTCACAATTGCACTAGCTCAATCACAAAACCAATGCAAATTTCCATTGGCTCTATAGGAAGCATATTAGTAAGTAAATGAAAAAAAGCTCTCTGAAGATTAGAACTCATGAATTCCTGTTTACAAGACAGTTGCATTAACCCAGTAAGCCACCGAAACACCACACATGCAATGTGATGTCAATAAGGGCAGTGAACAATGAATCACTATTAGGTAAGTTCAAAAAGAAATCCATTGGTTTTACTATGTTATTCTTAATGCCAATCAAAACAGCTTGCGATGACATATAGTTCTTTATGAACACTTACCGTAGTACAGATTGTATCTCACAATTGCACTATCTCAATCCCAAAATCAATGCAAATTTCCATTGGCTCTATAGGAAGCTTATTAGTAAGAAAATGAAAAAAATGTCTCGAGGATTAGAACTCATGAACTCCTGCTTACAAGACAGTCACACTAACCCTGTAAGCAACTGGAACATGACAGGTGCAGTGTAATGTCACGAAGGGCAGTGAACAATGAATCACTACTAGTTAAGTTAAAAAAGAAATCCATTGGTTTTACTATGTTTTTCTTAACGCCAATCTATACAGCTTATTATGACATATTGCTCTTTATGAACACTTAGTACAGATTCTATCTCACATGTGCACTATCTCAATCCCAAAATCAATGCAAATTTCCATTGGCTAGATAGGAAGCTTATTAGTAAGTGAATGAAAAAAAATGTCTTGAGGATTAGAACTAATGAATACTGTTGAGCCACCCCCGTAGTGTTCGATTTCAGTTCGGTTCGTCGAACACCCGTGTGTTCGTCGAACTCTTCGTCGAACACCTTCGAACACCGTTAAAACCAAAGGCAGGCAAACAAAAACACATAGAAACACATAGAAAACACCTTCAAAGGTGTCCAAAAGCTGACAAACTGCTCAGAAGACACAACTAACACATGGAAAAGTGACAAGTACATATAGTCATGCGAAAAGAAAAGAGGTGGAGGAGTAAAAGGAGGGGGAGACACAGATATAGGCATGTCATGCCCTTCTAAAATCCAAAAAGTGAGAAGCCGACACGGCCAGTCCGCTCCTGCCCGTGCCACCTCCGTGTCGCCGGGTTTGTGCCAGAGCCGCGGTGAACCCTGACGGCCAGCCCCCCTCTCCCAATACTGGTGCCTGTCCGCTGGTGGGTCGAGAGAGCCCCCCTGTGGTGGAGGCAGCTCTAAGCTTTTTAATTTAAATTGTCCCTCTAATTTGAATGAATACACTTTAAATCCATTTACAAGGATCTATTGGAGGGCAAGTCTCATGCCAGCAGCCGCGTAATTCCAGCTCCAGTAGCGTCCACTAAAGCTGCTGCAGTTAAAAAGCTTTTATAAGGATCGAGCTCGGCTGTCCACCGCAAGGCATCCTAGTGCCAGTCCCAGCCCCTATGCCTTGGGGTGTCTCCTGATGCTCTTCACTAAGTATCCCGTGGTCCCGAAGCATTTCCTTTGAAAAAATTAAGTGTCCAAACTACAGGTGGTGTAGCTTGCTTAACAGCCGGGATAATCCGCTGACTAGCAGACACTGCTACTAGGCACAAAGTATTTCCTGGGCTAGATGCAGTTAAAAGTCTCCTGGCACGCCATATATGATTCTTTTAAAAAGCTTGGGGTAGGGGTCTAGGGGACCCTTTTATAGCCAAAATCACGGCCCTGTATCACAATACGTCACCTAGGCTGAAGATAAATGGAACTGTAGCACCGAGGGCTCGGTTGCTACAGACGTATTGCACCTCACCCAGAGGTGTGATATCTCACTCTCAGATAAGGATGGAGTGTGGATCAGGACCCGACACCTGCATGCATTACACCACATTGCCGTGGGGCAGGGCGACCAATATGCCCCTGAGATGGGCACGACAGTCCCTGTCCCTGGCTGGAGTGGGGGGAGGGAACACTGAGGAAGGGGAACCCTGCAGTGCAGGAGCAGGGAGGAAGCAGTTCCTGGGTGCATTGAGAAGGGAGTATAAAAGGTGGGCACCATCTTAGTTCAGTGCAGAGAAGTCTGAGCAGAGGTGGCAGGGAGCAGGGGCTCTGCATGAGCTCTGCTCTGGAGGTGGGCCTAGTAACAGAGGCCCAGGCCTGCAAGAGGGAGAAGGAAGGAAGAGGAGCGGAGAAGGCTCCAGGAACGAGGAATGAAGGGATCCCAGGGGTGCGGACGGGCGAGTCGCCACCGCACGCCCGAATCCACCTGCGTGGAGGGGTCAGGCCAAAGGGGGAGACCGGTTCCCGAACTAGTGGAGGCAGGAAACGACCCTCAGCTAGAAACCGGAGGCTCTGACATTTTATGTGGCGCAGCCCCTTGCTCCACCCGCTAGGAAGGCACCACATAGGGTCAGGGAAACTGGCGCCAAGTTTACCAAGAGGAGGCCCGAGGCAGCCGGACAGAAGTGTTGGTAAGAAAGGCCAGACAAAGGACACACAAAGGGGGTCCTGTGAAGCCCTCCAAAGTTATCTGGGAGTTGTCTGAGCCCCTCACCTGGTGAGCACAGTACGACGTGGGCAGCCGTTACCTGCAGACGTGGTCTGGATAATAAGAACTGTGAGTAAAGGCCCTGAACTGCATCACTGACTCCGTGTCGTTACTGCTGCTGCCCTGCACCATCACCCCCATCCTCCGCATACACTGCCCTGAGGCTATACTCCTCCCGTGGGGAGTTATGCTACGCTCTGCTGCACCCACAACACCAGCCTTAGCGGTCTGCCCTGTAGCGGCGGTTCACTCTGACCGCAATCCACGGGTGGCGTAGTCGGACATTTAAACATCAAAACCACATAAATAGTTCCGCCACTGGTTTGACCGCCCTGAGCCACGGAACCGGATCGCCGCCACGAAGACTACAACCACCAGCATCCACCAAAAAGGGTCCGGCTCCGGGTGTCCCAAGGCCCAGGGGGTGCGTCAGAACATTTTCATCACCTTTCACAATCACCAATGGGACAAGGCAGGGATGTCCTCTGTCCCCTCTCTTATACATCCTAGTGACGGAGCACCTGCTCTCATCAATTCGCCATAACCCCAATATTAGGTGGATTGAGGTGGGAGGCACCGAGTACAAGTGCTCTCTATTTGCTGATGATGTCCTAGTATATATCACTCAATCACATATATCCATCCCTGCTGTTATGGCTGAAATAGATCACTTTGTTACATGGTAAAATTTTAAAATCAATGCAGCGAAGTCTGAGGCCCTCGATGTCTCCCTCCCTAAATCCATATAGGATTCCATCCAGTCCAACTTTCCCTTTGCCTGGCCCTCACAGGGTATCAAATACTTAGGAATTCCTATTCATAGAGACCTCTCCCATCTATGTTATCTTAATTTTGGGCCCTTTATTGAACAATTCCATACAGACCACGGTTGGCAAGTTAGAACTGTAAGATTCACTACGTGAACCACTGGTGTTTTGTGGAAAAGCACATGTACACCACGTTCCAAATTATTATGCAAAAAGTGTTTAGGAGTGATAAGGGAAGAATTTGTTTGTTTGTCAGTTAAACTCATTGATGGTGATGTGTGTCAGGGCTCTTTATATCACTGTAAGCAATTGCAGACACCTGTGCTAATTAGTTTGGCAGGTGTGTCCAATGAAAGGCAAGACTACTTAAGAAGGCTCTCTCACATTATTAAGCAGCCTACATTTTCTGCCAAAATGGGAAAGAAAAAGGATGTGTCGGCTGCTGAGAAGCAACAAATTGTGGAGTGTATAGGTCAAGGCATGACTACAATCAACATTGTGCGATGATCAGGATGAAGTGTCTTGGCAATCAAGAAGTATGTAGCTGATTCACAGTACACATGTGTGCGTGCTGATAAGGGCAAATTGAGGACTCTTTCCTACAGGCAATTACGTCAGGTTGAAAGAGCAGCGGCAAAAAAGCCTTGTCATAGCAGCAGACAAGTTTTTGAAGCTGCTTGTGCCTCCAACGTCCCCCGAACAACAAGATGCAGGGTCCTTCAGAGGTTTGCAGCTGTGCATACGCCATCCTGTCGACCTCCTCTATCCACTTCACACAAGCAGAAACGGCTCCAGTGGGCCAAACATTACATGAAGACTGATTTCAAAACTGTTTTGTTCACGGATGATTGCCGTGCAGCGCTCGATGGTCCAGATGAATGGAGTGGAGGATGGCTGGTTGATGGACACCCCACGCAAACACGGCTACAGCGCCAACAAGGAGGAGGTGGAGTAATGTTTTGGGCTGGAATCATGGGAAGAGAGATTGTCGGCCCCTTTAGGATCCCTGAAGGCGCTAAAGATGAACTCCATAATGTATGTGGATTTTCTCAAACAGCACTTCCTGCCATGGTTCAAGAAGAAGAACCGTGTATTTCACAGCAAGATCATTTTTCTGCATGATAATGCACCATCTCATGCTGCACATAAAACATCTGCATCTCTGGCTGATATGGGTATAAAAGGGGACAAACTTATGGTGTGACCCCCATGCTCCCCTGACCTCTACCCCATTCAGAACCTTTGGAGCATCATTAAAAGGAGTGTCTATGATGGCGGGAGGCAGTTCACATCTAAGCAACAGCTCTGGGAGGGTATTCTGTCCTCATGCAAAACAATTGAAGCAGAAACCATCCAAAACCTGACAAATTCAATGGACGAGAGAGTTCAGAAGCTCCTTTCGAACAAGGGGTCCTATGTGAAAATGTAACATCACCTAGAATAAAGTTTTGAGTTGAAAACTGTTTGATTTCAGTTTCTAACAACCTGCTAATGCTTATAATTTCAAAAATGACCATTTTTTTGGTCTTTATTAAAATGAAAAGGTTGATCGAAAAGTTTGGGGGATCTAAGAGTGTGGCAACCCAGTAGTCATGATTACTTCGAATTCTGACAATATGAGGGTCATGCTGCAGGTAGTGCAGCAAGAAGGCACTTATGTGTCTTGCGCATCTCGGAGCCCCAAAATTATTTTCCGGGCTAGATGCAGCTAAAAATTATTTTTAATTTTAAATCTGGTGAAGCTTATTATAGATGGCCTAATAGGATCAGTGCTGCACACTGCTACAAAGCCCAAATTATTTTCCAGTCAAGATACAGATAAACATGATTAGTAATTTGAAAGCTTAAAACGGTTGGTAGGGTGATTTTAACCAATCATCAAGCTTTTACTCTCCCCAGGATGACACAGGGGTAGAAAAGTCGTTTCGGATCCATGATTTGTTCATCTTTATGAACGTGAGTCTGTCTACATTATCAGTGGAGAGCCGCGTGCGCTTATCTGTCAGCACACCACCAGCAGCGCTGAACACACGTTCAGACAGAACGCTGGCTGCGGGGCATGACAAGATCTCCAAGGCGTAAGTGGCTAGCTCCGGCCATTTATCCAGATTGGAAGCCCAAAAAGAGCAAGGGTCCAGTGACACAGACGTGGCTTCAATGTTTACTTGGAGATACTCCTGTACCATCGTCTCTAGGCGTTGACTATGTGTCAGACTTCTTGTCTCCTGTGGCCTTGCAAAGGATGGGCTAAAAAAGTGGTGAAATGATTCCGCAAAATTGATGTTACCAGCAGATACTGTGGTTCTGTTACGGTTTGAGTGCTGAACACTTGACGGTCCCACGGTTGGCAAGTTGGAACTGTGAGATTCACTACGTGCACCACTGGTATTTTGTGGAAAAGCACATGTAAGATTCTGCAACAGTCTCTGCTGATACTCCTGCATGCGTGCATCCCTTTCTATGGCAGGAATAATTTCTGCAAATTTACTTTTGTACCGGGGATCTAACAGTGTGGCAACCCAGTAGTCAGGATTATTTCTAATTCTCACAATTCGAGGGTCATGTTGCAGGTAGTGCAGCAAGAAGGCACTCATGTGTGTTGCGCATCCAGGAGCACCAAGTCCCTGTTGTGTTGGTGGCGAGGTAACAATCATGCTTCCTTCCTCTGTCCTCTCCCCCCAACCTCGCACAACAGAAATGTGATCAAGGTCTCCCTCATCTGATGAGTCTTCCATCAGTTCGTCCTCCACTTCTTCCTGGGCTCCTGCACCTTCCTCACTAGTTTGGCTGCTACCATGCGCCCTGGTAAAATCATCTCCCCCACCCTCACATGCCTGCCGCCCTGGTGCTGCCGACCGTCTGAACCTTGCAGATGTTAGCCCTTCCGCATACAACTCCTCCTCCTCTACTTCCTCCACCTCCTCTTGTGCCACCACCTGACTCCGAATTCTGTTTAACATGTGCTCCAGCATGTAAATCACCGGAATAGTCATGCTGATAATGGCATCGTCAGCACTAAACATCTTCGTCGCCATTTCAAAACTGTGCAGAAGGGTGCATAGGTCCCTGATCTGAGACCACTCCTCCAGCGTGATTTGCCCCACCTCTGAATCTCGTTGGCCCAGGCTATACGTCAGAACGTATTGCACCAGGGCTTGTCGGTGCTGCCACAGTCGCTGCAACATGTGCAGAGTTGAATTCCACCGGGTAGGCACATCGCATTTTAGCCGGTGAAGTGGCAGGCCCAACGACTTCTGTAGAGATGTAAGTCGCTGAGCTGCGGAATGCGAACGGCGGAAGTGAGCACACAGCGACCGTGCCCTCTGCAGAAGGCCATCTAGTCTGGGATAGTGGGCTAAAAATTGCTGGACAACCAGGTTCAACACGTGAGCCATACAAGGCACGTGTGTGACATTGCCCCGGCGAAGGGCCGCACCCAGGTTTGCAGCATTGTCGCACACGGCCTTCCCTGGTTTCAGGTCCAGTGGAGACAACCATTCATGAAATTGGTTCTCCAGAGCTGACCACAACTCCTCAGCTGTGTGACTCACATTTCCCAGACATTTCAATGTAAAAACCGCCTGATGACGTTGAGCCCTACTGCCAGCATAGTAAGGAGGTGTGCAGGATCCCTTCTGCGCAGTTAGAAAGCTTGTGGCATGACCAGACAGGCTTTGGGTGCAGGTAGAAGACCGAGAGGAGGTTGAGGAGGCAGAAGCAGTGGAGGAAAAATGACATAAAGAGGATTGACGCACAACTCGTGGGGACGGCAAGACTTGGACAGCAGCCCCTTGTCCTGCTGTCACCATAGTTACCCAGTGCCCAGTCAGCGACATGTAACGCCCCTGTCCATGCCTACTCGTCCAAGTGTCTGTGGTGAAATGCACCCTGTCACACACAGAGTTTCTCAAAGAAGCGGTGATGTTGTGTGCGACATGCTGGTGGAGCGCAGGCACACCTTTCTTTGAGAAGTAGTGCCGACTGGGCTTCTGGTACTGGGGCACTGCGACGGACATAAGGTCTCAAAAATCCTCTGTGTCCACCAGGCGGAAAGGCAGCATTTCTGTAGCCAAGAGCTTGCAGATGGTGAAATTCAACCTCTTAGCTGTCTCATGGCTAGGAGGAAATGGTCTTTTACTTGTCCACATCTGAGGGACCGAGGGCTGGCTATTGTGCTTAGACGGGGTTGATAAGGGTGTCCCCGGCAAACTGCCGGTCTGTGAGGAAGATGCAGGCGGACATGTTAGGTTGCCTTGATCCAAAGGTGGTGCTATCGATGTCGGACAGCGCTCAAGACCAGCTGGTGTTCCCACCTCCAAAGAAAATGATGACCTGCCAATCACGCTGGCTGTTGCGGGTAAAGAGGTGGCAGGTCTGCGCCCCAAAACAGGTGTGACTGCTGTCCCCCCAGTCACAGAGGATGAAGAGGCCGCGGATGCACAAGATATGGCAGACGGTGGTTGGCCCGGGCGGCTAGGCCGCATTGTAGCACACTGAGCTTCCCACTGCAACTTATGCTTCATGTCCATGTGCCGGTTCATGCATGAAGTACTCAAACTATGTATTTTTTGGCCTCTACTTAGCTTTTGCTGACAAATGTTACAGATAACACGAGTTGGGTCATCTTTATCGATCTGAAAAAATGCCCAGGCTATGCAAGGCTTAGCACCCATGCGACCTGAAGAGCCACCACGACTTGTGGTGAGAGGCAGAGTTGTGTTTGAGGATGCAGTTGTTGACGTGCTTCCAGCACTACGTCTCTGTCCAGGAAGGCGCAACCTGACCTCGTCGTCACTAGCATCTTCCTCCACCTCCTCTGCTGACCTCATCTCTTGGCTGACTGTGGGTTGACAGTAAGTGGGATCTCCGACCTCATCATCATCACCCTGTGCGTTATCACACCCGTCGTCCTCAGAGCCAACCTGTTCCTGCCCTGACAAAAAACTAAAGTTGTCGCTCCAATCAGGTATTTGAGTCTTATCATCGTCTTCCTCATTGTCTCCACCAACAGGAGTTACAGTTTGGGAATGAGGGTCTACATTATGGTCAGAACCTTCTGCGTCTGGTCCTGGATCCGACTCATAAAGATTCTGGGCATCAGTGCAGATCATTTCCTCGTCTGGATTCACAGAAGCACTGGAGTCGACCTCTGATTCCCAGGCTATAGTATGAGTAAACAGCTCTGCAGACTCAACCATTTGTTCTACCTCATACTCAGACGGGCAGCTGGAGATTTGGGAGCTGTGAGGAAGCAAGTGCGATTTGGGTGACACCTTTGAGGACTGGAGTATTTGTGATGTTGAAGTTGATGTGGAGGAGAGCCCACTTAAAGGAGCACTTGATATCCGTTGAAGCACCTGCTGTTTTTGTGCCTCATCTGGAATTTGTAGCGATTGTCGTGGCCGTAAGAAAGGGATCTTATCACATTGTCCGCTAAAAGAAGTAGACATTTTAGTTTGGCTGGAAGATGGTCTTTCTTCTGCACCTACCCCACGGACACAACCTTTTTTCCCCTTCCCAACACGCCTATTCCCCTTTCCACGAGCAGCAGGCCTTTTTCCACTCATTTTGGTGGTTAACTAATTCACAACTCTGGAGTTGTTTGCACAAAAAAACAATGGATGGTAACAGAGCAGAGCTGAGTGGCCAAACTGTGGTATTAGGCCAAAACTATTGGCTGGGTTAGATGCAGAAAAAAAATATTTTTAATTTGCAACCTGATGGAGGTCAGTATAGATGGACTAATAGACCAAGTCCCACACACTGCTAGAAGCCCAAATATTTTTTCAGAGCTAGATGCAGAAAAAAATTATTTTTAATTTGCAACCTGATGGAGGTCAGTACAGATGGACTAATAGACCAAGTCCCACACACTGCTAGAAGCCCAAATATTTTTTCAGAGCTAGATGCAGAAAAAAATTATTTTTAACTTGCAACCTGATGGAGGTCAGTATAGATGGACTAATAGACCAAGTCCCACACACCGCTAGAAGCCCAAATATTTTTTCAGAGCTAGATGCAGAAATTTTTTTTATTCAATTTGCAACCTGATGGAGGTCAGTATAGATGGACTAATAGACCAAGTCCCACACACCGCTAGAAGCCCAAATATTTTTTCAGAGCTAGATGCAGAAATTTTTTTTATTCAATTTGCAACCTGATGGAGGTCAGTATAGATGGACTAATAGACCAAGTCCCACACACCGCTAGAAGCCCAAATATTTTTTCAGAGCTAGATGCAGAAATTTTTTTTATTCAATTTGCAACCTGATGGAGGTCAGTATAGATGGACTAATAGACCAAGTCCCACACACTGCTAGAAGCCCAAATATTTTTTCAGAGCTAGATGCAGAAAATTTTTTTATTCAATTTGCAACCTGATGGAGGTCAGTATAGATGGACTAATAGACCAAGTCCCACACACTGCTAGAAGCCCAAATATTTTTTCAGAGCTAGATGCAGAAAAAAAATATTTTTAATTTGCAACCTGATGGAGGTCAGTATAGATGGACTAATAGAACAAGTCCCACACGCTGCTAGAAGCCCAAATATTTTTTCAGAGATAAAAGAAGAAAAAAATTATTTTTAATTTGCAACCTGATGGAGGTCAGTATAGATGGACTAATAGACCAAGTCCCACACACTGCAAGAAGCCCAAATATTTTTTCAGAGCTAGATGCAGAAAAAAATTATTTTTAATTTGCAACCTGATGGAGGTCAGTATAGATGGACTAATAGACCAAGTCCCACACACCGCTAGAAGCCCAAATATTTTTTCAGAGCTAGATGCAGAAATTTTTTTTATTCAATTTGCAACCTGATGGAGGTCAGTATAGATGGACTAATAGACCAAGTCCCACACACCGCTAGAAGCCCAAATATTTTTTCAGAGCTAGATGCAGAAAATTTTTTTATTCAATTTGCAACCTGATGGAGGTCAGTATAGATGGACTAATAGACCAAGTCCCACACACCGCTAGAAGCCCAAATATTTTTTCAGAGCTAGATGCAGAAAATTTTTTTATTCAATTTGCAACCTGATGGAGGTCAGTATAGATGGACTAATAGACCAAGTCCCACACACTGCTAGAAGCCCAAATATTTTTTCAGAGCTAGATGCAGAAAAAAATTATTTTTAATTTGCAACCTGATGGAGGTCAGTATAGATGGACTAATAGAACAAGTCCCACACGCTGCTAAAAGCCCAAATATTTTTTCAGAGATAAATGAAGAAAAAAATTATTTTTAATTTGCAACCTGATGGAGGTCAGTATAGATGGACTAATAGACCAAGTCCCACACACTGCTAGAAGCCCAAATATTTTTTCAGAGCTAGATGCAGAAAAAAATTATTTTTAATTTGCAACCTGATGGAGGTCAGTATAGATGGACTAATAGACCAAGTCCCACACACCGCTAGAAGCCCAAATATTTTTTCAGAGCTAGATGCAGAAAAAAATTATATTCAATTTGCAACCTGCTGGAGGTCAGTATAGAAGGACTAATAGAACAAGTCCCACACACTGCTAGAAGCCCAAATATTTTTTCAGAGCTAAATGAAGAAAAAAATTATTTTTAATTTGCAACCTGATGGAGGTCAGTATAGATGGACTAATAGACCAAGTCCCACACACTGCTAGAAGCCCAAATATTTTTTCAGAGCTAGATGCAGAAAAAAATTATTTTTAACTTGCAACCTGATGGAGGTCAGTATAGATGGACTAATAGACCAAGTCCCACACACCGCTAGAAGCCCAAATATTTTTTCAGAGCTAGATGCAGAAATTTTTTTTATTCAATTTGCAACCTGATGGAGGTCAGTATAGATGGACTAATAGACCAAGTCCCACACACCGCTAGAAGCCCAAATATTTTTTCAGAGCTAGATGCAGAAATTTTTTTTATTCAATTTGCAACCTGATGGAGGTCAGTATAGATGGACTAATAGACCAAGTCCCACACACCGCTAGAAGCCCAAATATTTTTTCAGAGCTAGATGCAGAAATTTTTTTTATTCAATTTGCAACCTGATGGAGGTCAGTATAGATGGACTAATAGACCAAGTCCCACACACTGCTAGAAGCCCAAATATTTTTTCAGAGCTAGATGCAGAAAATTTTTTTATTCAATTTGCAACCTGATGGAGGTCAGTATAGATGGACTAATAGACCAAGTCCCACACACTGCTAGAAGCCCAAATATTTTTTCAGAGCTAGATGCAGAAAAAAATTATTTTTAATTTGCAACCTGATGGAGGTCAGTATAGATGGACTAATAGAACAAGTCCCACACGCTGCTAGAAGCCCAAATATTTTTTCAGAGATAAATGAAGAAAAAAATTATTTTTAATTTGCAACCTGATGGAGGTCAGTATAGATGGACTAATAGACCAAGTCCCACACACTGCAAGAAGCCCAAATATTTTTTCAGAGCTAGATGCAGAAAAAAATTATTTTTAATTTGCAACCTGATGGAGGTCAGTATAGATGGACTAATAGACCAAGTCCCACACACCGCTAGAAGCCCAAATATTTTTTCAGAGCTAGATGCAGAAATTTTTTTTATTCAATTTGCAACCTGATGGAGGTCAGTATAGATGGACTAATAGACCAAGTCCCACACACCGCTAGAAGCCCAAATATTTTTTCAGAGCTAGATGCAGAAAATTTTTTTATTCAATTTGCAACCTGATGGAGGTCAGTATAGATGGACTAATAGACCAAGTCCCACACACCGCTAGAAGCCCAAATATTTTTTCAGAGCTAGATGCAGAAATATTTTTTATTCAATTTGCAACCTGATGGAGGTCAGTATAGATGGACTAATAGACCAAGTCCCACACACTGCTAGAAGCCCAAATATTTTTTCAGAGCTAGATGCAGAAAAAAATTATTTTTAATTTGCAACCTGATGGAGGTCAGTATAGATGGACTAATAGAACAAGTCCCACACGCTGCTAAAAGCCCAAATATTTTTTCAGAGATAAATGAAGAAAAAAATTATTTTTAATTTGCAACCTGATGGAGGTCAGTATAGATGGACTAATAGACCAAGTCCCACACACTGCTAGAAGCCCAAATATTTTTTGAGAGCTAGATGCAGAAAAAAATTATTTTTAATTTGCAACCTGATGGAGGTCAGTATAGATGGACTAATAGACCAAGTCCCACACACCGCTAGAAGCCCAAATATTTTTTCAGAGCTAGATGCAGAAAAAAATTATATTCAATTTGCAACCTGCTGGAGGTCAGTATAGAAGGACTAATAGAACAAGTCCCACACACTGCTAGAAGCCCAAATATTTTTTCAGAGCTAAATGAAGAAAAAAATTATTTTTAATTTGCAACCTGATGGAGGTCAGTATAGATGGACTAATAGACCAAGTCCCACACACTGCTAGAAGCCCAAATATTTTTTCAGAGCTAGATGCAGAAAAAAATTATATTCAGTTTGCAACCTGATGGAGGTCAGTATAGATGGACTAATAGAATGATGCTATGCCCAAAAGATTTTACTTCACTAGGTGCAGTAAAAAAATTGGTATTCTATACACAGGTGGTATATCTTGCAACACAGATAGGCTACTCCACTGACTAACACACTCTGCAATAGGCCAAAAAGGATTAGCTTTGCTAGATTCAGCCAAATGCTGTGAAAAAAACTTGCACAGCACTGGCACAGACCTGCCTGGCAAAAACTGATAGGAACTGATGTAACCTAGTCCTGAAAAGGACTCCAATTACAATTAGTCTTTACTCCCACAATCTATCTATTTAAGAGCACAGACCTGCCTGATAAAAGTCGTAGGAAATGCTGTAACCTAGTCCTTAAAAGGACTGCAATCACAACTATTCCCTACTCCCAAGCTATCTGTATACTTGTGCGAAAATTGGCTTGAAATTAACAAGGTATAGCGCACACAGCAACAGCGGTGCCGTCTAACACGCAGCTGCAGCAGTGAGAAAATGGTGGCGACGGGGAAAATGGCTTGGTCTTATAGGGCAAGGACATGTGACATACACTGCCAATCACACATGCCCTTGCTTGTGTGAAAAAAAGCACTTCGCTCCGTGTGTGCGCTGCTGATAGGCTGACAGATTGCACCTCCCCACTGCAAATGCGGGAAAGAGAAAAAAAAATAGAGATCTTCATTGTTCCTGCAGAGATCCATCCCCTGCCCCTCCCCCCGCCCCGCTGTACACTCAAACTGCGTATTAACATTAATTTTCATCATTACTGAGAAAAAATCCAGTTATGATTTTGGTGCACGAACAGTTATCGAACATAACCTCGAACAGCCGAATTTTTCTCAAATTGTTCGTGTTCGCCGACCGGCTCGAACACCGCCCAAAACAGCTCGAATTTGAGATTGGCGAACAGTTCGAGTAGAACAACGCTCATCTCTACTCATGAACTCCTGTTTACAAGATAGTCACATTAACCCAGTTAGCCACTGGAACATTACAGGTGCAAAGTGATGTCAAGAAGGGCAGTGAACAATGAATCACTATTAGGTAAGTTCAAAAATAAATCGATTGGTTTTACTATGATTTTCTTAATGCCAATCTATAAAGCTTATGATGACATATTGCTCTTTATGAACACTTAGTACAGATTCTATCTCACATTTGCACTATCTCAATCCCAAAATCAATGCAAATTTACATTGGTTTTATAGGAAGCTTATTAGTAAGTAAATGAAAAAAAGCTCTCTGAGGATTAGAAATCATGAACTCCTGTTTACAAGTTAAGTGCATTAACCCAGTAAGCCACTGGAACATCACAGGTGCAAAGAGATGTCAAGAAGGGCAGTGAACAATGCATCACTATTAGGTAAGTTCAAAAAGAAATCCATTGGTTTCAATAAGTTATTCTTAATGCCAATCTTTGCAACGCATGATGACGTATTGTTCTTGATGAACACTTAGTACAGATCCTATCTCACATTTGCACTATCTCAATCCCAAAATCAATGCAAATTTCCATTGGCTCTATAGGAAGCTTATTAGTAGGTAAATGAAAAAAATGTCTCAAGGTTTAGAACTCATGAACTCCTCTTTATAAGACAGTCACATTAACCCAGTAATCCACTGGAACATCACAGATGCAAAGTGATGTCAAGAAGGGCAGGGAACAATGAATCACTATTAGTTAAGTTCAAAAAAAAATCCATTGTTTTCACTATGTTGTTCTTAATGCCAATCTTTGCAGCGTATGATGACATATTGTTCTTTATGAACACTTAGTACAGATTCTATCTCACAATTGCACTATCTCACGCCCAAAATCAATGCAAATTTCCATTGGCTCTATAGGAAGCTTATTAGTAAGTAAATGAAAAAATCTCTCTAAGGATTAGAACTCATGAGCTCCTTTTTATGAGACAGTCACATTAACCCAGTAAGCCACTAGAACATCACAGGTGCAAAGTGATGTCAAGAAGGGCAGTGAACAATGAAGCACTATTAGGTAAGTTCAAAAAGAAATCCATTGGTTTTACTATGTTATTCTTAATGCCAATCTAAACAGCTTGTGATGACATATTGTTCTTTATGAACACTTAGTACAGATTCTATCTCACAATTGCACTATCTCAATCCCAAAATCAATGCAAATTTCCATTGGCTCTATAGGAAGCTTATTAGTAAGTAAATGAAAAAATCTCGCCAAGGATTAGAACTCATGAGCTCCTTTTTATGAGACAGTCACATTAACCCAGTAAACCACTGGAACATCACAGGTGCAAAAAGATGTCAAGAAGGACAGTGAACAATGAATCACTATTAGGTAAGTTCAAAAAGAAATCCATTGGTTTTACTATGTTATTCTTAATGCCAATCTAAACAGCTTGTGATGACATATTGTTCTTTATGAACACTTAGTACAGATTCTATCTCACAATTGCACTAGCTCAATCACAAAACCAATGCAAATTTCCATTGGCTTTATAGGAAGCATATTAGTAAGTAAATCTAAAAAAGCTCTCTGAAGATTAGAACTCATGAATTCCTGTTTACAAGACAGTTGTATTAACCCAGTAAGCCACTGAAACACCAGACAAGCAATGTGATGTCAATAAGGGCAGTGAACAATGAATCACTATAAGGTAAGTTCAAAAAGAAATTCATTGGTTTTACTATGTTATTCTTAATGGCAATCTAAACAGCTTGCAATGACATATAGTTCTTTATGAACACTTACCGTAGTACAGATTCTATCTCACAATTGCACTATCTCAATCCCAAAATCAATGCAAATTTCCATTGGCTCGATAGGAAGCTTATTAGTAAGTAAATGAAAAAAAATGTCTTGAGGATTAGAACTCATGAACTCCTGTTTACAAGATAGTCACATTAACTGAGTTAGCCACTGGAACATTACAGGTGCAAAGTGATGTCAAGAAGGGCCGTGAACAATGAATCACTATTAGGTAAGTTCAAAAATAAATCCATTGGTTTTACTATGTTTTTCTTAATGCCAATCTATACAGCTTATGATGACATATTGCTCTTTATGAACACTTAGTACAGATTCTATCTCACATTTGCACTATCTCAATCCCAAAATCAGTGCAAATTTCCATTGGCTCTATAGGAAGCTTATTAGTAAGTAAATGAAAAAAAGCTCTCTGAGGATTAGAAATCATGAACTCCTGTTTAAAAGACAGGTGCATTAACCCAGTAAGCCACTGGAACATCACAGGTGCAAAGTGATGTCAAGAAGGGCAGTGAACAATGAATCACTATTAGGTAAGTTCAAAAAGAAATCCATTGGTTTTACTATGTTATTCTTAATACCAATCTAAACAGCTTGCGTTGACATATAGTTCTTTATGAACACTTACCGTAGTACAGATTGTATCTCACAATTGCACTATCTCAATCCCAAAATCAATGCAAATTTCCATTGGCTCTATAGGAAGCATATTAGTAAGTAAATGAAAAAAAGCTCTCTGAGGATTAGAACTCATAAATTCCTGTTTACAAGACAGTTGCATTAACCCAGTAAGCCACTGAAACACCACACATGCAAAGCGATGTCAATAAGGGCAGTGAACAATGAATCAATATTTGGTAAGTTCAAAAAGAAATCCGTTGGTTTTACTATGTTGTTCTTAATGCCAATCTTTGCAGCGTATGATGACATATTGTTCTTTATGAACACTTAGTACAGATTCTATCTCACAATTGCACTATCTCACGCCCAAAATCAATGCAAATTTCCATTGGCTCTATAGGAAGCTTATTAGTAAGTAAATGAAAAAAGCTCTCCAAGAATTAGATCTCATGAACTCCTTTATATAAGACAGTCACATTAACCCAGTAAGCCACTGGAACATCACAGGTGCAAAGTGATGTCAAGAAGGGCAGTGAACAATGAATCACTATTAGGTAAGTTCAAAAAGAAATCCATTGGTTTTACTATGTTATTCTTAATGCCAATCTAAACAGCTTGTGATGACATATTGTTCTTTATGAACACTTAGTACAGATTCTATCTCACAATTGCACTAGCTCAATCACAAAACCAATGCAAATTTCCATTGGCTCTATAGGAAGCATATTAGTAAGTAAATGAAAAAAAGCTCTCTGAAGATTAGAACTCATGAATTCCTGTTTACAAGACAGTTGCATTAACCCAGTAAGCCACTGAAACACCACACATGCAATGTGATGTCAATAAGGGCAGTGAACAATGAATCACTATTAGGTAAGTTCAAAAAGAAATCCATTGGTTTTACTATAATATTCTTAATGCCAATCTAAACAGCTTGCGATGACATATAGTTCTTTATGAACACTTACCGTAGTACAGATTGTATCTCACAATTGCACTATCTCAATCCCAAAATCAATGCAAATTTCCATTGGCTCTATAGGAAGCTTATTAGTAAGAAAATGAAAAAAATGTCTCGAGGATTAGAACTCATGAACTCCTGTTTACAAGACAGTCACATTAACCCAGTAAGCAACTGGAACATGACAAGTGCAATATAATGACACGAAGGGCAGTGAACAATGAATCACTATTAGTTAAGTTCAAAAAGAAATCCATTGATTTTACTATGTTTTTCTTAACGCCAATCTATACAGCTTATTATGACATATTGCTCTTTATGAACACTTAGTACAGATTCTATCTCACATTTGCACTATCTCAATCCCAAAATCAATGCAAATTTCCATTGGTTCTATAGGAAGATTATTAGTAAGTAAATGAAAAAAAGCTCTCTGAGGATTAGAAATCATGAACTCCTGTTTACAAGACAGGTGCATTAACCCAGTAAGCCACTGGAACATCACAGGTGCAAAAAGATGTCAAGAAGGGCAGTGAACAATGAATCACTATTAGGTAAGTTCAAAAAGAAATCCATTGGTTTCAATAAGTTATTCTTAATGCCAATCTTTGCAACACATGATGACGTATTGTTCTTGATGAACACTTAGTACAGATTCTATCTCACATTTGCACTATCTCAATCCCAAAATCAATGCAAATTTCCATTGGCTCTATAGGAAGCTTATTAGTAGGTAAATGAAAAAATGTCTCGAGGTTTAGAACTCATGAACTCCTGTTTATAAGACAGTCACATTAACCCAGTAATCCACTGGAACATCACAGGTGCAAAGTGATGTCAAGAAGGGCAGGGAACAATGAATCACTATTAGTTAAGTTCAAAAAGAAATCCATTGTTTTCACTATGTTGTTCTTAATGCCAATCTTTGCAGCGTATAATGACATATTGTTCTTTATGAACACTTAGTACAGATTCTATCTCACAATTGCAATATCTCAAGCCCAAAATCAATGCAAATTTCCATTGGCTCTATAGGAAGCTTATTAGTAAGTAAATGAAAAAATCTCTCTAAGGATTAGAACTCATGAGCTCCTTTTTATGAGACAGTCACATTAACCCAGTAAGCCACTAGAACATCACAGGTGCAAAGTGATGTCAAGAAGGGCAGTGAACAATGAAGCACTATTAGGTAAGTTCAAAAAGAAATCCATTGGTTTTACTATGTTATTCTTAATGCCAATCTAAACAGCTTGTGATGACATATTGTTCTTTATGAACACTTAGTACAGATTCTATCTCACAATTGCACTATCTCAATCCCAAAATCAATGCAAATTTCCATTGGCTCTATAGGAAGCTTATTAGTAAGTAAATGAAAAAATCTCGCCAAGGATTAGAACTCATGAGCTCCTTTTTATGAGACAGTCACATTAACCCAGTAAACCACTGGAACATCACAGGTGCAAAAAGATGTCAAGAAGGACAGTGAACAATGAATCACTATTAGGTAAGTTCAAAAAGAAATCCATTGGTTTTACTATGTTATTCTTAATGCCAATCTAAACAGCTTGTGATGACATATTGTTCTTTATGAACACTTAGTACAGATTCTATCTCACAATTGCACTAGCTCAATCACAAAACCAATGCAAATTTCCATTGGCTTTATAGGAAGCATATTAGTAAGTAAATCTAAAAAAGCTCTCTGAAGATTAGAACTCATGAATTCCTGTTTACAAGACAGTTGTATTAACCCAGTAAGCCACTGAAACACCAGACAAGCAATGTGATGTCAATAAGGGCAGTGAACAATGAATCACTATAAGGTAAGTTCAAAAAGAAATTCATTGGTTTTACTATGTTATTCTTAATGGCAATCTAAACAGCTTGCAATGACATATAGTTCTTTATGAACACTTACCGTAGTACAGATTCTATCTCACAATTGCACTATCTCAATCCCAAAATCAATGCAAATTTCCATTGGCTCGATAGGAAGCTTATTAGTAAGTAAATGAAAAAAAATGTCTTGAGGATTAGAACTCATGAACTCCTGTTTACAAGATAGTCACATTAACTGAGTTAGCCACTGGAACATTACAGGTGCAAAGTGATGTCAAGAAGGGCCGTGAACAATGAATCACTATTAGGTAAGTTCAAAAATAAATCCATTGGTTTTACTATGTTTTTCTTAATGCCAATCTATACAGCTTATGATGACATATTGCTCTTTATGAACACTTAGTACAGATTCTATCTCACATTTGCACTATCTCAATCCCAAAATCAGTGCAAATTTCCATTGGCTCTATAGGAAGCTTATTAGTAAGTAAATGAAAAAAAGCTCTCTGAGGATTAGAAATCATGAACTCCTGTTTAAAAGACAGGTGCATTAACCCAGTAAGCCACTGGAACATCACAGGTGCAAAGTGATGTCAAGAAGGGCAGTGAACAATGAATCACTATTAGGTAAGTTCAAAAAGAAATCCATTGGTTTTACTATGTTATTCTTAATACCAATCTAAACAGCTTGCGTTGACATATAGTTCTTTATGAACACTTACCGTAGTACAGATTGTATCTCACAATTGCACTATCTCAATCCCAAAATCAATGCAAATTTCCATTGGCTCTATAGGAAGCATATTAGTAAGTAAATGAAAAAAAGCTCTCTGAGGATTAGAACTCATAAATTCCTGTTTACAAGACAGTTGCATTAACCCAGTAAGCCACTGAAACACCACACATGCAAAGCGATGTCAATAAGGGCAGTGAACAATGAATCAATATTAGGTAAGTTCAAAAAGAAATCCGTTGGTTTTACTATGTTGTTCTTAATGCCAATCTTTGCAGCGTATGATGACATATTGTTCTTTATGAACACTTAGTACAGATTCTATCTCACAATTGCACTATCTCACGCCCAAAATCAATGCAAATTTCCATTGGCTCTATAGGAAGCTTATTAGTAAGTAAATGAAAAAAGCTCTCCAAGAATTAGATCTCATGAACTCCTTTATATAAGACAGTCACATTAACCCAGTAAGCCACTGGAACATCACAGGTGCAAAGTGATGTCAAGAAGGGCAGTGAACAATGAATCACTATTAGGTAAGTTCAAAAAGAAATCCATTGGTTTTACTATGTTATTCTTAATGCCAATCTAAACAGCTTGTGATGACATATTGTTCTTTATGAACACTTAGTACAGATTCTATCTCACAATTGCACTAGCTCAATCACAAAACCAATGCAAATTTCCATTGGCTCTATAGGAAGCATATTAGTAAGTAAATGAAAAAAAGCTCTCTGAAGATTAGAACTCATGAATTCCTGTTTACAAGACAGTTGCATTAACCCAGTAAGCCACTGAAACACCACACATGCAATGTGATGTCAATAAGGGCAGTGAACAATGAATCACTATTAGGTAAGTTCAAAAAGAAATCCATTGGTTTTACTATAATATTCTTAATGCCAATCTAAACAGCTTGCGATGACATATAGTTCTTTATGAACACTTACCGTAGTACAGATTGTATCTCACAATTGCACTATCTCAATCCCAAAATCAATGCAAATTTCCATTGGCTCTATAGGAAGCTTATTAGTAAGAAAATGAAAAAAATGTCTCGAGGATTAGAACTCATGAACTCCTGTTTACAAGACAGTCACATTAACCCAGTAAGCAACTGGAACATGACAAGTGCAATATAATGACACGAAGGGCAGTGAACAATGAATCACTATTAGTTAAGTTCAAAAAGAAATCCATTGATTTTACTATGTTTTTCTTAACGCCAATCTATACAGCTTATTATGACATATTGCTCTTTATGAACACTTAGTACAGATTCTATCTCACATTTGCACTATCTCAATCCCAAAATCAATGCAAATTTCCATTGGTTCTATAGGAAGATTATTAGTAAGTAAATGAAAAAAAGCTCTCTGAGGATTAGAAATCATGAACTCCTGTTTACAAGACAGGTGCATTAACCCAGTAAGCCACTGGAACATCACAGGTGCAAAAAGATGTCAAGAAGGGCAGTGAACAATGAATCACTATTAGGTAAGTTCAAAAAGAAATCCATTGGTTTCAATAAGTTATTCTTAATGCCAATCTTTGCAACACATGATGACGTATTGTTCTTGATGAACACTTAGTACAGATTCTATCTCACATTTGCACTATCTCAATCCCAAAATCAATGCAAATTTCCATTGGCTCTATAGGAAGCTTATTAGTAGGTAAATGAAAAAATGTCTCGAGGTTTAGAACTCATGAACTCCTGTTTATAAGACAGTCACATTAACCCAGTAATCCACTGGAACATCACAGGTGCAAAGTGATGTCAAGAAGGGCAGGGAACAATGAATCACTATTAGTTAAGTTCAAAAAGAAATCCATTGTTTTCACTATGTTGTTCTTAATGCCAATCTTTGCAGCGTATGATGACATATTGTTCTTTATGAACACTTAGTACAGATTCTATCTCACAATTGCAATATCTCAAGCCCAAAATCAATGCAAATTTCCATTGGCTCTATAGGAAGCTTATTAGTAAGTAAATGAAAAAATCTCTCTAAGGATTAGAACTCATGAGCTCCTTTTTATGAGACAGTCACATTAACCCAGTAAGCCACTAGAACATCACAGGTGCAAAGTGATGTCAAGAAGGGCAGTGAACAATGAAGCACTATTAGGTAAGTTCAAAAAGAAATCCATTGGTTTTACTATGTTATTCTTAATGCCAATCTAAACAGCTTGTGATGACATATTGTTCTTTATGAACACTTAGTACAGATTCTATCTCACAATTGCACTATCTCAATCCCAAAATCAATGCAAATTTCCATTGGCTCTATAGGAAGCTTATTAGTAAGTAAATGAAAAAATCTCGCCAAGGATTAGAACTCATGAGCTCCTTTTTATGAGACAGTCACATTAACCCAGTAAACCACTGGAACATCACAGGTGCAAAAAGATGTCAAGAAGGACAGTGAACAATGAATCACTATTAGGTAAGTTCAAAAAGAAATCCATTGGTTTTACTATGTTATTCTTAATGCCAATCTAAACAGCTTGTGATGACATATTGTTCTTTATGAACACTTAGTACAGATTCTATCTCACAATTGCACTAGCTCAATCACAAAACCAATGCAAATTTCCATTGGCTTTATAGGAAGCATATTAGTAAGTAAATCTAAAAAAGCTCTCTGAAGATTAGAACTCATGAATTCCTGTTTACAAGACAGTTGTATTAACCCAGTAAGCCACTGAAACACCAGACAAGCAATGTGATGTCAATAAGGGCAGTGAACAATGAATCACTATAAGGTAAGTTCAAAAAGAAATTCATTGGTTTTACTATGTTATTCTTAATGGCAATCTAAACAGCTTGCAATGACATATAGTTCTTTATGAACACTTACCGTAGTACAGATTCTATCTCACAATTGCACTATCTCAATCCCAAAATCAATGCAAATTTCCATTGGCTCGATAGGAAGCTTATTAGTAAGTAAATGAAAAAAAATGTCTTGAGGATTAGAACTCATGAACTCCTGTTTACAAGATAGTCACATTAACTGAGTTAGCCACTGGAACATTACAGGTGCAAAGTGATGTCAAGAAGGGCCGTGAACAATGAATCACTATTAGGTAAGTTCAAAAATAAATCCATTGGTTTTACTATGTTTTTCTTAATGCCAATCTATACAGCTTATGATGACATATTGCTCTTTATGAACACTTAGTACAGATTCTATCTCACATTTGCACTATCTCAATCCCAAAATCAGTGCAAATTTCCATTGGCTCTATAGGAAGCTTATTAGTAAGTAAATGAAAAAAAGCTCTCTGAGGATTAGAAATCATGAACTCCTGTTTAAAAGACAGGTGCATTAACCCAGTAAGCCACTGGAACATCACAGGTGCAAAGTGATGTCAAGAAGGGCAGTGAACAATGAATCACTATTAGGTAAGTTCAAAAAGAAATCCATTGGTTTTACTATGTTATTCTTAATACCAATCTAAACAGCTTGCGTTGACATATAGTTCTTTATGAACACTTACCGTAGTACAGATTGTATCTCACAATTGCACTATCTCAATCCCAAAATCAATGCAAATTTCCATTGGCTCTATAGGAAGCATATTAGTAAGTAAATGAAAAAAAGCTCTCTGAGGATTAGAACTCATAAATTCCTGTTTACAAGACAGTTGCATTAACCCAGTAAGCCACTGAAACACCACACATGCAAAGCGATGTCAATAAGGGCAGTGAACAATGAATCAATATTAGGTAAGTTCAAAAAGAAATCCGTTGGTTTTACTATGTTGTTCTTAATGCCAATCTTTGCAGCGTATGATGACATATTGTTCTTTATGAACACTTAGTACAGATTCTATCTCACAATTGCACTATCTCACGCCCAAAATCAATGCAAATTTCCATTGGCTCTATAGGAAGCTTATTAGTAAGTAAATGAAAAAAGCTCTCCAAGAATTAGATCTCATGAACTCCTTTATATAAGACAGTCACATTAACCCAGTAAGCCACTGGAACATCACAGGTGCAAAGTGATGTCAAGAAGGGCAGTGAACAATGAATCACTATTAGGTAAGTTCAAAAAGAAATCCATTGGTTTTACTATGTTATTCTTAATGCCAATCTAAACAGCTTGTGATGACATATTGTTCTTTATGAACACTTAGTACAGATTCTATCTCACAATTGCACTAGCTCAATCACAAAACCAATGCAAATTTCCATTGGCTCTATAGGAAGCATATTAGTAAGTAAATGAAAAAAAGCTCTCTGAAGATTAGAACTCATGAATTCCTGTTTACAAGACAGTTGCATTAACCCAGTAAGCCACTGAAACACCACACATGCAATGTGATGTCAATAAGGGCAGTGAACAATGAATCACTATTAGGTAAGTTCAAAAAGAAATCCATTGGTTTTACTATAATATTCTTAATGCCAATCTAAACAGCTTGCGATGACATATAGTTCTTTATGAACACTTACCGTAGTACAGATTGTATCTCACAATTGCACTATCTCAATCCCAAAATCAATGCAAATTTCCATTGGCTCTATAGGAAGCTTATTAGTAAGAAAATGAAAAAAATGTCTCGAGGATTAGAACTCATGAACTCCTGTTTACAAGACAGTCACATTAACCCAGTAAGCAACTGGAACATGACAAGTGCAATATAATGACACGAAGGGCAGTGAACAATGAATCACTATTAGTTAAGTTCAAAAAGAAATCCATTGATTTTACTATGTTTTTCTTAACGCCAATCTATACAGCTTATTATGACATATTGCTCTTTATGAACACTTAGTACAGATTCTATCTCACATTTGCACTATCTCAATCCCAAAATCAATGCAAATTTCCATTGGTTCTATAGGAAGATTATTAGTAAGTAAATGAAAAAAAGCTCTCTGAGGATTAGAAATCATGAACTCCTGTTTACAAGACAGGTGCATTAACCCAGTAAGCCACTGGAACATCACAGGTGCAAAAAGATGTCAAGAAGGGCAGTGAACAATGAATCACTATTAGGTAAGTTCAAAAAGAAATCCATTGGTTTCAATAAGTTATTCTTAATGCCAATCTTTGCAACACATGATGACGTATTGTTCTTGATGAACACTTAGTACAGATTCTATCTCACATTTGCACTATCTCAATCCCAAAATCAATGCAAATTTCCATTGGCTCTATAGGAAGCTTATTAGTAGGTAAATGAAAAAATGTCTCGAGGTTTAGAACTCATGAACTCCTGTTTATAAGACAGTCACATTAACCCAGTAATCCACTGGAACATCACAGGTGCAAAGTGATGTCAAGAAGGGCAGGGAACAATGAATCACTATTAGTTAAGTTCAAAAAGAAATCCATTGTTTTCACTATGTTGTTCTTAATGCCAATCTTTGCAGCGTATGATGACATATTGTTCTTTATGAACACTTAGTACAGATTCTATCTCACAATTGCACTATCCCAAGCCCAAAATCAATGCAAATTTCCATTGGCTCTAAAGGAAGCTTATTAGTAAGTAAATGAAAAAATCTCTCCAAGGATTAGAACTCATGAGCTCCTTTTTATGAGACAGTCACATTAACCCAGTAAGCCACTAGAACATCACAGGTGCAAAGTGATGTCAAGAAGGGCAGTGAACAATGAATCACTATTAGGTAAGTTCAAAAAGAAATCCATTGGTTTTACTATGTTATTCTTAATGCCAATCTAAACAGCTTGTGATGACATATTGTTCTTTATGAACACTTAGTACAGATTCTATCTCACAATTGCACTATCTCAATCCCAAAATCAATGCAAATTTCCATTGGCTCTATAGGAAGCTTATTAGTAAGTAAATGAAAAAATCTCGCCAAGGATTAGAACTCATGAGCTCCTTTTTATGAGACAGTCACATTAACCCAGTAAACCACTGGAACATCACAGGTGCAAAAAGATGTCAAGAAGGACAGTGAACAATGAATCACTATTAGGTAAGTTCAAAAAGAAATCCATTGGTTTTACTATGTTATTCTTAATGCCAATCTAAACAGCTTGTGATGACATATTGTTCTTTATGAACACTTAGTACAGATTCTATCTCACAATTGCACTAGCTCAATCACAAAACCAATGCAAATTTCCATTGGCTTTATAGGAAGCATATTAGTAAGTAAATCTAAAAAAGCTCTCTGAAGATTAGAACTCATGAATTCCTGTTTACAAGACAGTTGTATTAACCCAGTAAGCCACTGAAACACCAGACAAGCAATGTGATGTCAATAAGGGCAGTGAACAATGAATCACTATAAGGTAAGTTCAAAAAGAAATTCATTGGTTTTACTATGTTATTCTTAATGGCAATCTAAACAGCTTGCAATGACATATAGTTCTTTATGAACACTTACCGTAGTACAGATTCTATCTCACAATTGCACTATCTCAATCCCAAAATCAATGCAAATTTCCATTGGCTCGATAGGAAGCTTATTAGTAAGTAAATGAAAAAAAAATGTCTTGAGGATTAGAACTCATGAACTCCTGTTTACAAGATAGTCACATTAACTGAGTTAGACACTGGAACATTACAGGTGCAAAGTGATGTCAAGAAGGGCCGTGAACAATGAATCACTATTAGGTAAGTTCAAAAATAAATCCATTGGTTTTACTATGTTTTTCTTAATGCCAATCTATACAGCTTATGATGACATATTGCTCTTTATGAACACTTAGTACAGATTCTATCTCACATTTGCACTATCTCAATCCCAAAATCAGTGCAAATTTCCATTGGCTCTATAGGAAGCTTATTAGTAAGTAAATGAAAAAAAGCTCTCTGAGGATTAAAAATCATGAACTCCTGTTTAAAAGACAGGTGCATTAACCCAGTAAGCCACTGGAACATCACAGGTGCAAAGTGATGTCAAGAAGGGCAGTGAACAATGAATCACTATTAGGTAAGTTCAAAAAGAAATCCATTGGTTTTACTATGTTATTCTTAATACCAATCTAAACAGCTTGCGTTGACATATAGTTCTTTATGAACACTTACCGTAGTACAGATTGTATCTCACAATTGCACTATCTCAATCCCAAAATCAATGCAAATTTCCATTGGCTCTATAGGAAGCATATTAGTAAGTAAATGAAAAAAAGCTCTCTGAGGATTAGAACTCATAAATTCCTGTTTACAAGACAGTTGCATTAACCCAGTAAGCCACTGAAACACCACACATGCAAAGCGATGTCAATAAGGGCAGTGAACAATGAATCAATATTAGGTAAGTTCAAAAAGAAATCCGTTGGTTTTACTATGTTGTACTTAATGCCAATCTTTGCAGCGTATGATGACATATTGTTCTTTATGAACACTTAGTACAGATTCTATCTCACAATTGCACTATCTCAATCCCAAAATTAATGCAAATTTCCATTGGCTCTATAGGAAGCTTATTAGTAAGTAAACGAAAAAATATCTCGAGGATTAGAACTCATGAACTCCTGTTTACAAGACAGTCACATTAACCCAGTTAGCCACTGGAACATGACAGGTGCAGAGTGATGACAGGTGCAAAGTGATTTCAAGAAGGGCAGTGAACAATGAATCACTATTAGGTAAGTCCAAAAATAAATCGATTGGTTTTACTATGTTTTTCTTAATGCCAATCTATAAAGCTTATGATGACATATTGCTCTTTATGAACACTTAGTACAGATTCTATCTCACATTTGCACTATCTCAATCCCAAAATCAATGCAAATTTCCATTGGTTCTATAGGAAGCTTATTAGTAAGTAAATGAAAAAAAGCTCTCTGAGGATTAGAAATCATGAACTCCTGTTTAAAAGACAGGTGCATTAACCCAGTAAGCCACTGGAACATCACAGGTGCAAAGTGTTGTCAAGAAGGGCAGTGAACAATGAATCAATATTAAGTAAGTTCAAAAAGAAATCTGTTGGTTTTACTATGTTGTTCTTAATGCCAATCTTTGCGTATGATGACATATTATTCTTTATGAACACTTAGTACAGATTCTATCTCACAATTTCACTATCTCAATCCCAAAAATAATGCAAATTTCCATTGGCTCTATAGGAAGCTTATTAGTAAGTAAACGAAAAAATGTCTTGAGGATTAGAACTCATGAACTCCTGTTTACAAGACAGCCACATTAACCCAGTTAGCCACTGGAACATGACAGGTGCAAAATGATGACAGGTGCAAAGTGATGTCAAGAAGGGCAGTGAACAATGAATCCCTATTAGGTAAGTTCAAAAAGAAATCCATAGGTTTTACTATGTTTTTCTTAACGCCAACCTATACAGCTTATGATGACACATTGCTCTTTATGAACACTTAGTACAGATTCTATCTCATATTTGCACCATCTCAATCCCAAAATCAATGCAAATTTCCATTGGCTCTATAGGAAGCTTATTAGTAAGTAAATGAAAAAAATGTCTCGAGGTTTAGAACTCATGAACTCTTGTTTATAAGACAGACACATTAACCCAGTAATCCACTGGAACATCACAGGTGCAAAGTCATGTCAAGAAGGGCAGTGAACAATGAATAACTATTAGGTAAGTTCAAAAAGAAATACATTGGTTTTACTATGTTATTCTTAATGCCAATCTAAACAACTTGTGATGACATATTGTTCTTTATGAACACTTAGTACAGATTCTATCTCACATGTGCACTATCTCAAACCCAAAATCAATGCAAATTTATGAACACTTAGTACAGATTCTATCTCACATTTGCACTATCTCAATCCCAAAATCAATGCAAATTTCCATTGGTTCTATAGGAAGCTTATTAGTAAGTAAATGAAAAAAAGCTCTCTAAGGATTAGAAATCATGAACTCCTGTTTACAAGACAGGTGCATTAACCCAGTAAGCCACTGGAACATCACAGGTGCAAAGAAATGTCAAGAAGGGCAGTGAACAATGAATCACTATTAGGTAAGTTCAAAAAGAAATCCATTGGTTTCAATAAGTTATTCTTAATGCCAATCTTTGCAGCGTATGATGACATATTGTTCTTTATGAACACTTAGTACAGATTCTATCTCACAATTGCACTATCTCAATCCCAAAATTAATGCAAATTTCCATTGGCTCTATAGGAAGCTTATTAGTAAGTAAACGAAAAAATGTCTCGAGGATTAGAACTCATGAACTCCTGTTTACAAAATAGTCACATTAACCCAGTTAGCCAGTGGAACATTACAGTTGCAAAGTGATGTCAAGAAGGGCAGTGAACAATGAATCACTATTAGGTAAGTTCAAAAATAAATACATTGGTTTTACTATGTTTTTCTTAATGCCAATCTATACAGCTTATGATGACATATTGCTCTTTATGAACACTTAGTACAGATTCTATCTCACATTTGCACTATCTCAATCCCAAAATCAATGCAAATTTCCATTGGCTCTATAGGAAGCTTATTAGTAAGTAAATGAAAGAAAGCTCTCTGAGCATTAGAAATCACGAACTCCTGTTTAAAAGACAGATGCATTAACCCAGTAAGCCACTGGAACATCACAGGTGTGAAGTGATGTCAAGAAGGGCAGTGAACAATGAATCACTATTAGGTAAGTTCAAAAAGAAATCCATTGGTTTCAATAAGTTATTCTTAATGCCAATCTTTGCAGTGCATGATGACGTATTGTTCTTGATGAACACTTAGTACAGATTCTATCTCACATTTGCACTATCTCAAGCCCAAAATCCATGCAAATTTCCATTGGCTCTATAGGAAGCACATTAGTAAGTAAATGAAAAAAAGCTCTCTGAGGATTAGAACTCATGAACTCCTGTTTACAAGACAGTCACATTAACCCAGTTAGCCACTGGAACATGAGAGGTGCAAAATGATGACAGGTGCAAAGTGATGTCAAGAAGGGCAGTGAACAATGAATCCCTATTAGGTAAGTTCAAAAAGAAATCCATAGGTTTTACTATGTTTTTCTTAACGCCAACCTATACAGCTTATGATGACACATTGCTCTTTATGAACACTTAGTACAGATTCTATCTCATATTTGCACCATCTCAATCCCAAAATCAATGCAAATTTCCATTGGCTCTATAGGAAGCTTATTAGTAAGTAAATGAAAAAAATGTCTCGAGGTTTAGAACTCATGAACTCTTGTTTATAAGACAGACACATTAACCCAGTAATCCACTGGAACATCACAGGTGCAAAGTCATGTCAAGAAGGGCAGTGAACAATGAATAACTATTAGGTAAGTTCAAAAAGAAATACATTGGTTTTACTATGTTATTCTTAATGCCAATCTAAACAACTTGTGATGACATATTGTTCTTTATGAACACTTAGTACAGATTCTATCTCACATGTGCACTATCTCAAACCCAAAATCAATGCAAATTTATGAACACTTAGTACAGATTCTATCTCACATTTGCACTATCTCAATCCCAAAATCAATGCAAATTTCCATTGGTTCTATAGGAAGCTTATTAGTAAGTAAATGAAAAAAAGCTCTCTGAGGATTAGAAATCATAAACTCCTGTTTAAAAGACAGGTGCATTAACCCAGTAAGCCACTGGAACATCACAGGTGCAAAGTGATGTCAAGAAGGGCAGTGAACATTGAATCAATATTAGGTAAGTTCAAAAAGAAATCTGTTGGTTTTACTATGTTGTTCTTAATGCCAATCTTTGCGCATGATGACATATTGTTCTTTATGAACACTTAGTACAGATTCTATCTCACAATTGCACTATCTCAATCCCAAAATTAATGCAAATTTCCATTGGCTCTATAGGAAGCTTATTAGTAAGTAAACGAAAAAATGTCTCGAGGATTAGAACTCATGAACTCCTGTTTACAAGACAGTAACATTAACCCAGTTAGCCACTGAAACATGACAGGTGCAGAGTGATGACAGGTGCAAAGTGATGTCAAGAAGGTAGTGAACAATGAATCACTATTAGGTAAGTTCAAAAATAAATCGATTGGTTTTACTATGTTTTTCTTAATGCCAATCTATACAGCTTATGATGACATATTGCTCTTTATGAACACTTAGTACAGATTCTATCTCACATTTGCACTATCTCAATCCCAAAATCAATGCAAATTTCCATTGGTTCCATAGGAAGCTTATTAGTAAGTAAATGAAAAAAAGCTCTCTAAGGATTAGAAATCATGAACTCCTGTTTACAAGACAGGTGCATTAACCCAGTAAGCCACTGGAACATCACAGGTGCAAAGAAATGTCAAGAAGGGCAGTGAACAATGAATCACTATTAGGTAAGTTCAAAAAGAAATCCATTGGTTTCAATAAGTTATTCTTAATACCAATCTTTGCAGCGTATGATGACATATTGTTCTTTATGAACACTTAGTACAGATTCTATCTCACAATTGCACTATCTCAATCCCAAAATTAATGCAAATTTCCATTGGCTCTATAGGAAGCTTATTAGTAAGTAAACGAAAAAATGTCTCGAGGATTAGAACTCATGAACTCCTGTTTACAAAATAGTCACATTAACCCAGTTAGCCAGTGGAACATTACAGTTGCAAAGTGATGTCAAGAAGTGCAGTGAACAATGAATCACTATTAGGTAAGTTCAAAAATAAATACATTGGTTTTACTATGTTTTTCTTAATGCCAATCTATACAGCTTATGATGACATATTGCTCTTTATGAACACTTAGTACAGATTCTATCTCACATTTGCACTATCTCAATCCCAAAATCAATGCAAATTTCCATTGGCTCTATAGGAAGCTTATTAGTAAGTAAATGAAAGAAAGCTCTCTGAGGATTAGAAATCACGAACTCTTGTTTAAAAGACAGATGCATTAACCCAGTAAGCCACTGGAACATCACAGGTGTGAAGTGATGTCAAGAAGGGCAGTGAACAATGAATCACTATTAGGTAAGTTCAAAAAGAAATCCATTGGTTTCAATAAGTTATTCTTAATGCCAATCTTTGCAGTGCATGATGACGTATTGTTCTTGATGAACACTTAGTACAGATTCTATCTCACATTTGCACTATCTCAAGCCCAAAATCCATGCAAATTTCCATTGGCTCTATAGGAAGCACATTAGTAAGTAAATGAAAAAAAGCTCTCTGAGGATTAGAACTCATGAACTCCTGTTTACAAGACAGTCACATTAACCCAGTTAGCCACTGGAACATGAGAGGTGCAAAATGATGACAGGTGCAAAGTGATGTCAAGAAGGGCAGTGAACAATGAATCCCTATTAGGTAAGTTCAAAAAGAAATCCATAGGTTTTACTATGTTTTTCTTAACGCCAACCTATACAGCTTATGATGACACATTGCTCTTTATGAACACTTAGTACAGATTCTATCTCATATTTGCACCATCTCAATCCCAAAATCAATGCAAATTTCCATTGGCTCTATAGGAAGCTTATTAGTAAGTAAATGAAAAAAATGTCTCGAGGTTTAGAACTCATGAACTCTTGTTTATAAGACAGACACATTAACCCAGTAATCCACTGGAACATCACAGGTGCAAAGTCATGTCAAGAAGGGCAGTGAACAATGAATAACTATTAGGTAAGTTCAAAAAGAAATACATTGGTTTTACTATGTTATTCTTAATGCCAATCTAAACAACTTGTGATGACATATTGTTCTTTATGAACACTTAGTACAGATTCTATCTCACATGTGCACTATCTCAAACCCAAAATCAATGCAAATTTATGAACACTTAGTACAGATTCTATCTCACATTTGCACTATCTCAATCCCAAAATCAATGCAAATTTCCATTGGTTCTATAGGAAGCTTATTAGTAAGTAAATGAAAAAAAGCTCTCTGAGGATTAGAAATCATAAACTCCTGTTTAAAAGACAGGTGCATTAACCCAGTAAGCCACTGGAACATCACAGGTGCAAAGTGATGTCAAGAAGGGCAGTGAACATTGAATCAATATTAGGTAAGTTCAAAAAGAAATCTGTTGGTTTTACTATGTTGTTCTTAATGCCAATCTTTGCGCATGATGACATATTGTTCTTTATGAACACTTAGTACAGATTCTATCTCACAATTGCACTATCTCAATCCCAAAATTAATGCAAATTTCCATTGGCTCTATAGGAAGCTTATTAGTAAGTAAACGAAAAAATGTCTCGAGGATTAGAACTCATGAACTCCTGTTTACAAAATAGTCACATTAACCCAGTTAGCCAGTGGAACATTACAGTTGCAAAGTGATGTCAAGAAGGGCAGTGAACAATGAATCACTATTAGGTAAGTTCAAAAATAAATACATTGGTTTTACTATGTTTTTCTTAATGCCAATCTATACAGCTTATGATGACATATTGCTCTTTATGAACACTTAGTACAGATTCTATCTCACATTTGCACTATCTCAATCCCAAAATCAATGCAAATTTCCATTGGCTCTATAGGAAGCTTATTAGTAAGTAAATGAAAGAAAGCTCTCTGAGGATTAGAAATCACGAACTCTTGTTTAAAAGACAGATGCATTAACCCAGTAAGCCACTGGAACATCACAGGTGTGAAGTGATGTCAAGAAGGGCAGTGAACAATGAATCACTATTAGGTAAGTTCAAAAAGAAATCCATTGGTTTCAATAAGTTATTCTTAATGCCAATCTTTGCAGTGCATGATGACGTATTGTTCTTGATGAACACTTAGTACAGATTCTATCTCACATTTGCACTATCTCAAGCCCAAAATCCATGCAAATTTCCATTGGCTCTATAGGAAGCACATTAGTAAGTAAATGAAAAAAAGCTCTCTGAGGATTAGAACTCATGAACTCCTGTTTACAAGACAGTCACATTAACCCAGTTAGCCACTGGAACATGACAGGTGCAAAATGATGACAGGTGCAAAATGATGACAGGTGCAAAGTGATGTCAAGAAGGGCAGTGAACAATGAATCCCTATTAGGTAAGTTCAAAAAGAAATCCATAGGTTTTACTATGTTTTTCTTAACGGCAACCTATACAGCTTATGATGACACATTGCTCTTTATGAACACTTAGTACAGATTCTATCTCATATTTGCACCATCTCAATCCCAAAATCAATGCAAATTTCCATTGGCTCTATAGGAAGCTTATTAGTAAGTAAATGAAAAAAATGTCTCGAGGTTTAGAACTCATGAACTCTTGTTTATAAGACAGACACATTAACCCAGTAATCCACTGGAACATCACAGGTGCAAAGTCATGTCAAGAAGGGCAGTGAACAATGAATAACTATTAGGTAAGTTCAAAAAGAAATACATTGGTTTTACTATGTTATTCTTAATGCCAATCTAAACAACTTGTGATGACATATTGTTCTTTATGAACACTTAGTACAGATTCTATCTCACATGTGCACTATCTCAAACCCAAAATCAATGCAAATTTATGAACACTTAGTACAGATTCTATCTCACATTTGCACTATCTCAATCCCAAAATCAATGCAAATTTCCATTGGTTCTATAGGAAGCTTATTAGTAAGTAAATGAAAAAAAGCTCTCTGAGGATTAGAAATCATAAACTCCTGTTTAAAAGACAGGTGCATTAACCCAGTAAGCCACTGGAACATCACAGGTGCAAAGTGATGTCAAGAAGGGCAGTGAACATTGAATCAATATTAGGTAAGTTCAAAAAGAAATCTGTTGGTTTTACTATGTTGTTCTTAATGCCAATCTTTGCGCATGATGACATATTGTTCTTTATGAACACTTAGTACAGATTCTATCTCACAATTGCACTATCTCAATCCCAAAATTAATGCAAATTTCCATTGGCTCTATAGGAAGCTTATTAGTAAGTAAACGAAAAAATGTCTCGAGGATTAGAACTCATGAACTCCTGTTTACAAGACAGTAACATTAACCCAGTTAGCCACTGAAACATGACAGGTGCAGAGTGATGACAGGTGCAAAGTGATGTCAAGAAGGTAGTGAACAATGAATCACTATTAGGTAAGTTCAAAAATAAATCGATTGGTTTTACTATGTTTTTCTTAATGCCAATCTATACAGCTTATGATGACATATTGCTCTTTATGAACACTTAGTACAGATTCTATCTCACATTTGCACTATCTCAATCCCAAAATCAATGCAAATTTCCATTGGTTCTATAGGAAGCTTATTAGTAAGTAAATGAAAAAAAGCTCTCTAAGGATTAGAAATCATGAACTCCTGTTTACAAGACAGGTGCATTAACCCAGTAAGCCACTGGAACATCACAGGTGCAAAGAAATGTCAAGAAGGGCAGTGAACAATGAATCACTATTAGGTAAGTTCAAAAAGAAATCCATTGGTTTCAATAAGTTATTCTTAATGCCAATCTTTGCAGCGTATGATGACATATTGTTCTTTATGAACACTTAGTACAGATTCTATCTCACACTTGCACTATCTCAATCCCAAAATTAATGCAAATTTCCATTGGCTCTATAGGAAGCTTATTAGTAAGTAAACGAAAAAATGTCTTGAGGATTAGAACTCATGAACTCCTGTTTACAAAATAGTCACATTAACCCAGTTAGCCAGTGGAACATTACAGTTGCAAAGTGATGTCAAGAAGGGCAGTGAACAATGAATCACTATTAGGTAAGTTCAAAAATAAATACATTGGTTTTACTATGTTTTTCTTAATGCCAATCTATACAGCTTATGATGACATATTGCTCTTTATGAACACTTAGTACAGATTCTATCTCACATTTGCACTATCTCAATCCCAAAATCAATGCAAATTTCCATTGGCTCTATAGGAAGCTTATTAGTAAGTAAATGAAAGAAAGCTCTCTGAGGATTAGAAATCACGAACTCTTGTTTAAAAGACAGATGCATTAACCCAGTAAGCCACTGGAACATCACAGGTGTGAAGTGATGTCAAGAAGGGCAGTGAACAATGAATCACTATTAGGTAAGTTCAAAAAGAAATCCATTGGTTTCAATAAGTTATTCTTAATGCCAATCTTTGCAGTGCATGATGACGTATTGTTCTTGATGAACACTTAGTACAGATTCTATCTCACATTTGCACTATCTCAAGCCCAAAATCCATGCAAATTTCCATTGGCTCTATAGGAAGCACATTAGTAAGTAAATGAAAAAAAGCTCTCTGAGGATTAGAACTCATGAACTCCTGTTTACAAGACAGTCACATTAACCCAGTTAGCCACTGGAACATGACAGGTGCAAAATGATGACAGGTGCAAAGTGATGTCAAGAAGGGCAGTGAACAATGAATCCCTATTAGGTAAGTTCAAAAAGAAATCCATAGGTTTTACTATGTTTTTCTTAACGGCAACCTATACAGCTTATGATGACACATTGCTCTTTATGAACACTTAGTACAGATTCTATCTCATATTTGCACCATCTCAATCCCAAAATCAATGCAAATTTCCATTGGCTCTATAGGAAGCTTATTAGTAAGTAAATGAAAAAAATGTCTCGAGGTTTAGAACTCATGAACTCTTGTTTATAAGACAGACACATTAACCCAGTAATCCACTGGAACATCACAGGTGCAAAGTCATGTCAAGAAGGGCAGTGAACAATGAATAACTATTAGGTAAGTTCAAAAAGAAATACATTGGTTTTACTATGTTATTCTTAATGCCAATCTAAACAACTTGTGATGACATATTGTTCTTTATGAACACTTAGTACAGATTCTATCTCACATGTGCACTATCTCAAACCCAAAATCAATGCAAATTTATGAACACTTAGTACAGATTCTATCTCACATTTGCACTATCTCAATCCCAAAATCAATGCAAATTTCCATTGGTTCTATAGGAAGCTTATTAGTAAGTAAATGAAAAAAAGCTCTCTGAGGATTAGAAATCATAAACTCCTGTTTAAAAGACAGGTGCATTAACCCAGTAAGCCACTGGAACATCACAGGTGCAAAGTGATGTCAAGAAGGGCAGTGAACATTGAATCAATATTAGGTAAGTTCAAAAAGAAATCTGTTGGTTTTACTATGTTGTTCTTAATGCCAATCTTTGCGCATGATGACATATTGTTCTTTATGAACACTTAGTACAGATTCTATCTCACAATTGCACTATCTCAATCCCAAAATTAATGCAAATTTCCATTGGCTCTATAGGAAGCTTATTAGTAAGTAAACGAAAAAATGTCTCGAGGATTAGAACTCATGAACTCCTGTTTACAAAATAGTCACATTAACCCAGTTAGCCAGTGGAACATTACAGTTGCAAAGTGATGTCAAGAAGGGCAGTGAACAATGAATCACTATTAGGTAAGTTCAAAAATAAATACATTGGTTTTACTATGTTTTTCTTAATGCCAATCTATACAGCTTATGATGACATATTGCTCTTTATGAACACTTAGTACAGATTCTATCTCACATTTGCACTATCTCAATCCCAAAATCAATGCAAATTTCCATTGGCTCTATAGGAAGCTTATTAGTAAGTAAATGAAAGAAAGCTCTCTGAGGATTAGAAATCACGAACTCTTGTTTAAAAGACAGATGCATTAACCCAGTAAGCCACTGGAACATCACAGGTGTGAAGTGATGTCAAGAAGGGCAGTGAACAATGAATCACTATTAGGTAAGTTCAAAAAGAAATCCATTGGTTTCAATAAGTTATTCTTAATGCCAATCTTTGCAGTGCATGATGACGTATTGTTCTTGATGAACACTTAGTACAGATTCTATCTCACATTTGCACTATCTCAAGCCCAAAATCCATGCAAATTTCCATTGGCTCTATAGGAAGCACATTAGTAAGTAAATGAAAAAAAGCTCTCTGAGGATTAGAACTCATGAACTCCTGTTTACAAGACAGTCACATTAACCCAGTTAGCCACTGGAACATGACAGGTGCAAAATGATGACAGGTGCAAAGTGATGTCAAGAAGGGCAGTGAACAATGAATCCCTATTAGGTAAGTTCAAAAAGAAATCCATAGGTTTTACTATGTTTTTCTTAACGGCAACCTATACAGCTTATGATGACACATTGCTCTTTATGAACACTTAGTACAGATTCTATCTCATATTTGCACCATCTCAATCCCAAAATCAATGCAAATTTCCATTGGCTCTATAGGAAGCTTATTAGTAAGTAAATGAAAAAAATGTCTCGAGGTTTAGAACTCATGAACTCTTGTTTATAAGACAGACACATTAACCCAGTAATCCACTGGAACATCACAGGTGCAAAGTCATGTCAAGAAGGGCAGTGAACAATGAATAACTATTAGGTAAGTTCAAAAAGAAATACATTGGTTTTACTATGTTATTCTTAATGCCAATCTAAACAACTTGTGATGACATATTGTTCTTTATGAACACTTAGTACAGATTCTATCTCACATGTGCACTATCTCAAACCCAAAATCAATGCAAATTTATGAACACTTAGTACAGATTCTATCTCACATTTGCACTATCTCAATCCCAAAATCAATGCAAATTTCCATTGGTTCTATAGGAAGCTTATTAGTAAGTAAATGAAAAAAAGCTCTCTGAGGATTAGAAATCATAAACTCCTGTTTAAAAGACAGGTGCATTAACCCAGTAAGCCACTGGAACATCACAGGTGCAAAGTGATGTCAAGAAGGGCAGTGAACATTGAATCAATATTAGGTAAGTTCAAAAAGAAATCTGTTGGTTTTACTATGTTGTTCTTAATGCCAATCTTTGCGCATGATGACATATTGTTCTTTATGAACACTTAGTACAGATTCTATCTCACAATTGCACTATCTCAATCCCAAAATTAATGCAAATTTCCATTGGCTCTATAGGAAGCTTATTAGTAAGTAAACGAAAAAATGTCTCGAGGATTAGAACTCATGAACTCCTGTTTACAAAATAGTCACATTAACCCAGTTAGCCAGTGGAACATTACAGTTGCAAAGTGATATCAAGAAGGGCAGTGAACAATGAATCACTATTAGGTAAGTTCAAAAATAAATACATTGGTTTTACTATGTTTTTCTTAATGCCAATCTATACAGCTTATGATGACATATTGCTCTTTATGAACACTTAGTACAGATTCTATCTCACATTTGCACTATCTCAATCCCAAAATCAATGCAAATTTCCATTGGCTCTATAGGAAGCTTATTAGTAAGTAAATGAAAGAAAGCTCTCTGAGGATTAGAAATCACGAACTCTTGTTTAAAAGACAGATGCATTAACCCAGTAAGCCACTGGAACATCACAGGTGTGAAGTGATGTCAAGAAGGGCAGTGAACAATGAATCACTATTAGGTAAGTTCAAAAAGAAATCCATTGGTTTCAATAAGTTATTCTTAATGCCAATCTTTGCAGTGCATGATGACGTATTGTTCTTGATGAACACTTAGTACAGATTCTATCTCACATTTGCACTATCTCAAGCCCAAAATCCATGCAAATTTCCATTGGCTCTATAGGAAGCACATTAGTAAGTAAATGAAAAAAAGCTCTCTGAGGATTAGAACTCATGAACTCCTGTTTACAAGACAGTCACATTAACCCAGTTAGCCACTGGAACATGACAGGTGCAAAATGATGACAGGTGCAAAATGATGACAGGTGCAAAGTGATGTCAAGAAGGGCAGTGAACAATGAATCCCTATTAGGTAAGTTCAAAAAGAAATCCATAGGTTTTACTATGTTTTTCTTAACGGCAACCTATACAGCTTATGATGACACATTGCTCTTTATGAACACTTAGTACAGATTCTATCTCATATTTGCACCATCTCAATCCCAAAATCAATGCAAATTTCCATTGGCTCTATAGGAAGCTTATTAGTAAGTAAATGAAAAAAATGTCTCGAGGTTTAGAACTCATGAACTCTTGTTTATAAGACAGACACATTAACCCAGTAATCCACTGGAACATCACAGGTGCAAAGTCATGTCAAGAAGGGCAGTGAACAATGAATAACTATTAGGTAAGTTCAAAAAGAAATACATTGGTTTTACTATGTTATTCTTAATGCCAATCTAAACAACTTGTGATGACATATTGTTCTTTATGAACACTTAGTACAGATTCTATCTCACATGTGCACTATCTCAAACCCAAAATCAATGCAAATTTATGAACACTTAGTACAGATTCTATCTCACATTTGCACTATCTCAATCCCAAAATCAATGCAAATTTCCATTGGTTCTATAGGAAGCTTATTAGTAAGTAAATGAAAAAAAGCTCTCTGAGGATTAGAAATCATAAACTCCTGTTTAAAAGACAGGTGCATTAACCCAGTAAGCCACTGGAACATCACAGGTGCAAAGTGATGTCAAGAAGGGCAGTGAACATTGAATCAATATTAGGTAAGTTCAAAAAGAAATCTGTTGGTTTTACTATGTTGTTCTTAATGCCAATCTTTGCGCATGATGACATATTGTTCTTTATGAACACTTAGTACAGATTCTATCTCACAATTGCACTATCTCAATCCCAAAATTAATGCAAATTTCCATTGGCTCTATAGGAAGCTTATTAGTAAGTAAACGAAAAAATGTCTCGAGGATTAGAACTCATGAACTCCTGTTTACAAGACAGTAACATTAACCCAGTTAGCCACTGAAACATGACAGGTGCAGAGTGATGACAGGTGCAAAGTGATGTCAAGAAGGTAGTGAACAATGAATCACTATTAGGTAAGTTCAAAAATAAATCGATTGGTTTTACTATGTTTTTCTTAATGCCAATCTATACAGCTTATGATGACATATTGCTCTTTATGAACACTTAGTACAGATTCTATCTCACATTTGCACTATCTCAATCCCAAAATCAATGCAAATTTCCATTGGTTCTATAGGAAGCTTATTAGTAAGTAAATGAAAAAAAGCTCTCTAAGGATTAGAAATCATGAACTCCTGTTTACAAGACAGGTGCATTAACCCAGTAAGCCACTGGAACATCACAGGTGCAAAGAAATGTCAAGAAGGGCAGTGAACAATGAATCACTATTAGGTAAGTTCAAAAAGAAATCCATTGGTTTCAATAAGTTATTCTTAATGCCAATCTTTGCAGCGTATGATGACATATTGTTCTTTATGAACACTTAGTACAGATTCTATCTCACACTTGCACTATCTCAATCCCAAAATTAATGCAAATTTCCATTGGCTCTATAGGAAGCTTATTAGTAAGTAAACGAAAAAATGTCTTGAGGATTAGAACTCATGAACTCCTGTTTACAAGACAGTCACAATAGCCCAGTTAGCCACTGGAATATGACAAGTGCAAAGAGTTGTCAAGGAGGGCAGTGAACAATGAATCACTATTAGGTAAGTTCAAAAAGAAATCCATTGGTTTTGCTATGTTTTTCTTTACGCCAATCTATACAGCTTATTATGACATATTGCTCTTTATGAACACTTAGTACAGATTCTATCTCACATTTGCACTATCTCAATCCCAAAATCAATGCAAATTTCCATTGGCTCTATAGGATCTTATTAGTAAGTAAATGAAAAAAATCTCTCGAGGTTTAGAACTCATGAACTCTTGTTTATTAAACAGTCACATTAACCCAGTAATCGACTGGAACATCACAGGTGTAAAGTGATGTCAAGAAGGGCAGTGGACAATGAATCACTATTAGGTAAGTTCAAAAAGAAATCCATTGGTTTCAATAAGTTATTCTTAATGCCAATCTTTGCAGCGCATGATGACGTATTGTTCTTGATGAACACTTAGTATAGATTCTATCTCACATTTGCACTATCTCAATCCCAAAATCAATGCAAATTTCCATTGGCTCTATAGGAAGCTTATTAGTAAGTAAATGAAAAAAAGCTCTCTGAGGATTAGAAATCATGAACTCGTGTTTACAAGACAGGCGCAATAACCCAGTAAGTCACTGGAACATCACAGATGCAAAGAAATGTCAAGAAGGGCAGTGAACAATGAATCACTATTAGGTAAGTTCAAAAAGAAATCCATTGGTTTCAATAAGTTTTTCTTAATGCCAATCTTTGCAGCGCATGATGACGTATTGTTCTTGATGAACACTTAATGCAGATTCTATATCTCACAATTGCACTATCTCAAGCCCAGAATCAATGCAAATTTCCATTGGCTGTATAGGAAGCTTATTAGTAAGTAAATGAAAAAAAATGTCTCGAGGATTAGAGTTCATGAACTCTTGTTTACAAGACAGTCACATTAACCCAGTAAGCCACTGGAACATGACAGATGCAAAATGATGTCAAGAAGGGCAGTGAAGAATGAATCACTATTAGGCAAGTTCAAAAAGAAATCCATTGGTTTTACTATGTTATTCTTAATGCCAATCTAAACAGCTTGTGATGACATATTGCTCTTTATGAACACTTAGTACAGATTCTATCACACATTTGCACTATCTCAATCCCAAAATCAATGCAAATTTACATTGGCTCTATAGGAAGCTTATTAGTAAGTAAATTAAAAAAGGTCTCAAGGTTTAGAACTCATGAACACCTGTTTATAAGACAGTCACATTAACCCAGCAAGCCACTGGAACATGACAAGTGCAAAGAGATGTCAAGGAGGGCAGTGAACAATGAATCACTATTAGGTAAGTTCAAAAAGAAATCCATTGGTTTTACTATGTTTTTCTTTACGCCAATCTATACTTCTTATAATGACATATTGCTCTTTATGAACACTTAGTACAGATTCTATCTCACATTTGCACTATGTCAATCCCAAAATCAATGCAAATTTACATTGGCTCTATAGGAAGCTTATTAGTAAGTAAATGAAAAAATATCTCCAAGGATTAGAACTCATGAACTCCTTTTTATAAGACAGTCACATTAACCCAGTAAGCCACTGGAACATCACAGGTGCAAAAAGATGTCAAGAAGGGCAGTGAACAATGAATCACTATTAGGTAAGTTCAAAAAGAAAAATCCATTGGTTTTACTATGTTATTCTTAATGCCAATCTAAACAGCTTGTGATGACATGTTGTTCTTTATGAACACTTAGTACAGATTCTATTTCACAATTGCACTATCTCAATCCCAAAATCAATGCAAATTTCCATTGGCTCTATAGGAAGCTTATTAGTAAGTAAATGAAAAAAATCTCTCGAGGTTTAGAACTCATGAACTTTTGTTTATTAGACAGTCACATTAACCCAGTAATCGACTGGAACATCACAGGTGTAAAGTGATGTCAAGAAGGGCAGTGAACAATGAATCACTATTAGGTAAGTTCAAAAAGAAATCCATTGGTTTCAATAAGTTATTCTTAATGCCAATCTTTGCAGCGCATGATGACGTATTGTTCTTGATGAACACTTAGTATAGATTCTATCTCACATTTGCACTATCTCAATCCCAAAATCAATGCAAATTTCCATTGGCTCTATAGGAAGCTTATTAGTAAGTAAATGAAAAAAAGCTCTTTGAGGATTAGAAATCATGAACTCGTGTTTACAAGACAGGCACAATAACCCAGTAAGTCACTGGAACATCACAGGTGCAAAGAAATGTCAAGAAGGGCAGTGAACAATGAATCACTATTAGGTAAGTTCAAAAAGAAATCCATTGGTTTCAATAAGTTTTTCTTAATGCCAATCTTTGCAGCGCATGATGACGTATTGTTCTTGATGAACACTTAATGCAGATTCTATATCTCACAATTGCACTATCTCAAGCCCAGAATCAATGCAAATTTCCATTGGCTGTATAGGAAGCTTATTAGTAAGTAAATGAAAAAAAATGTCTCGAGGATTAGAGTTCATGAACTCTTGTTTACAAGACAGTCACATTAACCCAGTAAGCCACTGGAACATGACAGGTGAAGAGTAATGTCAAGTAGGGCAGTGAACAATGAATCACCATTAGGTAAGTACAAAATGAAATCCTTTAGTTTTACTATGTTTTTCTTAACGCCAATCTATACAGATTATGATGACATATTGCTCTTTATGAACACTTAGTACAGATTCTATCTCACATTTGCACTATCTCAATCCCAAAATCAATGCAAATTTCCATTGGCTCTATAGGAAGCTTATTAGTAAGTAAATGAAAAAATCTCTCCAAGGATTAGAACTCATGAACTCCTTTTTATAAGAGAGTCACATTAACCCAGTAAGCCACTGGAACATGACAAGTGCAAAGAGTTGTCAAGGAGGGCAGTGAACAATGAATCACTATTAGGTAAGTTCAAAAAGAAATCCATTGGTTTTACTATGTTTTTCTTTACGCCAATCTATACAACTTATAATGACATATTGCTCTTTATGAACACTTAGTACAGATTCTATCTCACATTTGCACTATGTCAATCCCAAAATCAATGCAAATCTACATTGGCTCTATAGGAAGCTTATTAGTAAGTAAATGAAAAAATGTCTTGAGGTTTGGAACTCATGAACTTTTGTTTATAAAACAGTCACATTAACCCAGTAAACCACAGGAACATCACAGGTGCAAAGCGATGTCAAGAAGGGCAGGGAACAATGAATCACTTTTAGTTAAGTTCAAAAAGAAATCTATTGTTTTCACTATGTTGTTCTTAATGCCAATCTTTGCATCGTATGATGACATATTGTTCTTTATGAACACTTAGTACAGATTCTATGTCACAATTGCACTAGCTCAATCACAAAACCAATGCAAATTTCCATTGGCTCTATAGGAAGCATATTAGTAAGTAAATGAAAAAAAGCTCTCTGAGGATTAGAACTCATGAATTCCTGTTGACAAGACAGGTGCATTAACCCAGTAAGCCACTGAAGCACCACACATGCAAAGCGATGTCAATAAGGGCAGTGAGCAATGAATCACTATTAGGTAAGTTCAAAAAGAAATCCATTGGTTTTACTATGTTATTCTTAATGCCAATCTAAACAGCTTGTGATGACGTATTGGTCTTTATGAACACTTAGTACAGATTCTATCTCACAATTGCACTATCTCAATGCCAAAATCAATGCAAATTTCCATTGGCTCTATAGGAAGCTTATTAGTAAGTAAATGAAAAAATCTCTCCAAGGATTAGAACTCATGAACACCTTTTTATAAGACAGTCACATTAACCCAGTAAGCCACTGGAACATCACAGGTGCAAAAAGATGTCAAGAAGGGCAGTGAACAATGAATCACTATTAGGTAAGTTCAAAAAGAAAAATCCATTGGTTTTACTATGTTATTCTTAATGCCAATCTAAACAGCTTGTGATGACATGTTGTTCTTTATGAACACAGTACAGATTCTATTTCACAATTGCACTATCTCAATCCCAAAATCAATGCAAATTTCCATTGGCTCTATAGGAAGCTTATTAGTAAGTAAATAAAAAAATGTCTCGAGGATTAGAACTCATGAACTCCTATTCACAAGACAGTCACAATAGCCCAGTTAGCCACTGGAACATGACAAGTGCAAAGAGTTGTCAAGGAGGGCAGTGAACAATGAATCACTATTATGTAAGTTCAAAAAGAAATCCATTGGTTTTGCTTTGTTTTTCTTTACGCCAATCTATACACCTTATTATGACATATTGCTTTTTATGAACACTTAGTACAGATTCTATCTCACATTTGCACTATCTCAATCCCAAAATCAAAGCAAATTTCCATTGGCTCTATAGGAAGCTTATTAGTAAGTAAATGAAAAAATGTCTCGAGGTTTAGAACTCATGAACTCTTGTTTATAAGACAGTCACATTAACCCAGTAATCCACTGGAACATCACAGGTGCAAAGTGATGTCAAGAAGGGCAGGGAACAATGAATCACTATTAGTTAAGTTCAAAAACAAATCCATTGTTTTCACTATGTTGTTCTTAATGCCAATCTTTGCAGCGTATGATGAAATATTGTTCTTTATGAACACTTAGTACAGATTCTATCTCACAATTGCACTATCTCAATCCCAAAATCAATGCAAATTTCCATTGGCTCTATAGGAAGCTTATTAGTAAGTAAACGAAAAAATGTCTCGAGGATTACAACTCATGAACTCCTGTTTACAAGACAGTCACATTAACCCAGTTAGCCAATGGAACATGACAGGTGCAAAGTGATGACAGATGTAAAGTGATGTCAAGAAGGTCAGAGAACAATGAACCAATATTAGGTAAGTTCAAAAATAAATCCATTGGTTTTACTATGTTTTTCTTAATTCCAATCTATACAACTTATGATGACATATTGCTCTTTATGAACACAGTACAGATTCTATCTCACATTTGCACTATCTCAATCCCAAAATCAATGCAAATTCCCATTGGCTCTATAGGAAGCTTATTAGTAAGTAAATGAAAAAAAGCTCTCTGAGGATTAGAAATCATGAACTCCTGTTTATAAGACAGTCACATTAACCCAGTAAGTCACTGGAACATCACAGATGCAAAGAAATGTCAAGAAGGGCAGTGAACAATGAATCATTATTAGGTAAGTTCAAAAAGAAATCCATTGGTTTCAATAAGTTTTTCTTAATGCCAATCTTTGCAGCGCATGATGACGTATTGTTCTTGATGAACAGTTAATGCAGATTCTATATCTCACAATTGCACTATCTCAAGCCCAGAATCAATGCAAATTTCAATTGTCTCTATAGGAAGCTTATTAGTAAGTAAATGAAAATATCTCTCCAAGGATTAGAACTCATGAACTCCTGTTCACAAGACAGTCACAATAACCCAGTTAGCCACTGGAACATGACAAGTGCAAAGAGTTGTCAAGGAGGGCAGTGAACAATGAATCACTATTAGGTAAGTTCAAAAAGAAATCCATTGTTTTCACTATGTTGTTCTTAATGCCAATCTTTGCATCGTATGATGACATATTGTTCTTTATGAACACTTAGTACAGATTCTATCTCACAATTGCACTATCTCAATGCCAAAATCAATGCAAATTTCCATTGGCTCTATATGAAGCTTATTAGTAAGTAAATGAAAAAATGTCTCGAGGATTAGACCTCATGAACTCCTGTTCACAAGACAGTCACAATAACCCAGTTAGCCACTGGAACATGACAAGTGCAAAGAGTTGTCAAGGAGGGCAGTGAACAATGAATCACTATTAGGTAAGTTCAAAAAGAAATCCATTGGTTTTGCTATGTTTTTCTTTACGCCAATCTATACAGCTTATAATGACATATTGCTCTTTATGAACACTTAGTACAGATTCGATCTTACATTTGCACTTTCTCAATCCCAAAATCAATGCAAATTTCCATTGGTTCTATAGGAAGCTTATTAGTAAGTAAATGAAAAAATGTCTCAAGGTTTAGAACTCATGAACTCTTGTTTATAAGACAGTCACATTAACCCAGTAATCCACTGGAACATCACAGGTGCAAAGTGATGTCAAGAAGGGCAGGGAACAATGAATCACTATTAGTTAAGTTCAAAAAGAAATCCATTGGTTTTACTATGTTATTCTTAATGGAAATCTAAACAGCTTGTGATGACATATTGCTCTTTATGAACACTTAGTACAGATTCTATCTCACATTTGCACTATCTCAATCCCAAAATCAATGCAAATTTCCATTGGCTCTATAGGAAGCATATTAGTAAGTAAATTAAAAAAGGTCTCAAGGTTTAGAACTCATGAACACCTGTTTATAAGACAGTCATATTAACCCAGTAAGCCACTGGAACATGACAAGTGCAAAGAGTTATCAAGGAGGGCAGTGACCAATGAATCACTATTAGGTAAGTTCAAAAAGAAATCCATTGGTTTTACTATGTTTTTCTTTACGCCAATCTATACAACTTATAATGACATATTGCTCTTTATGAACACTTAGTACAGATTCTATCTCACATTTCCACTATGTCAATCCCAAAATCAATGCAAATCTACATTGGCTCTATAGGAAGCTTATTAGTAAGTAAATGAAAAAATGTCTTGAGGTTTAGAACTCATGAACTTTTGTTTATAAAACAGTCACATTAACCCAGTAAGCCACAGGAACATCACAGGTGCAAAGCGATGTCAAGAAGGGCAGGGAACAATGAATCACTTTTAGTTAAGTTCAAAAAGAAATCCATTGTTTTCACTATGTTGTTCTTAATGCCAATCTTTGCATCGTATGATGACATATTGTTCTTTATGAACACTTAGTACAGATTCTATGTCACAATTGCACTAGCTCAATCACAAAACCAATGCAAATTTCCATTGGCTCTATAGGAAGCATATTAGTAAGTAAATGAAAAAAAGCTCTCTGAGGATTATAACTCATGAATTCCTGTTGACAAGACAGGTGCATTAACCCAGTAAGCCACTGAAGCACCACACATGCAAAGCGATGTCAATAAGGGCAGTGAGCAATGAATCACTATTAGGTAAGTTCAAAAAGAAATCCATTGGTTTTACTATGTTATTCTTAATGCCAATCTAAACAGCTTGTGATGACGTATTGGTCTTTATGAACACTTAGTACAGATTCTATCTCACAATTGCACTATCTCAATGCCAAAATCAATGCAAATTTCCATTGGCTCTATAGGAAGCTTATTAGTAAGTAAATGAAAAAAAATGTCTCGAGGATTAGAGCTCATGAACTCTTGTTTACAAGACAGTCATATTAACCCAGTAAGCCATTAGAACATGACATGTGCAAAGGAACGTCAAGAAGGGCAGTGAACAATGAATCACTATTAGGTAAGTTCAAAAAGAAATCCATTTGTTTTACTATGTTTTTCTTAACGCCAATCTATACAGCTTATGATGACATATTGCTCTTTATGAACACTTAGTACAGATTCTATCTTACATTTGCACTTTCTCAATCCCAAAATCAATGCAAATTTCCATTGGCTCTATAGGAAGCTTATTAGTAAGTAAATGAAAAAATCTCTCCAAGGATTAGAACTCATGAACACCTTTTTATAAGACAGTCACATTAACCCAGTAAGCCACTGGAACATCACAGGTGCAAAAAGATGTCAAGAAGGGCAGTGAACAATGAATCACTATTAGGTAAGTTCAAAAAGAAAAATCCATTGGTTTTACTATGTTATTCTTAATGCCAATCTAAACAGCTTGTGATGACATGTTGTTCTTTATGAACACTTAGTACAGATTCTATTTCACAATTGCACTATCTCAATCCCAAAATCAATGCAAATTTCCATTGGCTCCATAGGAAGCTTATTAGTAAGTAAATAAAAAAATGTCTCGAGGATTAGAACTCATGAACTCCTGTTCACAAGACAGTCACAATAGCCCAGTTAGCCACTGGAACATGACAAGTGCAAAGAGTTGTCAAGGAGGGCAGTGAACAATGAATCACTATTAGGTAAGTTCAAAAAGAAATCCATTGGTTTTACTATGTTTTTCTTTACGCCAATCTATACAACTTATAATGACATATTGCTCTTTATGAACACTTAGTACAGATTCTATCTCACATTTGCACTATGTCAATCCCAAAATCAATGCAAATCTACATTGGCTCTATAGGAAGCTTATTAATAAGTAAATGAAAAAATGTCTTGAGGTTTGGAACTCATGAACTTTTGTTTATAAAACAGTCACATTAACCCAGTAAACCACAGGAACATCACAGGTGCAAAGCGATGTCAAGAAGGGCAGGGAACAATGAATCACTTTTAGTTAAGTTCAAAAAGAAATCCATTGTTTTCACTATGTTGTTCTTAATGCCAATCTTTGCATCGTATGATGACATATTGTTCTTTATGAACACTTAGTACAGATTCTATGTCACAATTGCACTAGCTCAATCACAAAACCAATGCAAATTTCCATTGGCTCTATAGGAAGCATATTAGTAAGTAAATGAAAAAAAGCTCTCTGAGGATTAGAACTCATGAATTCCTGTTGACAAGACAGGTGCATTAACCCAGTAAGCCACTGAAGCACCACACATGCAAAGCGATGTCAATAAGGGCAGTGAGCAATGAATCACTATTAGGTAAGTTCAAAAAGAAATCCATTGGTTTTACTATGTTATTCTTAATGCCAATCTAAACAGCTTGTGATGACGTATTGGTCTTTATGAACACTTAGTACAGATTCTATCTCACAATTGCACTATCTCAATGCCAAAATCAATGCAAATTTCCATTGGCTCTATAGGAAGCTTATTAGTAAGTAAATGAAAAAATCTCTCCAAGGATTAGAACTCATGAACACCTTTTTATAAGACAGTCACATTAACCCAGTAAGCCACTGGAACATCACAGGTGCAAAAAGATGTCAAGAAGGGCAGTGAACAATGAATCACTATTAGGTAAGTTCAAAAAGAAAAATCCATTGGTTTTACTATGTTATTCTTAATGCCAATCTAAACAGCTTGTGATGACATGTTGTTCTTTATGAACACAGTACAGATTCTATTTCACAATTGCACTATCTCAATCCCAAAATCAATGCAAATTTCCATTGGCTCTATAGGAAGCTTATTAGTAAGTAAATAAAAAAATGTCTCGAGGATTAGAACTCATGAACTTCTATTCACAAGACAGTCACAATAGCCCAGTTAGCCACTGGAACATGACAAGTGCAAAGAGTTGTCAAGGAGGGCAGTGAACAATGAATCACTATTATGTAAGTTCAAAAAGAAATCCATTGGTTTTGCTTTGTTTTTCTTTACGCCAATCTATACACCTTATTATGACATATTGCTCTTTATGAACACTTAGTACAGATTCTATCTCACATTTGCACTATCTCAATCCCAAAATCAAAGCAAATTTCCATTGGCTCTATAGGAAGCTTATTAGTAAGTAAATGAAAAAATGTCTCGAGGTTTAGAACTCATGAACTCTTGTTTATAAGACAGTCACATTAACCCAGTAATCCACTGGAACATCACAGGTGCAAAGTGATGTCAAGAAGGGCAGGGAACAATGAATCACTATTAGTTAAGTTCAAAAACAAATCCATTGTTTTCACTATGTTGTTCTTAATGCCAATCTTTGCAGCGTATGATGAAATATTGTTCTTTATGAACACTTAGTACAGATTCTATCTCACAATTGCACTATCTCAATCCCAAAATCAATGCAAATTTCCATTGGCTCTATAGGAAGCTTATTAGTAAGTAAACGAAAAAATGTCTCGAGGATTACAACTCATGAACTCCTGTTTACAAGACAGTCACATTAACCCAGTTAGCCAATGGAACATGACAGGTGCAAAGTGATGACAGATGTAAAGTGATGTCAAGAAGGTCAGAGAACAATGAACCAATATTAGGTAAGTTCAAAAATAAATCCATTGGTTTTACTATGTTTTTCTTAATGCCAATCTATACAACTTATGATGACATATTGCTCTTTATGAACACAGTACAGATTCTATCTCACATTTGCACTATCTCAATCCCAAAATCAATGCAAATTCCCATTGGCTCTATAGGAAGCTTATTAGTAAGTAAATGAAAAAAAGCTCTCTGAGGATTAGAAATCATGAACTCCTGTTTATAAGACAGTCACATTAACCCAGTAAGTCACTGGAACATCACAGATGCAAAGAAATGTCAAGAAGGGCAGTGAACAATGAATCATTATTAGGTAAGTTCAAAAAGAAATCCATTGGTTTCAATAAGTTTTTCTTAATGCCAATCTTTGCAGCGCATGATGACGTATTGTTCTTGATGAACAGTTAATGCAGATTCTATATCTCACAATTGCACTATCTCAAGCCCAGAATCAATGCAAATTTCAATTGTCTCTATAGGAAGCTTATTAGTAAGTAAATGAAAATATCTCTCCAAGGATTAGAACTCATGAACTCCTGTTCACAAGACAGTCACAATAACCCAGTTAGCCACTGGAACATGACAAGTGCAAAGAGTTGTCAAGGAGGGCAGTGAACAATGAATCACTATTAGGTAAGTTCAAAAAGAAATCCATTGTTTTCACTATGTTGTTCTTAATGCCAATCTTTGCATCGTATGATGACATATTGTTCTTTATGAACACTTAGTACAGATTCTATCTCACAATTGCACTATCTCAATGCCAAAATCAATGCAAATTTCCATTGGCTCTATATGAAGCTTATTAGTAAGTAAATGAAAAAATGTCTCGAGGATTAGACCTCATGAACTCCTGTTCACAAGACAGTCACAATAACCCAGTTAGCCACTGGAACATGACAAGTGCAAAGAGTTGTCAAGGAGGGCAGTGAACAATGAATCACTATTAGGTAAGTTCAAAAAGAAATCCATTGGTTTTGCTATGTTTTTCTTTACGCCAATCTATACAGCTTATAATGACATATTGCTCTTTATGAACACTTAGTACAGATTCGATCTTACATTTGCACTTTCTCAATCCCAAAATCAATGCAAATTTCCATTGGTTCTATAGGAAGCTTATTAGTAAGTAAATGAAAAAATGTCTCAAGGTTTAGAACTCATGAACTCTTGTTTATAAGACAGTCACATTAACCCAGTAATCCACTGGAACATCACAGGTGCAAAGTGATGTCAAGAAGGGCAGGGAACAATGAATCACTATTAGTTAAGTTCAAAAAGAAATCCATTGGTTTTACTATGTTATTCTTAATGGAAATCTAAACAGCTTGTGATGACATATTGCTCTTTATGAACACTTAGTACAGATTCTATCTCACATTTGCACTATCTCAATCCCAAAATCAATGCAAATTTCCATTGGCTCTATAGGAAGCATATTAGTAAGTAAATTAAAAAAGGTCTCAAGGTTTAGAACTCATGAACACCTGTTTATAAGACAGTCACATTAACCCAGTAAGCCACTGGAACATGACAAGTGCAAAGAGTTATCAAGGAGGGCAGTGACCAATGAATCACTATTAGGTAAGTTCAAAAAGAAATCCATTGGTTTTACTATGTTTTTCTTTACGCCAATCTATACAACTTATAATGACATATTGCTCTTTATGAACACTTAGTACAGATTCTATCTCACATTTCCACTATGTCAATCCCAAAATCAATGCAAATCTACATTGGCTCTATAGGAAGCTTATTAGTAAGTAAATGAAAAAATGTCTTGAGGTTTAGAACTCATGAACTTTTGTTTATAAAACAGTCACATTAACCCAGTAAGCCACAGGAACATCACAGGTGCAAAGCGATGTCAAGAAGGGCAGGGAACAATGAATCACTTTTAGTTAAGTTCAAAAAGAAATCCATTGTTTTCACTATGTTGTTCTTAATGCCAATCTTTGCATCGTATGATGACATATTGTTCTTTATGAACACTTAGTACAGATTCTATGTCACAATTGCACTAGCTCAATCACAAAACCAATGCAAATTTCCATTGGCTCTATAGGAAGCATATTAGTAAGTAAATGAAAAAAAGCTCTCTGAGGATTATAACTCATGAATTCCTGTTGACAAGACAGGTGCATTAACCCAGTAAGCCACTGAAGCACCACACATGCAAAGCGATGTCAATAAGGGCAGTGAGCAATGAATCACTATTAGGTAAGTTCAAAAAGAAATCCATTGGTTTTACTATGTTATTCTTAATGCCAATCTAAACAGCTTGTGATGACGTATTGGTCTTTATGAACACTTAGTACAGATTCTATCTCACAATTGCACTATCTCAATGCCAAAATCAATGCAAATTTCCATTGGCTCTATAGGAAGCTTATTAGTAAGTAAATGAAAAAATCTCTCCAAGGATTAGAACTCATGAACACCTTTTTATAAGACAGTCACATTAACCCAGTAAGCCACTGGAACATCACAGGTGCAAAAAGATGTCAAGAAGGGCAGTGAACAATGAATCACTATTAGGTAAGTTCAAAAAGAAAAATCCATTGGTTTTACTATGTTATTCTTAATGCCAATCTAAACAGCTTGTGATGACATGTTGTTCTTTATGAACACAGTACAGATTCTATTTCACAATTGCACTATCTCAATCCCAAAATCAATGCAAATTTCCATTGGCTCTATAGGAAGCTTATTAGTAAGTAAATAAAAAAATGTCTCGAGGATTAGAACTCATGAACTCCTATTCACAAGACAGTCACAATAGCCCAGTTAGCCACTGGAACATGACAAGTGCAAAGAGTTGTCAAGGAGGGCAGTGAACAATGAATCACTATTATGTAAGTTCAAAAAGAAATCCATTGGTTTTGCTTTGTTTTTCTTTACGCCAATCTATACACCTTATTATGACATATTGCTCTTTATGAACACTTAGTACAGATTCTATCTCACATTTGCACTATCTCAATCCCAAAATCAAAGCAAATTTCCATTGGCTCTATAGGAAGCTTATTAGTAAGTAAATGAAAAAATGTCTCGAGGTTTAGAACTCATGAACTCTTGTTTATAAGACAGTCACATTAACCCAGTAATCCACTGGAACATCACAGGTGCAAAGTGATGTCAAGAAGGGCAGGGAACAATGAATCACTATTAGTTAAGTTCAAAAACAAATCCATTGTTTTCACTATGTTGTTCTTAATGCCAATCTTTGCAGCGTATGATGAAATATTGTTCTTTATGAACACTTAGTACAGATTCTATCTCACAATTGCACTATCTCAATCCCAAAATCAATGCAAATTTCCATTGGCTCTATAGGAAGCTTATTAGTAAGTAAACGAAAAAATGTCTCGAGGATTACAACTCATGAACTCCTGTTTACAAGACAGTCACATTAACCCAGTTAGCCAATGGAACATGACAGGTGCAAAGTGATGACAGATGTAAAGTGATGTCAAGAAGGTCAGAGAACAATGAACCAATATTAGGTAAGTTCAAAAATAAATCCATTGGTTTTACTATGTTTTTCTTAATGCCAATCTATACAACTTATGATGACATATTGCTCTTTATGAACACAGTACAGATTCTATCTCACATTTGCACTATCTCAATCCCAAAATCAATGCAAATTCCCATTGGCTCTATAGGAAGCTTATTAGTAAGTAAATGAAAAAAAGCTCTCTGAGGATTAGAAATCATGAACTCCTGTTTATAAGACAGTCACATTAACCCAGTAAGTCACTGGAACATCACAGATGCAAAGAAATGTCAAGAAGGGCAGTGAACAATGAATCATTATTAGGTAAGTTCAAAAAGAAATCCATTGGTTTCAATAAGTTTTTCTTAATGCCAATCTTTGCAGCGCATGATGACGTATTGTTCTTGATGAACAGTTAATGCAGATTCTATATCTCACAATTGCACTATCTCAAGCCCAGAATCAATGCAAATTTCAATTGTCTCTATAGGAAGCTTATTAGTAAGTAAATGAAAATATCTCTCCAAGGATTAGAACTCATGAACTCCTGTTCACAAGACAGTCACAATAACCCAGTTAGCCACTGGAACATGACAAGTGCAAAGAGTTGTCAAGGAGGGCAGTGAACAATGAATCACTATTAGGTAAGTTCAAAAAGAAATCCATTGTTTTCACTATGTTGTTCTTAATGCCAATCTTTGCATCGTATGATGACATATTGTTCTTTATGAACACTTAGTACAGATTCTATCTCACAATTGCACTATCTCAATGCCAAAATCAATGCAAATTTCCATTGGCTCTATATGAAGCTTATTAGTAAGTAAATGAAAAAATGTCTCGAGGATTAGACCTCATGAACTCCTGTTCACAAGACAGTCACAATAACCCAGTTAGCCACTGGAACATGACAAGTGCAAAGAGTTGTCAAGGAGGGCAGTGAACAATGAATCACTATTAGGTAAGTTCAAAAAGAAATCCATTGGTTTTGCTATGTTTTTCTTTACGCCAATCTATACAGCTTATAATGACATATTGCTCTTTATGAACACTTAGTACAGATTCGATCTTACATTTGCACTTTCTCAATCCCAAAATCAATGCAAATTTCCATTGGTTCTATAGGAAGCTTATTAGTAAGTAAATGAAAAAATGTCTCAAGGTTTAGAACTCATGAACTCTTGTTTATAAGACAGTCACATTAACCCAGTAATCCACTGGAACATCACAGGTGCAAAGTGATGTCAAGAAGGGCAGGGAACAATGAATCACTATTAGTTAAGTTCAAAAAGAAATCCATTGGTTTTACTATGTTATTCTTAATGGAAATCTAAACAGCTTGTGATGACATATTGCTCTTTATGAACACTTAGTACAGATTCTATCTCACATTTGCACTATCTCAATCCCAAAATCAATGCAAATTTCCATTGGCTCTATAGGAAGCATATTAGTAAGTAAATTAAAAAAGGTCTCAAGGTTTAGAACTCATGAACACCTGTTTATAAGACAGTCACATTAACCCAGTAAGCCACTGGAACATGACAAGTGCAAAGAGTTATCAAGGAGGGCAGTGACCAATGAATCACTATTAGGTAAGTTCAAAAAGAAATCCATTGGTTTTACTATGTTTTTCTTTACGCCAATCTATACAACTTATAATGACATATTGCTCTTTATGAACACTTAGTACAGATTCTATCTCACATTTCCACTATGTCAATCCCAAAATCAATGCAAATCTACATTGGCTCTATAGGAAGCTTATTAGTAAGTAAATGAAAAAATGTCTTGAGGTTTAGAACTCATGAACTTTTGTTTATAAAACAGTCACATTAACCCAGTAAGCCACAGGAACATCACAGGTGCAAAGCGATGTCAAGAAGGGCAGGGAACAATGAATCACTTTTAGTTAAGTTCAAAAAGAAATCCATTGTTTTCACTATGTTGTTCTTAATGCCAATCTTTGCATCGTATGATGACATATTGTTCTTTATGAACACTTAGTACAGATTCTATGTCACAATTGCACTAGCTCAATCACAAAACCAATGCAAATTTCCATTGGCTCTATAGGAAGCATATTAGTAAGTAAATGAAAAAAAGCTCTCTGAGGATTATAACTCATGAATTCCTGTTGACAAGACAGGTGCATTAACCCAGTAAGCCACTGAAGCACCACACATGCAAAGCGATGTCAATAAGGGCAGTGAGCAATGAATCACTATTAGGTAAGTTCAAAAAGAAATCCATTGGTTTTACTATGTTATTCTTAATGCCAATCTAAACAGCTTGTGATGACGTATTGGTCTTTATGAACACTTAGTACAGATTCTATCTCACAATTGCACTATCTCAATGCCAAAATCAATGCAAATTTCCATTGGCTCTATAGGAAGCTTATTAGTAAGTAAATGAAAAAAAATGTCTCGAGGATTAGAGCTCATGAACTCTTGTTGACAAGACAGTCATATTAACCCAGTAAGCCATTAGAACATGACATGTGCAAAGGAACGTCAAGAAGGGCAGTGAACAATGAATCACTATTAGGTAAGTTCAAAAAGAAATCCATTTGTTTTACTATGTTTTTCTTAACGCCAATCTATACAGCTTATGATGACATATTGCTCTTTATGAACACTTAGTACAGATTCTATCTTACATTTGCACTTTCTCAATCCCAAAATCAATGCAAATTTCCATTGGCTCTATAGGAAGCTTATTAGTAAGTAAATGAAAAAATCTCTCCAAGGATTAGAACTCATGAACACCTTTTTATAAGACAGTCACATTAACCCAGTAAGCCACTGGAACATCACAGGTGCAAAAAGATGTCAAGAAGGGCAGTGAACAATGAATCACTATTAGGTAAGTTCAAAAAGAAAAATCCATTGGTTTTACTATGTTATTCTTAATGCCAATCTAAACAGCTTGTGATGACATGTTGTTCTTTATGAACACTTAGTACAGATTCTATTTCACAATTGCACTATCTCAATCCCAAAATCAATGCAAATTTCCATTGGCTCCATAGGAAGCTTATTAGTAAGTAAATAAAAAAATGTCTCGAGGATTAGAACTCATGAACTCCTGTTCACAAGACAGTCACAATAGCCCAGTTAGCCACTGGAACATGACAAGTGCAAAGAGTTGTCAAGGAGGGCAGTGAACAATGAATCACTATTAGGTAAGTTCAAAAAGAAATCCATTGGTTTTACTATGTTTTTCTTTACGCCAATCTATACAACTTATAATGACATATTGCTCTTTATGAACACTTAGTACAGATTCTATCTCACATTTGCACTATGTCAATCCCAAAATCAATGCAAATCTACATTGGCTCTATAGGAAGCTTATTAGTAAGTAAATGAAAAAATGTCTTGAGGTTTGGAACTCATGAACTTTTGTTTATAAAACAGTCACATTAACCCAGTAAACCACAGGAACATCACAGGTGCAAAGCGATGTCAAGAAGGGCAGGGAACAATGAATCACTTTTAGTTAAGTTCAAAAAGAAATCCATTGTTTTCACTATGTTGTTCTTAATGCCAATCTTTGCATCGTATGATGACATATTGTTCTTTATGAACACTTAGTACAGATTCTATGTCACAATTGCACTAGCTCAATCACAAAACCAATGCAAATTTCCATTGGCTCTATAGGAAGCATATTAGTAAGTAAATGAAAAAAAGCTCTCTGAGGATTATAACTCATGAATTCCTGTTGACAAGACAGGTGCATTAACCCAGTAAGCCACTGAAGCACCACACATGCAAAGCGATGTCAATAAGGGCAGTGAGCAATGAATCACTATTAGGTAAGTTCAAAAAGAAATCCATTGGTTTTACTATGTTATTCTTAATGCCAATCTAAACAGCTTGTGATGACGTATTGGTCTTTATGAACACTTAGTACAGATTCTATCTCACAATTGCACTATCTCAATGCCAAAATCAATGCAAATTTCCATTGGCTCTAAAGGAAGCTTATTAGTAAGTAAATGAAAAAATCTCTCCAAGGATTAGAACTCATGAACACCTTTTTATAAGACAGTCACATTAACCCAGTAAGCCACTGGAACATCACAGGTGCAAAAAGATGTCAAGAAGGGCAGTGAACAATGAATCACTATTAGGTAAGTTCAAAAAGAAAAATCCATTGGTTTTACTATGTTATTCTTAATGCCAATCTAAACAGCTTGTGATGACATGTTGTTCTTTATGAACACAGTACAGATTCTATTTCACAATTGCACTATCTCAATCCCAAAATCAATGCAAATTTCCATTGGCTCTATAGGAAGCTTATTAGTAAGTAAATAAAAAAATGTCTCGAGGATTAGAACTCATGAACTCCTATTCACAAGACAGTCACAATAGCCCAGTTAGCCACTGGAACATGACAAGTGCAAAGAGTTGTCAAGGAGGGCAGTGAACAATGAATCACTATTATGTAAGTTCAAAAAGAAATCCATTGGTTTTGCTTTGTTTTTCTTTACGCCAATCTATACACCTTATTATGACATATTGCTCTTTATGAACACTTAGTACAGATTCTATCTCACATTTGCACTATCTCAATCCCAAAATCAAAGCAAATTTCCATTGGCTCTATAGGAAGCTTATTAGTAAGTAAATGAAAAAATGTCTCGAGGTTTAGAACTCATGAACTCTTGTTTATAAGACAGTCACATTAACCCAGTAATCCACTGGAACATCACAGGTGCAAAGTGATGTCAAGAAGGGCAGGGAACAATGAATCACTATTAGTTAAGTTCAAAAACAAATCCATTGTTTTCACTATGTTGTTCTTAATGCCAATCTTTGCAGCGTATGATGAAATATTGTTCTTTATGAACACTTAGTACAGATTCTATCTCACAATTGCACTATCTCAATCCCAAAATCAATGCAAATTTCCATTGGCTCTATAGGAAGCGTATTAGTAAGTAAACGAAAAAATGTCTCGAGGATTACAACTCATGAACTCCTGTTTACAAGACAGTCACATTAACCCAGTTAGCCAATGGAACATGACAGGTGCAAAGTGATGACAGATGTAAAGTGATGTCAAGAAGGGCAGTGAACAATGAATCATTATTAGGTAAGTTCAAAAAGAAATCCATTGGTTTCAATAAGTTTTTTTTAATGCCAATCATTGCAGCGCATGATGACGTATTGTTCTTGATGAACAGTTAATGCAGATTCTATATCTCACAATTGCACTATCTCAAGCCCAGAATCAATGCAAATTTCAATTGTCTCTATAGGAAGCCTATTAGTAAGTAAATGAAAATATCTCTCCAAGGATTAGAACTCATGAACTCCTGTTCACAAGAAAGTCACAATAACCCAGTTAGCCACTGGAACATGACAAGTGCAAAGAGTTGTCAAGGAGGGCAGTGAACAATGAATCACTATTAGGTAAGTTCAAAAAGAAATCCATTGTTTTCACTATGTTGTTCTTAATGCCAATCTTTGCATCGTATGATGACATATTGTTCTTTATGAACACTTAGTACAGATTCTATCTCACAATTGCACTATCTCAATGCCAAAATCAATGCAAATTTCCATTGGCTCTATAGGAAGCTTATTAGCAAGTAAATGAAAAAATGTCTCGAGGATTAGAACTCATGAACTTCTGTTCACAAGACAGTCACATTAACCCAGTAAGCCACTGGAACATCACAGGTGCAAAGTGATGTCAAGAAGGGCAGTGAACAATGAATCACTATTAGGTAAGTTCAAAAAAAAATCCATTGGTTTTACTATGTTATTCTTAATGCCAATCTGAACAGCTTGTGATGACATGTTGTTCTTTATGAACACTTAGTACAGATTCTATTTCACAATTGCACTATCTCAATCCCAAAATCAATGCAAATTTCCATTGGCTCTATATGAAGCTTATTAGTAAGTAAATAAAAAAATGTCTCAAGGATTAGACCTCATGAACTCCTGTTCACAAGACAGTCACAATAACCCAGTTAGCCACTGGAACATGACAAGTGCAAAGAGTTGTCAAGGAGGGCAGTGAACAATGAATCACTATTAGGTAAGTTCAAAAAGAAATCCATTGGTTTTGCTATGTTTTTCTTTACGCCAATCTATACAGCTTATAATGACATATTGCTCTTTATGAACACTTAGTACAGATTCGATCTTACATTTGCACTTTCTCAATCCCAAAATCAATGCAAATTTCCATTGGTTCTATAGGAAGCTTATTAGTAAGTAAATGAAAAAATGTCTCAAGGTTTAGAACTCATGAACTCTTGTTTATAAGACAGTCACATTAACCCAGTAATCCACTGGAACATCACAGGTGCAAAGTGATGTCAAGAAGGGCAGGGAACAATGAATCACTATTAGTTAAGTTCAAAAAGAAATCCATTGTTTTCACTATGTTGTTCTTAATGCCAATCTTTGCAGCGTATGATGACATATTGTTCTTTATGAACACTTAGTACAGATTCTATCTCACAATTGCACTATCTCAATCCCAAAATCAATGCAAATTTCCATTGGCTCTATAGGAAGCTTATTAGTAAGTAAACGAAAAAATGTTTCAAGGATTAGAACTCATGAACTCCTGTTTACAAGACAGTCACATTAAGCCAGTTAGCCAATGGAACATGACAGGTGCAAAGTGATGACAGGTGTAAAGTGATGTCAAGAAGGGCAGTGAACAATGAACCAATATTAGGTAAGTTCAAAAATAAATCCATTGGTTTTACTATGTTTTTCTTAATGCCAATCTATACAACTTATGATGACATATTGCTCTTTATGAACACTTAGTACAGATTCTATCTCACATTTGCACTTTCTCAATCCCAAAATCAATGCAAATTTCCATTGGTTCTATAGGAAGCTTATTAGTAAGTAAATGAAAAAAAGCTCTCTGAGGATTAGAAATCATGAACTCCTGTTTATAAGACAGTCACATTAACCCAGTAAGTCACTGGAACATCACAGATGCAAAGAAATGTCAAGAAGGGCAGTGAACAATGAATCATTATTAGGTAAGTTCAAAAAGAAATCGATTGGTTTCAATAAGTTTTTCTTAATGCCAATCTTTGCAGCGCATGATGACGTATTGTTCTTGATGAACACTTAATGCAGATTCTATATCTCACAATTGCACTATCTCAAGCCCAGAATCAATGCAAATTTCCATTGGCTGTATAGGAAGCTTATTAGTAAGTAAATGAAAAAATCTCTCCAAGGATTAGAACTCATGAACTGCTGTTCACAAGACAGTCACAATAACCCAGTTAGCCACTGGAACATGACAAGTGCAAAGCGTTGTCAAGGAGGGCAGTGAACAATGAATCACTATTAGGTAAGTTCAAAAAGAAATCCATTGGTTTTACTATGTTTTTCTTTACGCCAATCTATACAGCTTATAATGACATATTGCTCTTTATGAACACTTAGTACAGATTCTATCTCACAATTGCACTATCTCAATGCCAAAATCAATGCAAATTTCCATTGGCTCTATAGGAAGCTTATTAGTAAGTAAATGAAAAAAATGTCTCGAGGATTAGAGCTCATGAACTCTTGTTTACAAGACAGTCACATTAACCCAGTAAGCCATTAAAACATGACATGTGCAAAGGAATGTCAAGAAGGGCAGTGAACAATGAATCACTATTAGGTAAGTTAAAAAAGAAATCCATTTGTTTTACTATGTTTTTCTTAACGCCAATCTATACAGCTTATGATGACATATTGCTCTTTATGAACACTTAGTACAGATTCTATCTTACATTTGCACTTTCTCAATCCCAAAATCAATGCAAATTTCCATTGGCTCTATAGGAAGCTTATTAGTAAGTAAATGAAAAAATCTCTCCAAGGATTAGAACTCATGAACACCTTTTTATAAGACAGTCACATTAACCCAGTAAGCCACTGGAACATCACAGGTGCAAAAAGATGTCAAGAAGGGCAGTGAACAATGAATCACTATTAGGTAAGTTCAAAAAGAAAAATCCATTGGTTTTACTATGTTATTCTTAATGCCAATCTAAACAGCTTGTGATGACATGTTGTTCTTTATGAACACTTAGTACAGATTCTATTTCACAATTGCACTATCTCAATCCCAAAATCAATGCAAATTTCCATTGGCTCCATAGGAAGCTTATTAGTAAGTAAATAAAAAAATGTCTCGAGGATTAGAACTCATGAACTCCTGTTCACAAGACAGTCACAATAGCCCAGTTAGCCACTGGAACATGACAAGTGCAAAGAGTTGTCAAGGAGGGCAGTGAACAATGAATCACTATTAGGTAAGTTCAAAAAGAAATCCATTGGTTTTACTATGTTTTTCTTTACGCCAATCTATACAACTTATAATGACATATTGCTCTTTATGAACACTTAGTACAGATTCTATCTCACATTTGCACTATGTCAATCCCAAAATCAATGCAAATCTACATTGGCTCTATAGGAAGCTTATTAGTAAGTAAATGAAAAAATGTCTTGAGGTTTGGAACTCATGAACTTTTGTTTATAAAACAGTCACATTAACCCAGTAAACCACAGGAACATCACAGGTGCAAAGCGATGTCAAGAAGGGCAGGGAACAATGAATCACTTTTAGTTAAGTTCAAAAAGAAATCCATTGTTTTCACTATGTTGTTCTTAATGCCAATCTTTGCATCGTATGATGACATATTGTTCTTTATGAACACTTAGTACAGATTCTATGTCACAATTGCACTAGCTCAATCACAAAACCAATGCAAATTTCCATTGGCTCTATAGGAAGCATATTAGTAAGTAAATGAAAAAAAGCTCTCTGAGGATTATAACTCATGAATTCCTGTTGACAAGACAGGTGCATTAACCCAGTAAGCCACTGAAGCACCACACATGCAAAGCGATGTCAATAAGGGCAGTGAGCAATGAATCACTATTAGGTAAGTTCAAAAAGAAATCCATTGGTTTTACTATGTTATTCTTAATGCCAATCTAAACAGCTTGTGATGACGTATTGGTCTTTATGAACACTTAGTACAGATTCTATCTCACAATTGCACTATCTCAATGCCAAAATCAATGCAAATTTCCATTGGCTCTATAGGAAGCTTATTAGTAAGTAAATGAAAAAATCTCTCCAAGGATTAGAACTCATGAACACCTTTTTATAAGACAGTCACATTAACCCAGTAAGCCACTGGAACATCACAGGTGCAAAAAGATGTCAAGAAGGGCAGTGAACAATGAATCACTATTAGGTAAGTTCAAAAAGAAAAATCCATTGGTTTTACTTTGTTATTCTTAATGCCAATCTAAACAGCTTGTGATGACATGTTGTTCTTTATGAACACAGTACAGATTCTATTTCACAATTGCACTATCTCAATCCCAAAATCAATGCAAATTTCCATTGGCTCTATAGGAAGCTTATTAGTAAGTAAATAAAAAAATGTCTCGAGGATTAGAACTCATGAACTCCTATTCACAAGACAGTCACAATAGCCCAGTTAGCCACTGGAACATGACAAGTGCAAAGAGTTGTCAAGGAGGGCAGTGAACAATGAATCACTATTATGTAAGTTCAAAAAGAAATCCATTGGTTTTGCTTTGTTTTTCTTTACGCCAATCTATACACCTTATTATGACATATTGCTCTTTATGAACACTTAGTACAGATTCTATCTCACATTTGCACTATCTCAATCCCAAAATCAAAGCAAATTTCCATTGGCTCTATAGGAAGCTTATTAGTAAGTAAATGAAAAAATGTCTCGAGGTTTAGAACTCATGAACTCTTGTTTATAAGACAGTCACATTAACCCAGTAATCCACTGGAACATCACAGGTGCAAAGTGATGTCAAGAAGGGCAGGGAACAATGAATCACTATTAGTTAAGTTCAAAAACAAATCCATTGTTTTCACTATGTTGTTCTTAATGCCAATCTTTGCAGCGTATGATGAAATATTGTTCTTTATGAACACTTAGTACAGATTCTATCTCACAATTGCACTATCTCAATCCCAAAATCAATGCAAATTTCCATTGGCTCTATAGGAAGCGTATTAGTAAGTAAACGAAAAAATGTCTCGAGGATTACAACTCATGAACTCCTGTTTACAAGACAGTCACATTAACCCAGTTAGCCAATGGAACATGACAGGTGCAAAGTGATGACAGATGTAAAGTGATGTCAAGAAGGGCAGTGAACAATGAATCATTATTAGGTAAGTTCAAAAAGAAATCCATTGGTTTCAATAAGTTTTTTTTAATGCCAATCATTGCAGCGCATGATGACGTATTGTTCTTGATGAACAGTTAATGCAGATTCTATATCTCACAATTGCACTATCTCAAGCCCAGAATCAATGCAAATTTCAATTGTCTCTATAGGAAGCCTATTAGTAAGTAAATGAAAATATCTCTCCAAGGATTAGAACTCATGAACTCCTGTTCACAAGAAAGTCACAATAACCCAGTTAGCCACTGGAACATGACAAGTGCAAAGAGTTGTCAAGGAGGGCAGTGAACAATGAATCACTATTAGGTAAGTTCAAAAAGAAATCCATTGTTTTCACTATGTTGTTCTTAATGCCAATCTTTGCATCGTATGATGACATATTGTTCTTTATGAACACTTAGTACAGATTCTATCTCACAATTGCACTATCTCAATGCCAAAATCAATGCAAATTTCCATTGGCTCTATAGGAAGCTTATTAGCAAGTAAATGAAAAAATGTCTCGAGGATTAGAACTCATGAACTTCTGTTCACAAGACAGTCACATTAACCCAGTAAGCCACTGGAACATCACAGGTGCAAAGTGATGTCAAGAAGGGCAGTGAACAATGAATCACTATTAGGTAAGTTCAAAAAAAAATCCATTGGTTTTACTATGTTATTCTTAATGCCAATCTGAACAGCTTGTGATGACATGTTGTTCTTTATGAACACTTAGTACAGATTCTATTTCACAATTGCACTATCTCAATCCCAAAATCAATGCAAATTTCCATTGGCTCTATATGAAGCTTATTAGTAAGTAAATAAAAAAATGTCTCAAGGATTAGACCTCATGAACTCCTGTTCACAAGACAGTCACAATAACCCAGTTAGCCACTGGAACATGACAAGTGCAAAGAGTTGTCAAGGAGGGCAGTGAACAATGAATCACTATTAGGTAAGTTCAAAAAGAAATCCATTGGTTTTGCTATGTTTTTCTTTACGCCAATCTATACAGCTTATAATGACATATTGCTCTTTATGAACACTTAGTACAGATTCGATCTTACATTTGCACTTTCTCAATCCCAAAATCAATGCAAATTTCCATTGGTTCTATAGGAAGCTTATTAGTAAGTAAATGAAAAAATGTCTCAAGGTTTAGAACTCATGAACTCTTGTTTATAAGACAGTCACATTAACCCAGTAATCCACTGGAACATCACAGGTGCAAAGTGATGTCAAGAAGGGCAGGGAACAATGAATCACTATTAGTTAAGTTCAAAAAGAAATCCATTGTTTTCACTATGTTGTTCTTAATGCCAATCTTTGCAGCGTATGATGACATATTGTTCTTTATGAACACTTAGTACAGATTCTATCTCACAATTGCACTATCTCAATCCCAAAATCAATGCAAATTTCCATTGGCTCTATAGGAAGCTTATTAGTAAGTAAACGAAAAAATGTTTCAAGGATTAGAACTCATGAACTCCTGTTTACAAGACAGTCACATTAAGCCAGTTAGCCAATGGAACATGACAGGTGCAAAGTGATGACAGGTGTAAAGTGATGTCAAGAAGGGCAGTGAACAATGAACCAATATTAGGTAAGTTCAAAAATAAATCCATTGGTTTTACTATGTTTTTCTTAATGCCAATCTATACAACTTATGATGACATATTGCTCTTTATGAACACTTAGTACAGATTCTATCTCACATTTGCACTTTCTCAATCCCAAAATCAATGCAAATTTCCATTGGTTCTATAGGAAGCTTATTAGTAAGTAAATGAAAAAAAGCTCTCTGAGGATTAGAAATCATGAACTCCTGTTTATAAGACAGTCACATTAACCCAGTAAGTCACTGGAACATCACAGATGCAAAGAAATGTCAAGAAGGGCAGTGAACAATGAATCATTATTAGGTAAGTTCAAAAAGAAATCGATTGGTTTCAATAAGTTTTTCTTAATGCCAATCTTTGCAGCGCATGATGACGTATTGTTCTTGATGAACACTTAATGCAGATTCTATATCTCACAATTGCACTATCTCAAGCCCAGAATCAATGCAAATTTCCATTGGCTGTATAGGAAGCTTATTAGTAAGTAAATGAAAAAATCTCTCCAAGGATTAGAACTCATGAACTGCTGTTCACAAGACAGTCACAATAACCCAGTTAGCCACTGGAACATGACAAGTGCAAAGCGTTGTCAAGGAGGGCAGTGAACAATGAATCACTATTAGGTAAGTTCAAAAAGAAATCCATTGGTTTTACTATGTTTTTCTTTACGCCAATCTATACAGCTTATAATGACATATTGCTCTTTATGAACACTTAGTACAGATTCTATCTCACAATTGCACTATCTCAATGCCAAAATCAATGCAAATTTCCATTGGCTCTATAGGAAGCTTATTAGTAAGTAAATGAAAAAAATGTCTCGAGGATTAGAGCTCATGAACTCTTGTTTACAAGACAGTCACATTAACCCAGTAAGCCATTAAAACATGACATGTGCAAAGGAATGTCAAGAAGGGCAGTGAACAATGAATCACTATTAGGTAAGTTAAAAAAGAAATCCATTGGTTTTACTATGTTTTTCTTAACGCCAATCTATACAGCTTATGATGACATATTGCTCATTATGAACACTTAGTACAGATTCTATCTCACATTTGCACTATCTCAATCCCAAAATCAATGCAAATTTCCATTGGCTCTATAGGAAGCTTATTAGTAAGTAAATGAAAAAATCTCTCCAAGGATTAGAACTCATGAACTCCTGTTTGTAAGACAATCACATGAACCCAGTAAGCCACTGGAACATCACAGGTGCAAAATGATGTCAAGAAGGGCAGTGAACAATGAATCACTATTAGGTAAGTTCAAAAAGAAATCCATTGGTTTTACTATGTTATTCTTAATGCCAATCTAAACAACTTGTGATGACATATTGTTCTTTATGAACACTTAGTACAGATTCTATCTCACATTTGCACTATCTCAATCACAAAACCAATGCAAATTTCCATTGGCTCTATAGGAAGCTTATTAGTAAGTAAGTGAAAAAAAAGCTCTCTGAGGATTAGAACTCATGAATTCCTGTTTACAAGACAGTTGCATTAACCCAGTAAACCACTGAAACACCACACATGCAAAGCGTTGTCAAGAAGGGCAGTGAACAATGAATCACTATTAGGTAAGTTCAAAAAGAAATCCATTGGTTTTACTATTTTATTCTTAATGCCAATCTAAACAGCTTGTGATGACATATTGTTCTTTATGAACACTTAGTACAGATTCTATCTCACAATTGCACTATCTCAATCTCAAAATCAATGCAAATTTCCATTGGCTCTATAGGAAGCTTATTAGTAAGAAAATGAAAAAAAATGTCCTGAGGATTAGAGTTCATGAACTCTTGTTTACAAGACAGTCACATTAACCCAGTAAGCCACTGGAACATGACAGGTGCAGAGTAATGTCAAGTAGGGCAGTGAACAATGAATCACTATTAGGTAAGTTCAAAAAGAAATCCTTTGGTTTTACTATTTTATTCTTAATGCCAATCTAAACACCTTGTGATCACATATTGTTCTTTATGAACACTTAGTACAGATTCTATCTCACAATTGCACTATCTCAATCTCAAAATCAATGCAAATTTCCATTGGCTCTATAGGAAGCTTATTAGTAAGAAAATGAAAAAAATGTCCTGAGGATTAGAGTTCATGAACTCTTGTTTACAAGACAGTCACATTAACCCAGTAAGCCACTGGAACATGACAGGTGCAGAGTAATGTCAAGTAGGGCAGTGAACAATGAATCACTATTAGGTAAGTTCAAAAAGAAATCCTTTGGTTTTACTATTTTATTCTTAATGCCAATCTAAACACCTTGTGATGACATATTGTTCTTTATGAACACTTAGTACAGATTCTATCTCACAATTGCACTATCTCAAGCCCAGAATCAATGCAAATTTCAATTGGCTCTATAGGAAGCTTATGAGTAAGTAAATGAAAAAATCTTTCCAAGTATTAGAACTCAGGAACTCCTGTTTGTAAGACAATCACATCAACCCAGTAAGCCACTGGAACATCACAGGTGCAAAGTGATGTCAAGAAGGGCAGTGAACAATGAATCACTATTAGGTAAGTTCAAAAAGAAATCCATTGGTTTTACTATGATTTTCTTAACGCCAATCTATATAGCTTATGATGACATATTGCTCTTTATGAACACTTAGTACTGATTCTATCTCACATTTGCACTATCTCAATCCCAAAATCAAGCTTATTAGTAAGTAAATGAAAAAAAGCTCTCTGAGGATTAGAAATCATGAACTCCTGTTTATAAGACAGTCACATTAACCCAGTAAGTCACTGGAACATCACAGATACAAAGAAATGTCAAGAAATTTCAATTGTCTCTATAGGAAGCTTATTAGTAAGTAAATGAAAATATCTCTCCAAGGATTAGAACTCATGAACTCCTGTTCACAAGACAGTCACAATAACCCAGTTAGCCACATGACAAGTGCAAAGAGTTGTCAAGGAGGGCAGTGAACAATGAATCACTATTAGGTAAGTTCAAAAAGAAATCCATTGTTTTCACTATGTTGTTCTTAATGCCAATCTTTGCATCGTATGATGACATATTGTTCTTTATGAACACTTAGTACTGATTCTATCTCACATTTGCACTATCTCAATCCCAAAATCAATGCAAATTCCCATTGGCTCTATAGGAAGCTTATTAGTAAGTAAATGAAAAAAAGCTCTCTGAGGATTAGAAATCATGAACTCCTGTTTATAAGACAGTCACATTAACCCAGTAAGTCACTGGAACATCACAGATACAAAGAAATGTCAAGAAGGGCAGTGAACAATGAATCATTATTAGGTAAGTTCAAAAAGAAATCCATTGGTTTCAATAAGTTTTTCTTAATGCCAATCATTGCAGCGCATGATGACGTATTGTTCTTGATGAACAGTTAATGCAGATTCTATATCTCACAATTGCACTATCTCAAGCCCAGAATCAATGCAAATTTCAATTGTCTCTATAGGAAGCTTATTAGTAAGTAAATGAAAATATCTCTCCAAGGATTAGAACTCATGAACTCCTGTTCACAAGACAGTCACAATAACCCAGTTAGCCCCTGGAACATGACAAGTGCAAAGAGTTGTCAAGGAGGGCAGTGAACAATGAATCACTATTAGGTAAGTTCAAAAAGAAATCCATTGTTTTCACTATGTTGTTCTTAATGCCAATCTTTGCATCGTATGATGACATATTGTTCTTTATGAACACTTAGTACAGATTCTATGTCACAATTGCACTAGCTCAATCACAAAACCAATGCAAATTTCCATTGGCTCTATAGGAAGCATATTAGTAAGTAAATGAAAAAAAGCTCTCTGAGGATTATAACTCATGAATTCCTGTTGACAAGACAGGTGCATTAACCCAGTAAGCCACTGAAGCACCACACATGCAAAGCGATGTCAATAAGGGCAGTGAGCAATGAATCACTATTAGGTAAGTTCAAAAAGAAATCCATTGGTTTTACTATGTTATTCTTAATGCCAATCTAAACAGCTTGTGATGACGTATTGGTCTTTATGAACACTTAGTACAGATTCTATCTCACAATTGCACTATCTCAATGCCAAAATCAATGCAAATTTCCATTGGCTCTATAGGAAGCTTATTAGTAAGTAAATGAAAAAAAATGTCTCGAGGATTAGAGCTCATGAACTCTTGTTTACAAGACAGTCATATTAACCCAGTAAGCCATTAGAACATGACATGTGCAAAGGAATGTCAAGAAGGGCAGTGAACAATGAATCACTATTAGGTAAGTTCAAAAAGAAATCCATTTGTTTTACTATGTTTTTCTTAACGCCAATCTATACAGCTTATGATGACATATTGCTCTTTATGAACACTTAGTACAGATTCTATCTTACATTTGCACTTTCTCAATCCCAAAATCAATGCAAATTTCCATTGGCTCTATAGGAAGCTTATTAGTAAGTAAATGAAAAAATCTCTCCAAGGATTAGAACTCATGAACACCTTTTTATAAGACAGTCACATTAACCCAGTAAGCCACTGGAACATCACAGGTGCAAAAAGATGTCAAGAAGGGCAGTGAACAATGAATCACTATTAGGTAAGTTCAAAAAGAAAAATCCATTGGTTTTACTATGTTATTCTTAATGCCAATCTAAACAGCTTGTGATGACATGTTGTTCTTTATGAACACTTAGTACAGATTCTATTTCACAATTGCACTATCTCAATCCCAAAATCAATGCAAATTTCCATTGGCTCCATAGGAAGCTTATTAGTAAGTAAATAAAAAAATGTCTCGAGGATTAGAACTCATGAACTCCTGTTCACAAGACAGTCACAATAGCCCAGTTAGCCACTGGAACATGACAACTGCAAAGAGTTGTCAAGGAGGGCAGTGAACAATGAATCACTATTATGTAAGTTCAAAAAGAAATCCATTGGTTTTGCTTTGTTTTTCTTTACGCCAATCTATACAGCTTATTATGACATATTGCTCTTTATGAACACTTAGTACAGATTCTATCTCACATTTGCACTATCTCAATCCCAAAATCAATGCAAATTTCCATTGGCTCTATAGGAAGCTTATTAGTAAGTAAATGAAAAAATGTCTCGAGGTTTAGAACTCATGAACTCTTGTTTATAAGACAGTCACATTAACCCAGTAATCCACTGGAACATCACAGGTGCAAAGTGATGTCAAGAAGGGCAGGGAACAATGAATCACTATTAGTTAAGTTCAAAAAGAAATCCATTGTTTTCACTATGTTGTTCTTAATGCCAATCTTTGCAGCGTATGATGAAATATTGTTCTTTATGAACACTTAGTACAGATTCTATCTCACAATTGCACTATCTCAATCCCAAAATCAATGCAAATTTCCATTGGCTCTATAGGAAGCTTATTAGTAAGTAAACGAAAAAATGTCTCGAGGATTACAACTCATGAACTCCTGTTTACAAGACAGTCACATTAACCCAGTTAGCCAATGGAACATGACAGGTGCAAAGTGATGACAGATGTAAAGTGATGTCAAGAAGGTCAGAGAACAATGAACCAATATTAGGTAAGTTCAAAAATAAATCCATTGGTTTTACTATGTTTTTCTTAATGCCAATCTATACAACTTATGATGACATATTGCTCTTTATGAACACTTAGTACAGATGCTATCTCACATTTGCACTATCTCAATCCCAAAATCAATGCAAATTCCCATTGGCTCTATAGGAAGCTTATTAGTAAGTAAATGAAAAAAAAGCTCTCTGAGGATTAGAAATCATGAACTCCTGTTTATAAGACAGTCACATTAACCCAGTAAGTCACTGGAATATCACAGATGCAAAGAAATGTCAAGAAGGGCAGTGAACAATGAATCATTATTAGGTAAGTTCAAAAAGAAATCCATTGGTTTCAATAAGTTTTTCTTAATGCCAATCATTGCAGCGCATGATGACGTATTGTTCTTGATGAACAGTTAATGCAGATTCTATATCTCACAATTGCACTATCTCAAGCCCAGAATCAATGCAAATTTCAATTGTCTCTATAGGAAGCTTATTAGTAAGTAAATGAAAATATCTCTCCAAGGATTAGAACTCATGAACTCCTGTTCACAAGACAGTCACAATAACCCAGTTAGCCACTGGAACATGACAGGTGCAAAGAGTTGTCAAGGAGGGCAGTGAACAATGAATCACTATTAGGTAAGTTCAAAAAGAAATCCATTGTTTTCACTATGTTGTTCTTAATGCCAATCTTTGTATCGTATGATGACATATTGTTCTTTATGAACACTTAGTACAGATTCTATCTCACAATTGCACTATCTCAATGCCAAAATTAATGCAAATTTCCATTGGCTCTATAGGAAGCTTATTAGTAAGTAAATGAAAAAATGTCTCGAGGATTAGAACTCATGAACTTCTGTTCACAAGACAGTCACATTAACCCAGTAAGCCACTGGAACATCACAGGTGCAAAGTGATGTCAAGAAGGGCAGTGAACAATGAATCACTATTAGGTAAGTTCAAAAAAAAATCCATTGGTTTTACTATGTTATTCTTAATGCCAATCTGAACAGCTTGTGATGACATGTTGTTCTTTATGAACACTTAGTACAGATTCTATTTCACAATTGCACTATCTCAATCCCAAAATCAATGCAAATTTCCATTGGCTCTATATGAAGCTTATTAGTAAGTAAATAAAAAAATGTCTCAAGGATTAGACCTCATGAACTCCTGTCCACAAGACAGTCACAATAACCCAGTTAGCCACTGGAACATGACAAGTGCAAAGAGTTGTCAAGGAGGGCAGTGAACAATGAATCACTATTAGGTAAGTTCAAAAAGAAATCCATTGGTTTTGCTATGTTTTTCTTTACGCCAATCTATACAGCTTATAATGACATATTGCTCTTTATGAACACTTAGTACAGATTCGATCTTACATTTGCACTTTCTCAATCCCAAAATCAATGCAAATTTCCATTGGTTCTATAGGAAGCTTATTAGTAAGTAAATGAAAAAATGTCTCGAGGTTTAGAACTCATGAACTCTTGTTTATAAGACAGTCACATTAACCCAGTAATCCACTGGAACATCACAGGTGCAAAGTGATGTCAAGAAGGGCAGGGAACAATGAATCACTATTAGTTAAGTTCAAAAATAAATCCATTGTTTTCACTATGTTGTTCTTAATGCCAATCTTTGCAGCGTATGATGACATATTGTTCTTTATGAACACTTAGTACAGATTCTATCTCACAATTGCACTATCTCAATCCCAAAATCAATGCAAATTTCCATTGGCTCTATAGGAAGCTTATTAGTAAGTAAACAAAAAAATGTCTCAAGGATTAGAACTCATGAACTCCTGTTTACAAGACAGTCACATTAAGCCAGTTAGCCAATGGAACATGACAGGTGCAAAGTGATGACAGGTGTAAAGTGATGTTAAGAAGGGCAGTGAACAATGAACCAATATTAGGTAAGTTCAAAAATAAATCCATTGGTTTTACTATGTTTTTCTTAATGCCAATCTTTACAACTTATGATGACATATTGCTCTTTATGAACACTTAGTACAGATTCTATCTCACATTTGCACTTTCTCAATCCCAAAATCAATGCAAATTTCCATTGGTTCTATAGGAAGCTTATTAGTAAGTAAATGAAAAAAAGCTCTCTGAGGATTAGAAATCATGAACTCCTGTTTATAAGACAGTCACATTAACCCAGTAAGTCACTGGAACATCACAGATGCAAAGAAATGTCAAGAAGGGCAGTGAACAATGAATCATTATTAGGTAAGTTCAAAAAGAAATCGATTGGTTTCAATAAGTTTTTCTTAATGCCAATCTTTGCAGCGCATGATGACGTATTGTTCTTGATGAACACTTAATGCAGATTCTATATCTCACAATTGCACTATCTCAAGCCCAGAATCAATGCAAATTTCCATTGGCTGTATAGGAAGCTTATTAGTAAGTAAATGAAAAAATCTCTCCAAGGATTAGAACTCATGAACTGCTGTTCACAAGACAGTCACAATAACCCAGTTAGCCACTGGAACATGACAAGTGCAAAGTGTTGTCAAGGAGGGCAGTGAACAATGAATCACTATTAGGTAAGTTCAAAAAGAAATCCATTGGTTTTACTATGTTTTTCTTTACGCCAATCTATACAGCTTATAATGACATATTGCTCTTTATGAACACTTAGTACAGACTCTATCTCACAATTCCACTATCTCAATGCCAAAATCAATGCAAATTTCCATTGGCTCTATAGGAAGCTTATTAGTAAGTAAATGAAAAAAATGTCTCGAGGATTAGAGCTCATGAACTCTTGTTTACAAGACAGTCACATTAACCCAGTAAGCCATTAAAACATGACATGTGCAAAGGAATGTCAAGAAGGGCAGTGAACAATGAATCACTATTAGTTAAATTCAAAAAGAAATCCATTGGTTTTACTATGTTTTTCTTAACGCCAATCTATACAGCTTATGATGACATATTGCTCTTTATGAACACTTAGTACAGATTCTATCTCACATTTCCACTATCTCAATCCCAAAATCAATGCAAATTTCCATTGGCTCTATAGGAAGCTTATTAGTAAATAAATGAAAAAATCTCTCCAAGAATTAGAACTCATGTACTCCTTTTTATAAGACAGTCACATTAAACCAGTAAGCCACTGGAAGATCACAGATGCAAAAAGATGTCAAGAAGGGCAGTGAAGAATGAATCACTATTAGGCAAGTTAAAAAAGAAATCCATTGGTTTTACTATGTTATTCTTAATGCCAATCTAAACAGCTTGTGATGACATATTGTTCTTTATGAACACTTAGTACAGATTCTATCTCACAATTGCATTATCTCAAGCCCAAAATCAATGCAAATTTCAATTGTCTCTATAGGAAGCTTATTAGTAAGTAAATGAAAAAATCTCTCCAAGGATTAGAACTCATGAACTCCTGTTCACAAGACAGTTACAATAACACAGTTAACCACTGGAGCATGAAAAGTGCAAAGAGTTGTCAAGGAGGGCAGTGAACAATGAATCACTATTAGGTAAGTTCAAATAGAAATCCATTGGTTTTACTATGTTTTTCTTTACGCCAATCTATACAGCTTATAATGACATATTGCTCTTTATGAACACTTAGTACAGATTCTATCTCACAATTGCACTATCTCAATGCCAAAATCAATGCAAATTTCCATTGGCTCTATAGGAAGCTTATTAGTAAGTAAACGAAAAAATGTCTCGAGGATTAGAACTCATGAACTCCTGTTTACAAGACAGTCACATTAACCCAGTTAGCCAATGGAACAAGACAGGTGCAAAGTGATGACAGGTGTAAAGTGATGTCAAGGAGGGCAGTGAACAATGAACCAATATTAGGTAAGTTCAAAAATAAATCCATTGGTTTTACTATGTTTTTCTTAATGCCAATCTATACAACTTATGATGACATATTGCTCTTTATGAACACTTAGTACAGATTCTATCTCACATTTGCACTATCTCAATCCCAAAATCAATGCAAATTCCCATTGGCTCTATAGGAAGCTTATTAGTAAGTAAATGAAAAAAAGCTCTCTGAGGATTAGAAATCATGAACTCCTGTTTATAAGACAGTCACATTAACCCAGTAAGTCACTGGAACATCACAGATGCAAAGAAATGTCAAGAAGGGCAGTGAACAATGAATCATTATTAGGTAAGTTCAAAAAGAAATATATTGGTTTCAATAAGTTTTTCTTAATGCCAATCTTTGCAGCGCATGATGACGTATTGTTCTTGATGAACACTTAATGCAGATTCTATATCTCACAATTGCACTATCTCAAGCCCAGAATCAATGCAAATTTCCATTGGCTGTATAGGAAGCTTATTAGTAAGTAAATGAAAAAAAAATGTTTCGAGGATTAGAGTTCATGAACTCTTGTTTACAAGACAGTCACATTAACCCAGTAAGCCACTGGAACACGACAGGTGCAGAGTAATGTCAAGAAGGGCAGTGAACAATGAATCACTATTAGGTAAGTTCAAAAAAAAATCCATTGGTTTTACTATGTTATTCTTAATGCCAATCTAAACAGCTTGTGATGACATGTTGTTCTTTATGAACACTTAGTACAGATTCTATCTCACAATTGCACTATCTCAATTGCAAAATCAATGCAAATTTCCATTGTTTTCACTATGTTGTTCTTAATGCCAATCTTTGCATCGTATGATGACATATTGTTGTTTATGAACACTTAGTACAGATTCTATGTGACAATTGCACTAGCTCAATCACCAAACCAATGCAAATTTCCATTGGCTCTATAGGAAGCATATTAGTAAGTAAATGAAAAAAAGCTCTCTGAGGATTAGAACTCATGAATTCCTGTTGATAAGACAGTTGTATTAACCCGGTAAGCCACAGAAGCACCACACATGCAAAGCGATGTCAATAAGGGCAGTGAGCAATGAATCACTATTAGGTAAGTTCAAAAAGAAATCCATTGGTTTTACTATGTTAGGGTATGTGCACACGATGCAGAAATGAAGCAGAAAATTTCTGCATCATTTCTGCATCTCCCTGACAGAAAAAACGCATGCAGATTTTGCATGCGTTTTTCCTGCAGAATACATGCGGATCCACATGCAGATTCACATGCGTTTCCGCATGCAGATTGACAAGCGCTTTCCAGGCGATGTTAGCATCACCTGGAAAGTGCTTGACAACTAGGTCACACTATATAAATCCATGCAAACGGCATGGATTTATATAGTGTGACCCAAGAGAGTGTATATACTTACCTCCGATGGCCCGCGCTGTCCTGCTCAATCTGTTCTCCCTCGCCGGCAACTTTGAATTGAAAGACCTGCCGACGTCAGCGTCACGTGACCCGTCACATGACTCTGACGTCACCGCAGGTCCTACAACTCACTGCAAGTGCCGGGAACCAAGCGGGAGCACTGTGCGGGCCGACAGATGGTAAGAATACATTTATTTTTTATTTTATTCTTTTTTTTACAGCTTTTTTAATGGTACCTGGGTGTGGATGAGCCTCTCCTCTCCTCTACACCCGGGTACCATCCGCACATTAGAACGCACCAATTACGCAAGTACAAATGCTGTCTTGCGGAATTGGCGCGTTCTAATGCAAGTCAATGGCGGCGAAATCGCCGCGTTTCCGCAAAATTAATTGACATGCTGCGGATTTTTGACCGCAGCGTTAACGCTGCGGAAAAATCCGCATCATGGGCACAGCACATGCGGATTTCCATTGGGGAACATTGCTTCCCTTCTACCATGCGTTTTTCATGCGTTTCCGCGGCGTTTCCGCAACTGCAAAAACGCCGCGGAAACGCATGAAATACGCATCGTGTGAACACAGCCTTATTCTTAATGCCAATCTAAACAGCTTGTGATGACGTATTGTTCTTTATGAACACTTAGTACAGATTCTATCTCACAATTGCACTATCTCAATGCCAAAATCAATGCAAATTTCCATTGGCTCTATAGGAAGCTTATTAGTAAGTAAATGAAAAAAATGTCTCGAGGATTAGAGCTCATGAACTCTTGTTTACAAGACAGTCACATTAACCCAGTAAGCCATTAGAACATGACATGTGCAAAGGAATGTCAAGAAGGGCAGTGAACAATGAATCACTATTAGGTAAGTTAAAAAAGAAATCCATTGGTTTTACTATGTTTTTCTTAACGCCAATCTATACAGCTTATGATGACATATTGCTCATTATGAACACTTAGTACAGATTCTATCTCACATTTGCACTATCTCAATCCCAAAATCAATGCAAATTTCCATTGGCTCTATAGGAAGCTTATTAGTAAGTAAATGAAAAAATCTCTCCAAGGATTAGAACTCATGAACTCCTGTTTGTAAGACAATCACATGAACCCAGTAAGCCACTGGAACATCACAGGTGCAAAGTGATGTCAAGAAGGGCAGTGAACAATGAATCACTATTAGGTAAGTTCAAAAAGAAATCCATTGGTTTTACTATGTTATTCTTAATGCCAATCTAAACAACTTGTGATGACATATTGTTCTTTATGAACACTTAGTACAGATTCTATCTCACATTTGCACTATCTCAATCACAAAACCAATGCAAATTTCCATTGGCTCTATAGGAAGCTTATTAGTAAGTAAGTGAAAAAAAAGCTCTCTGAGGATTAGAACTCATGAATTCCTGTTTACAAGACAGTTGCATTAACCCAGTAAACCACTGAAACACCACACATGCAAAGCGTTGTCAAGAAGGGCAGTGAACAATGAATCACTATTAGGTAAGTTCAAAAAGAAATCCATTGGTTTTACTATTTTATTCTTAATGCCAATCTAAACAGCTTGTGATGACATATTGTTCTTTATGAACACTTAGTACAGATTCTATCTCACAATTGCACTATCTCAATCTCAAAATCAATGCAAATTTCCATTGGCTCTATAGGAAGCTTATTAGTAAGAAAATGAAAAAAAATGTCCTGAGGATTAGAGTTCATGAACTCTTGTTTACAAGACAGTCACATTAACCCAGTAAGCCACTGGAACATGACAGGTGCAAAGTGATGTCAAGAAGGGCAGTGAACAATGAATCACTATTAGGTAAGTTCAAAAAGAAATCCATTGGTTTTACTATTTTATTCTTAATGCCAATCTAAACAGCTTGTGATGACATATTGTTCTTTATGAACACTTAGTACAGATTCTATCTCACAATTGCACTATCTCAATCTCAAAATCAATGCAAATTTCCATTGGCTCTATAGGAAGCTTATTAGTAAGAAAATGAAAAAAAATGTCCTGAGGATTAGAGTTCATGAACTCTTGTTTACAAGACAGTCACATTAACCCAGTAAGCCACTGGAACATGACAGGTGCAGAGTAATGTCAAGTAGGGCAGTGAACAATGAATCACTATTAGGTAAGTTCAAAAAGAAATCCTTTGGTTTTACTATTTTATTCTTAATGCCAATCTAAACACCTTGTGATGACATATTGTTCTTTATGAACACTTAGTACAGATTCTATCTCACAATTGCACTATCTCAAGCCCAGAATCAATGCAAATTTCAATTGGCTCTATAGGAAGCTTATGAGTAAGTAAATGAAAAAATCTTTCCAAGGATTAGAACTCAGAAACTCCTGTTTGTAAGACAATCACATCAACCCAGTAAGCCACTGGAACATCACAGGTGCAAAGTGATGTCAAGAAGGGCAGTGAACAATGAATCACTATTAGGTAAGTTCAAAAAGAAATCCATTGGTTTTACTATGATTTTCTTAACGCCAATCTATATAGCTTATGATGACATATTGCTCTTTATGAACACTTAGTACTGATTCTATCTCACATTTGCACTATCTCAATCCCAAAATCAATGCAAATTTCCATTGGCTCTATAGGAAGCTTATTAGTAAGTAAATGAAAAAAGTTCTCGAGGTTTAAAACTCATGAACTCCTGTTTATAAGACAGACACATTAACCCAGTAAGCCACTGGAACATCACAGGTGCAAAGGGATGTCAATAAGGGCAGTGAACAATGAATCACTATTAGGTAAGTTCAAAAAGAAAAATCCATTGGTTTTTTCTATGTTATTCTTAATGCCAATCTAAACAGCTTGTGATGACATGTTGTTCTTTATGAACACTTAGTACTGATTCTATCTCACATTTGCACTATCTCAATCCCAAAATCAATGCAAATTTCCATTGGCTCTAAAGGAAGCTTATTAGTAAGTAAATGAAAAAATGTCTCGAGGATTAGAACTCATGAACTCCTGTTCACAAGACAGTCACAATAACCCAGTTAGCCAATGGAACATGACAGGTGCAAAGAGTTGTCAAGGAGGGCAGTGAACAATGAATTACTATTCGGTAAGTTCAAAAAGAAATCCATTGGTTTTACTATGTTTTTCTTTACGCCAATCTATACAGCTTATAATGACATATTGCTCTTTATGAACACTTAGTACAGATTCTATCTCACATTTGCACTATCTCAATCCCAAAATCAATGCAAATTTCCATTGGCTCTATAGCAAGCTTATTAGTAAGTAAATGAAAAAATGTCTCGAGGTTTAGAACTCATGAACTCTTGTTTATAAAACAATCACATTAACCCAGTAAGCCACAGGAATATCTCAGGTGCAAAGTGATGTCAAGAAGGGAAGGGAACAATGAATCACTATTAGTTAAGTTCAAAAAGAAATACATTGTTTTCACTATGATGTTCTTAATGCCAATCTTTGCAGCGTATGACGACATATTGTTCTTTATGAACACTTAGTACAGATTCTATCTCACAATTGCACAAGCTCAATCACAAAACCAATGCAAATTTCCATTGGCTCTATAGGAAGCATATTAGTAAGTAATTTGGGGGGACCAAATGCATGACGCATTTTATGGGGGCCCCAAATGCATGCCGCATGTCATGGGGGCCCCACGTGCATGCCGCATGTCATTGGGGGCCCAAATGCATGCCGCATGTCATGGGGGCCCCCAATACGTGCTGCATGTCATGGGGGCCCCACATGCATGCCGCATGTCATGGGGGCCCAAATGCATGCCTTATGTCATGGGGGCCCCAAATACGTGCCGCATGTCATCGGGGCTCCACATGCATGCCGCGCGTCATGGGGGCCCCAAACGCATGCTGCATGTCATGGGGGCCCCACCTGCATACCGCATGTCATGGGGACCCCAAATGCATACCGCATATCATGGGGGCCCCAATTACGTGCCGCATGCCGCATGTCATAGGGGCCCACATGCATGCCGCATGTCAAGGGCGCCCCAAATGCATGCCGCATGTCATGGGGGCCCCAATTGTATGCCGCATGTCATGAGGGCCATACATACGTGCCGCCTGTCATGGGTGCCCCACGTGCATGCCGCATGTCATGGGGGCCCCACATGCATGCTGGGTGTCATGCGGGCCCCAAATGCATGACGCATTTCATGGCTGTCCCACGTGCATACCGCATGTCATGGGGCGACCAAATGCATGCCGCATGCCATGGGGGCCCAAATGCATGCCGCATGTCATGGGAGCCACAATGCATGCCGCATGTCATGGGAGCCACATGTGCATGCCGCATGTCATTGGGGGCCCAAATGCATGACGAATGTCATGGGTACCCCAAATGCATCCCGCATGTCATGGGGTCCCCAAATACGTGCCGAAAGTCATGTCATGGGGGCCCACGTTCATGCCACATGTCATGGGTGCCCCAAATGCATGCCGCATGTCATGGGGGCCCCAAATGGATGACTCTTGTCAATGGAGCCCAACGTGCATACCGCATGTCATGGTGGACCCAAATGCATGCCGCAAGTCATGGGGGCCCCAAATGTATGCCGCATGTCATGAGCGCCATAAATACGTGCCGCATGTCATGGGGGACCCAATTGCATACCGCATGTCATGGGGGCCCCACATGTATGCCGCATGTCATGAGGGCCATAACTACATGCCGCATGTCATGGGGGCCCCAAATGCATGCCGCATGTCATGGGGGCCCCACATGTATGCGCATGTCATGAGGGTCATAAATACATGCCGCATGTCAAGGGGGCCCCAACTGCGTGCCACATGTCCTGGGGGCTCCACATGCATATCGCATGTCATTGGGGCCCAAATGCATGCCTTTTGTCATGGGGGACCAAAATACGTGCCGCATGTCATGTGGACCCCACGTTCATGCCACATGTCATGGGTGCCCCAAATGCATGCCACATGTCATGGGGCCCCCAAATGCATGACGCATGTCATGGGGGCCCCACATGCATCCCGCATGTCATGGGGTCCCCAAATACGTGCCGAAAGTCATGTCATGGGTGCCAACGTTCATGCCACATGTCATGGGTGCCCGACATGCATGCCTCATGTCATCGAGGCCCCAGATGGATGCCGCTTGTCATGGGGGCCCCACATGCATACCGCATGTCATGGGGGACCCAAAAGCATGCCGCATGTAATGGGGGCCCCACATGTATGCCGCTTTCATGAGGGCCATAAATACGAGCCGCATGTCATGGGGGACCCAAATGCATGCCGCATGTCATGGGGGCCCCACATGTATGCCGCATATCATGAGGGCCAAAAAGACATGCCGCATGTCATGGGGGCCCCAAATGCATGCCGCATGTCATGGGGGCCCCACATGTATGCCGCATGTCATGAGGGAAATAAATACATGCCGCATGTCAAGGGGGCCCCAAATACGTGCCACATGTCATGGGGGCTCCACATGCATATCGCATGTCATTGGGGCCCAAATGCATGCCTTTTGTCATGGGGGACCAAAATACGTGCTGCATGTCATGTGGGCCCCACGTGCATGCCACATGTCATGGGTACCCCAAATGCATCACGCATGTCATGGGGACCACGTTCATGCCACATGTCATGGGTGCCCCAAATGCATGCCGCATGTCATGGGGTCCCCAAATGTATGCCTTATGTCATGGGGGCCCCAAATGTATGCCGCATGTCATGGGGGCCCCAAATGCATGCCGCATGTCATGGGGGCCCCACATGTATGCGCATGTCATGAGGGTCATAAATACATGCCGCATGTCATGAGCGCCATAAATACGTGCCGCATGTCATGGGGGACCCAATTGCATACCGCATGTCATGGGGGCCCCACATGTATGCCGCATGTCATGAGGGCCATAACTACATGCCGCATGTCATGGGGGCCCCAAATGCATGCCGCATGTCATGGGGGCCCCACATGTATGCGCATGTCATGAGGGTCATAAATACATGCCGCATGTCAAGGGGGCCCCAACTGCGTGCCACATGTCCTGGGGGCTCCACATGCATATCGCATGTCATTGGGGCCCAAATGCATGCCTTTTGTCATGGGGGACCAAAATACGTGCCGCATGTCATGTGGACCCCACGTTCATGCCACATGTCATGGGTGCCCCAAATGCATGCCACATGTCATGGGGCCCCCAAATGCATGACGCATGTCATGGGGGCCCCACATGCATCCCGCATGTCATGGGGTCCCCAAATACGTGCCGAAAGTCATGTCATGGGTGCCAACGTTCATGCCACATGTCATGGGTGCCCGACATGCATGCCTCATGTCATCGAGGCCCCAGATGGATGCCGCTTGTCATGGGGGCCCCACATGCATACCGCATGTCATGGGGGACCCAAAAGCATGCCGCATGTAATGGGGGCCCCACATGTATGCCGCTTTCATGAGGGCCATAAATACGAGCCGCATGTCATGGGGGACCCAAATGCATGCCGCATGTCATGGGGGCCCCACATGTATGCCGCATATCATGAGGGCCAAAAAGACATGCCGCATGTCATGGGGGCCCCAAATGCATGCCGCATGTCATGGGGGCCCCACATGTATGCCGCATGTCATGAGGGAAATAAATACATGCCGCATGTCAAGGGGGCCCCAAATACGTGCCACATGACATGGGGGCTCCACATGCATATCGCATGTCATTGGGGCCCAAATGCATGCCTTTTGTCATGGGGGACCAAAATACGTGCTGCATGTCATGTGGGCCCCACGTGCATGCCACATGTCATGGGTACCCCAAATGCATCACGCATGTCATGGGGACCATGTTCATGCCACATGTCATGGGTGCCCCAAATGCATGCCGCATGTCATGGGGTCCCCAAATGTATGCCTTATGTCATGGGGGCCCCAAATGCATGCCGCATGTCAAGGGGGCCCCAAATGCATGCCGCATTTCATGGGGGCCCCATGTGCATTCCGCATGTCATGGAGCCCCCACGTGCATTCCGCATGTCATGGGGCCCCAAATGCATGCCGCATGTCATGGGCACCCCAAATGTATGCCGCATGTCATGAGGGCCATAAATTCATGCTGCATGTCAAGGGGGCCCCACGTACATGCCGCATGTCATCAGGGCTCCACATGCATGCCGCGAGTCATGGGGGCCCCAAACGCATGCCGCTTGTCATGGGGGCCCCACGTGCATACCGCATGTCATGGGGCCCCAAATGCATGCCGTATGTCATGGGGCCCCAAATATATGCCAAATGTCATGAGGGCCATAAATACATGCCGCATGTCATGGGGGCCCCACGTGCATGCCGCATCTCAGTGGGGCCCCACATGCATGCCGCATGTCATCAGGGCTCCACATGCATGCCGCGAGTCATGGGGGCCCCAAACGCATGCCGCATGTCATGGGGGCCCCACGTGCATACCGCATGTCATGGGGACCCCAAATGCATGCCGCATGTCATGGGGGCCCCAAATACGTGCCGCATATCATTGGGGCCCCACATGCATGGCGCATGTCTTGGGGGCCTCAAATACGTGCCGCATGTCATGGGGGCCCCACGTGCATGCCGCAGGTCTTTAGGGCCCCCACGTGCGTTCCGCATGTCATGGGGCCCCAAATGCATGCCGCATGTCATGGGGGTCCCAAATGTATGCCACATATCATGAGGGCCATAAATATGTGTCGCATGTCATGGGGGCCCCACGTGCATGAAGCATGTCATGGGGTCCCCACATGCATGCCAGGTGTCATACGGACCCCAAATGCATGCCGAATGTCATGGTGGCCCCACGTGCATGCCGCATATCAAGAGGGGACCAAATGCATGCCGCATGTCATGGGGGCACCAAATGCATGCCGCATGTCATGGAGGCCCCACGTGCATTCCGCATGTCATGGGGCCCCCACGTGCATTCCGCATGTCATGGGGCCCAAAATGCATGCTACATGTCATGGGGACCCCAAATGTATGCCGCATGTCATGAGGGCCATAAATATTTGCCGCATGTCATGACATGGGGCCCCAAATGCATGTCGCATGTCATGGGGCTCCACATGCATGCCGCATGTCATGGGGACCCCATATGCATGCCGCATGTCATGGAGGTCCCAAATGCATGACGCATGTCATGGGGGCCCCAAATGTATGCCGCTTGTCATTGGGGCCCCAAATGCATGCCGCATGTCAAGAGGGCCCCACGTGCATTCCGCCTGTCATGGGGCCCCCACGTGCATTCCGCATGTCATGGGGCCCCGAATGCATGCCGCATGTCATGGGGGCCCCAAATATGTGCCGCTTATCATGGGGGCCCCAAATGCATGCCGCATGTCATGGGGGCCCCACGTGCATGCCGCATGTCATGAGGGCCCCAAACGCATGGCACATGTCATGGGGGCCCCACATGCTTTCTGCATGTCATGGGCCCCCACGTGCATTCTGCATGTCATGGGGCCCCAAATGCATGCTGCATGTCATGGGGCCCCAAATGCATGCTGCATGTCATGGGGCCCCAAATGCATGCTGCATGTCATGGGGCCCCAAATGCATGCCGCATGTCATGGGGCCCCAAATGTATGCCTCGTGTCATGGGGGCCCCAAATGCATGCCGCATGTCAAGGGGGCCCCACATGCATGCCGCATATCATGGGGGGACCAAATGCATGCCGCATGTCATGGGGGCCCCAAACGCATGCCGCATGTCATGGGGGCCCCACGTGCATGCCGCATGTCATTGGGGCCCCAAATGCATGGCGCATGTCATGGGCGCCCACAATACGTGTCGCATGTCATGGGGGCCCCACATGCATGGCGCATGTCATGGGGGCCCAAATGCATGCCTTATGTCATAGGGGCCCCAAATACGTGACGCATGTCATCGGGGCTCCACATGCATGCCGCGTTTCATGGGGGCCCCAAACGCATGCTGCTTGTCATGGGCGCCCCAAATACGTGCCGCATGTCATCAGGGCTCCACATGCATACCGCATGTCATGGGGGCCCCAAATACATGCCGCATGTCATTGGAGCCCCACATGCATGGCGCATGTCATGGGGCTCCACCTGCATGCCGCATGTCTTGGGGGCCCCATATGCATGCCGCATGTCATGGTGGCCCCAAATGCATGACGCATATCATGGGGGCCCCAAATGCATGCCGCTTGTCATGGGGACCCCAAATGCATACCGCATGTAATGGGATCCCCAAATACGTGCCGCATGTCATGGGGGCCCACGTACATGCCACATGTCATGGTGGTCCCCGAATGCATGGCACTTGTCATGGGGGGCCCAAATACGTGCCGCTTATCATGGGGGCACCAAATGCATGCCGCATGTCATAGGGGTTCCACATGCATGCCACATGTCATGAGGGCCCCAAACGCATGGCGCATGTCATGGTGGCCCCAAGTACGTGTCGCATATCATGGGGGGCCCAAATGCATGCCGCATGTCAAGGGGGCCCCACATGCATGCCGCATGTCATGGGGGCCCCAAATGTATGCCTCGTGTCATTGGGGCCCCACATGCATGGCGCATGTCATGGGGCTCCACCTGCATGCCGCATGTCTTGGGGGCCCCATATGCATGCCGCATGTCATGGTGGCCCCAAATGCATGACGCATATCATGGGGGCCCCAAATGCATGCCGCTTGTCATGGGGACCCCAAATGCATACCGCATGTAATGGGATCCCCAAATACGTGCCGCATGTCATGGGGGCCCACGTACATGCCACATGTCATGGTGGTCCCCGAATGCATGGCACTTGTCATGGGGGGCCCAAATACGTGCCGCTTATCATGGGGGCACCAAATGCATGCAGCATGTCATAGGGGTTCCACATGCATGCCACATGTCATGAGGGCCCCAAACGCATGGCGCATGTCATGGTGGCCCCAAGTACGTGTCGCATATCATGGGGGGCCCAAATGCATGCCGCATGTCAAGGGGGCCCCACATGCATGCCGCATGTCAAGGGGGCCCCAAATACGTGCCACATGTCATGGGGGCTCCACATGCATATCGCATGTCATTGGGGCCCAAATGCATGCCTTTTGTCATGGGGGACCAAAATACGTCCCGCATGTCATGTGGGCCAAACGTGCATGCCACATGTCATGGGTACCCCAAATGCATCACGCATGTCATGGGGACCACGTTCATGCCACATATCATGGGTGTCCCAAATGCATGCCGCATGTCATGGGGTCCCCAAATGTATGCCTCATGTCATGGGCGCCCCAAATGTATGCCGCATGTCATGAGGGCCATAAATTCATGCTGCATGTCATGGGGGCCCCACGTGCATGCCGCATGTCAGGGGGGGACCAAATGCATGCCGCATGTCATGGGGGCCCCATGTGCATGCCGCATGTCATGAGGGCCCCAAATGCATGGCGCATGTCATGGGGGCCCCAAGTACGTGCCGCATATCATGGGGGCCCCAAATGCATGCCGCATGTCATGGGGCCCCAAATGCATGCCGCATGTCAAGGGGGTCCCAAATGTATGCCTCATGTCATGGGGGCCCCAAATGCATGCCGCATGTCAAGGGGGCCGCACGTGCATTCAGCATGTCATGGGGCCCCAAATGCATGCCGCATGTCAAGGGGGTCCCAAATGTATGCCTCATGTCATGGGGGCCCCAAATGCATGCCGCATGTCAAGGGGGCTGCACGTGCATTCAGCATGTCATGGGGCCCCAAATGCATGCCGTATGTCATGGGGCCCCAAATGCATGCCGCATGCATGGGGGCCCCACGTGCATGCCGCATGTCATTGGGGGCCCAAATGCATGCCGCATGTCATGGGGGCCCCCAATACGTGCTGCATGTCATGGGGGCCCCACATGCATGCCGCATGTCATGGGGGCCCAAATGCATGCCTTATGTCATGGGGGCCCCAAATACGTGCCGCATGTCATCGGGGCTCCACATGCATGCCGCGCGTCATGGGGGCCCCAAACGCATGCTGCATGTCATGGGGGCCCCACCTGCATACCGCATGTCATGGGGACCCCAAATGCATACCGCATATCATGGGGGCCCCAATTACGTGCCGCATGCCGCATGTCATAGGGGCCCACATGCATGCCGCATGTCATGGGCGCCCAAAATGCATGCCGCATGTCATGGGGGCCCCAATTGTATGCCGCATGTCATGAGGGCCATACATACGTGCCGCCTGTCATGGGTGCCCCACGTGCATGCCGCATGTCATGGGGGCCCCACATGCATGCTGGGTGTCATGCGGGCCCCAAATGCATGACGCATTTCATGGCTGTCCCACGTGCATACCGCATGTCATGGGGCGACCAAATGCATGCCGCATGCCATGGGGGCCCAAATGCATGCCGCATGTCATGGGAGCCACATGTGCATGCCGCATGTCATTGGGGGCCCAAATGCATGACGAATGTCATGGGTACCCCAAATGCATCCCGCATGTCATGGGGTCCCCAAATACGTGCCGAAAGTCATGTCATGGGGTCCCCACATGCATGCCACATGTCATGGAGGCCCCACATGCATGCCGCATGTCATGGGGGCCCCAAATTCATGCAGCACGTCATGGGGGCCCCAAATGCATGCCGCATGTCATGGGGTCCCCAAGTGCATTCTGCATGTCATGGGGCTCCACATGCATGCCGCATGTCATGGGGGCCCCATATGCATGCCGCATGTCATGAGCACCCCAAATGCATGCTGCATGTCATGGGTGCCCCAAATGCATCCAGCATGTCATGGGGTCCCCAAATACGTGCCGAAAGTCATGTCATGGGGGCCCACGTTCATGCCACATGTCATGGGTGCCCTAAATGCATGCCGCATGTCATGGAGGCCCCAGATGGATGCCACTTGTCATGGGGGCCCCACATGCATACCGAATGTCATGGGGGCCCCACGTGCATAACGCATGTCATGGGGGACCCAAATGCATGACGCATGTCATGGGTACGCCAAATGCATCCCGCATGTCATGGGGTCCCCAAATACGTGCCGAAAGTCATGTCATGGGGGCCCACGTTCATGCCACTTGTCATGGGTGCCCCAAATGCATGCCGCATGTCATGGAGGCCCCAGATGGATGCCGCTTGTTATGGGGGCCCCACATGCATACCGCATGTCATGGGGGACCCAAATGCATGCCGCATGTAATGGGGGCCCCAAATGTATGCCGCATGTCATGAGCGCCATAAATACGTGCCGCATGTCATGGGGGACCCAATTGCATACCGCAAGTCATGGGGGCCCCACATGTATGCCGCATGTCATGAGGGCCATAAATACATGCCGCATGTCATGGGGGCCCCAAATGCAAGCCGCATGTCATGGGGGCCCCACATGTATGCCGCATGTCATGAGGGCCATAAATACATGCCGCATGTCAAAGGGGCCCCAAACACGTGCCACATGTCATGGGGGCTCCACATGCATATCGCATGTCATTGGGGCCCAAATGCATGCCTTTTGTCATGGGGGACCAAAATACGTGCCGCATGTCATATGGGCCCCACGTGCATTCCACATGTCATGGGAACCCCAAATGCATCACGGATGTCATGGCGGACCACGTTCATGCCACATGTCATGGGTGCCCCAAATGCATGCCGCATGTCATGGGGGCCCCAAATGCATGACGCATGTCATGGGGGCCCACGTTCATGCCACATGTCATGGGTGCCCCAAATGCATGCCTCATGTCATGGAGGCCCCAGATGGATGCCGCTTGCCATGGGAGCCCCATATGCATACCGAATGTCATGGGGGCCCCACGTGCATAACGCATGTCATGGGGGACCCAAATGCATGACGCATGTCATGGGTACCCCAAATGCATCCCGCATGTCATGGGGCCCCAAATACGTGCCGAAAGTCATGTCATGGGAGCCCACGTTCATGCCACATGTCATGGGTGCCCCAAATTCATGCCGCATGTCATCGAGACCCCAGATGGATGCCTCTTGTCATGGGGGCCCCACATGCATACCGCATGTCATGGGGGACCCAAATGCATGCCGCATGTAATGGGGGCCCCAAATGTATGCCGCATGTCATGAGGGTCATAAATACGTGCCGCATGTCATGGGGGACCCAAATGCATGCCGCATGTTATGGGGGCCCAACATGTATGCCGCATGTCATGAGGGCCATAACTACATGCCGCATGTCATGGGGGCCCCAAATGCATGCCGCATGTCATGGGGGCCCCACATGTATGCGCATGTCATGAGGGTCATAAATACATGCCGCATGTTAAGGGGGCCCCAACTGCGTGCCACATGTCCTGGGGGATCCACATGCATATCGCATGTCATTGGGGCCCAAATGCATGCCTTTTGTCATGGGGGACCAAAATACGTGCCGCATGTCATGTGGACCCCACGTTCATGCCACATGTCATGGGTTCCCCAAATGCATGCCACATGTCATGGGGGCCCCAAATGCATGACGCATGTCATGGGGGCCCCACATGCATCCCGCATGTCATGGGGTCCCCAAATACGTGCCGAAAGTCATGTCATGGGTGCCAACGTTCATGCCACATGTCATGGGTGCCCGACATGCATGCCTCATGTCATCGAGGCCCCAGATGGATGCCGCTTGTCATGGGGGCCCCACATGCATACCGCATGTCATGGGGGACCCAAAAGCATGCCGCATGTAATGGGGGCCCCAAATGTATGCCGCTTTCATGAGGGCCATAAATACGAGCCGCATGTCATGGGGGACCCAAATGCATGCCGCATGTCATGGGGGCCCCACATGTATGCCGCATATCATGAGGGCCAAAAAGACATGCCGCATGTCATGGGGGCCCCAAATGCATGCCGCATGTCATGGGGGCCCCACATGTATGCCGCATGTCATGAGGGAAATAAATACATGCCGCATGTCAAGGGGGCCCCAAATACGTGCCACATGTCATGGGGGCTCCACAAGCATATCGCATGTCATTGGGGCCCAAATGCATGCCTTTTGTCATGGGGGACCAAAATACGTGCTGCATGTCATGTGGGCCCCACGTGCATGCCACATGTCATGGGTACCCCAAATGCATGCCGCATGTCATGGGGTCCCCAAATGTATGCCTTATGTCATGGGGGCCCCAAATGCATGCCGCATGTCAAGGGGGCCCCAAATGCATGCCGCATTTCATGGGGGCCCCATGTGCATTCCGCATGTCATGGAGCCCCCACGTGCATTCCGCATGTCATGGGGCCCCAAATGCATGCCGCATGTCATGGGCACCCCAAATGTATGCCGCATGTCATGAGGGCCATAAATTCATGCTGCATGTCAAGGGGGCCCCACGTGCATGCCGCATGTCATCAGGGCTCCACATGCATGCCGCGAGTCATGGGGGCCCCAAACGCATGCCGCTTGTCATGGGGGCCCCACGTGCATACCGCATGTCATGGGGCCCCAAATGCATGCCGTATGTCATTGGGCCCCAAATATATGCCGCATGTCATGAGGGCCATAAATACGTGCCGCATGTCATGGGGGCCCCACGTGCATGCCGCATCTCAGTGGGGCCCCACATGCATGCCGCATGTCATCAGGGCTCCACATGCATGCCGCGAGTCATGGGGGCCCCAAACGCATGCCGCATGTCATGGGGGCCCCACGTGCATACCGCATGTCATGGGGACCCCAAATGCATGCCGCATGTCATGGGGGCCCCAAATACGTGCCGCATATCATTGGGGCCCCACATGCATGGCGCATGTCTTGGGGGCCTCAAATACGTGCCGCATGTCATGGGGGCTCCACGTGCATGCCGCAGGTCTTTAGGGCCCCCACGTGCATTCCGCATGTCATGGGGCCCCAAATGCATGCCGCATGTCATGGGGGTCCCAAATGTATGCCACATATCATGAGGGCCATAAATATGTGTCGCATGTCATGGGGGCCCCACGTGCATGAAGCATGTCATGGGGTCCCCACATGCATGCCAGGTGTCATACGGGCCCCAAATGCATGCCGAATGTCATGGTGGCCCCACGTGCATGCCGCATATCAAGAGGGGACCAAATGCATGCCGCATGTCATGGGGGCACCAAATGCATGCCGCATGTCATGGAGGCCCCACGTGCATTCCGCATGTCATGGGGCCCCCACGTGCATTCCGCATGTCATGGGGCCCAAAATGCATGCTACATGTCATGGGGACCCCAAATGTATGCCGCATGTCATGGGGACCACGTTCATGCCACATGTCATGGGTGCCCCAAATGCATGCCGCATGTCATGGGGTCCCCAAATGTATGCCTTATGTCATGGGGGCCCCAAATGCATGCCGCATGTCAAGGGGGCCCCAAATGCATGCCGCATTTCATGGGGGCCCCATGTGCATTCCGCATGTCATGGAGCCCCCACGTGCATTCCGCATGTCATGGGGCCCCAAATGCATGCCGCATGTCATGGGCACCCCAAATGTATGCCGCATGTCATGAGGGCCATAAATTCATGCTGCATGTCAAGGGGGCCCCACGTGCATGCCGCATGTCATCAGGGCTCCACATGCATGCCGCGAGTCATGGGGGCCCCAAACGCATGCCGATTGTCATGGGGGCCCCACGTGCATACCGCATGTCATGGGGCCCCAAATGCATGCCGTATGTCATGGGGCCCCAAATATATGCCGCATGTCATGAGGGCCATAAATACGTGCCGCATGTCATGGGGGCCCCACGTGCATGCCGCATCTCAGTGGGGCCCCACATGCATGCCGCATGTCATCAGGGCTCCACATGCATGCCGCGAGTCATGGGGGCCCCAAACGCATGCCGCATGTCATGGGGGCCCCACGTGCATACCGCATGTCATGGGGACCCCAAATGCATGCCGCATGTCATGGGGGCCCCAAATACGTGCCGCATATCATTGGGGCCCCACATGCATGGCGCATGTCTTGGGGGCCTCAAATACGTGCCGCATGTCATGGGGGCCCCACGTGCATGCCGCAGGTCTTTAGGGCCCCCACGTGCGTTCCGCATGTCATGGGGCCCCAAATGCATGCCGCATGTCATGGGGGTCCCAAATGTATGCCACATATCATGAGGGCCATAAATATGTGTCGCATGTCATGGGGGCCCCACGTGCATGAAGCATGTCATGGGGTCCCCACATGCATGCCAGGTGTCATACGGGCCCCAAATGCATGCCGAATGTCATGGTGGCCCCACGTGCATGCCGCATATCAAGAGGGGACCAAATGCATGCCGCATGTCATGGGGGCACCAAATGCATGCCGCATGTCATGGAGGCCCCACGTGCATTCCGCATGTCATGGGGCCCCCACGTGCATTCCGCATGTCATGGGGCCCAAAATGCATGCTACATGTCATGGAGACCCCAAATGTATGCCGCATGTCATGAGGGCCATAAATATTTGCCGCATGTCATGACATGGGGCCCCAAATGCATGTCGCATGTCATGGGGCTCCACATGCATGCCGCATGTCATGGGGACCCCATATGCATGCCGCATGTCATGGAGGTCCCAAATACATGACGCATGTCATGGGGACCCCAAATGTATGCCGCTTGTCATTGGGGCCCCCACGTGCATTCCGCATGTCATGGGGCCCCGAATGCATGCCGCATGTCATGGGGGCCCCAAATATGTGCCGCTTATCATGGGGGCCCCAAATGCATGCCGCATGTCATGGGGGCCCCACGTGCATGCCGCATGTCATGAGGGCCCCAAACGCATGGCACATGTCATGGGGGCCCCACATGCTTTCTGCATGTCATGGGCCCCCACGTGCATTCTGCATGTCATGGGGCCCCAAATGCATGCTGCATGTCATGGGGCCCCAAATGCATGCTGCATGTCATGGGGCCCCAAATGCATGCTGCATGTCATGGGGCCCCAAATGCATGCCGCATGTCACGGGGCCCCAAATGTATGCCTCGTGTCATGGGGGCCCCAAATGCATGCCGCATGTCAAGGGGGCCCCACATGCATGCCGCATATCATGGGAGGACCAAATGCATGCCGCATGTCATGGGGCCCAAAATGCATGGCGCATGTCTTGGGCGCCCACAATACGTGTCGCATGTCATGGGGGCCCCACATGCATGGCGCATGTCATGGGGGCCCAAATGCATGCCTTATGTCATAGGGGCCCCAAATACGTGACGCATGTCATCGGGGCTCCACATGCATGCCGCGTTTCATGGGGGCCCCAAACGCATGCTGCTTGTCATGGGCGGCCCAAATACGTGCCGCATGTCATCGGGGCTCCACATGCATACCGCATGTCATGGGGGCCCCAAATACATGCCGCATGTCATTGGAGCCCCACATGCATGGCGCATGTCATGGGGCTCCACCTGCATGCCGCATGTCTTGGGGGCCCCATATGCATGCCGCATGTCATGGTGGCCCCAAATGCATGACGCATATCATGGGGGCCCCAAATGCATGCCGCTTGTCATGGGGATCCCAAATGCATACCGCATGTAATGGGATCCCCAAATACGTGCCGCATGTCATGGGGGCCCACGTACATGCCACATGTCATGGTGGTCCCCGAATGCATGGCACTTGTCATGGGGGGCCCAAATACGTGCCGCTTATCATGGGGGCACCAAATGCATGCCGCATGTCATAGGGGTTCCACATGCATGCCACATGTCATGAGGGCCCCAAACGCATGGCGCATGTCATGGTGGCCCCAAGTACGTGTCGCATATCATTGGGGGCCCAAATGCATGCCGCATGTCAAGGGGGCCCCACATGCATGCCGCATGTCATGGGGGCCCCAAATGTATGCCTCGTGTCAGTGGGGCCCCACATGCATGGCTCATGTCATGGGGCTCCACCTGCATGCCGCATGTCTTGGGGGCCCCATATGCATGCCGCATGTCATGGTGGCCCCAAATGCATGACGCATATCATGGGGGCCCCAAATGCATGCCGCTTGTCATGGGGACCCCAAATGCATACCGCATGTAATGGGATCCCCAAATACGTGCCGCATGTCATGGGGGCCCACGTACATGCCACATGTCATGGTGGTCCCCGAATGCATGGCACTTGTCATGGGGGGCCCAAATACGTGCCGCTTATCATGGGGGCGCCAAATGCATGCAGCATGTCATAGGGGTTCCACATGCATGCCACATGTCATGAGGGCCCCAAACGCATGGCGCATGTCATGGTGGCCCCAAGTACGTGTCGCATATCATGGGGGGCCCAAATGCATGCCGCATGTCAAGGGGGTCCCACATGCATGCCGCATGTCAAGGGGGCCCCAAATACGTGCCACATGTCATGGGGGCTCCACATGCATATTGCATGTCATTGGGGCCCAAATGCATGCCTTTTGTCATGGGGGACCAAAATACGTGCCGCATGTCATGTGGGCCAAACGTGCATGCCACATGTCATGGGTACCCCAAATGCATCACGCATGTCATGGGGACCACGTTCATGCCACATGTCATGGGTGCCCCAAATGCATGCCGCATGTCATGGGGTCCCCAAATGTATGCCTCATGTCATGGGGGCCCCAAATGCATGCCACATGTCAAGGGGGCCCCAAATGCATGCTGCATTTCATGGGGGCCCCATGTGCATTCCGCATGTCATGGAGCCCCCACGTGCATTCCGCATGTCATGGAGCCCCAAATGCATGCCGCATGTCATGGGCGCCCCAAATGTATGCCGCATGTCATGAGGGCCATAAATTCATGCTGCATGTCATGGGGGCCCCACGTGCATGCCGCATGTCATGGGGGGACCAAATGCATGCCGCATGTCATGGGGGCCCCATGTGCATGCCGCATGTCATGAGGGCCCCAAATGTATGGCGCATATCATGGGGGCCCCAAGTACGTTCCGCATATCATGGGGGCCCCAAATGCATGCCGCATGTCATGGGGCCCCAAATGCATGCCGCATGTCAAGGGGGTCCCAAATGTATGCCTCATGTCATGGGGGCCCCAAATGCATGCCGCATGTCAAGGGGGCCGCACGTGCATTCAGCATGTCATGGGGCCCCAAATGCATGCCGCATGTCAAGGGGGTCCCAAATGTATGCCTCATGTCATGGGGGCCCCAAATGCATGCCGCATGTCAAGGGGGCCGCACGTGCATTCAGCATGTCATGGGGCCCCAAATGCATGCCGTATGTCATGGGGCCCAAAATGTATGCCGCATGTCATGAGGGCCATAAATACGTGCCGCATGTCATGGGGGCCCCACGTGCATGCCGCATCTCAGTGGGGCCCCACATGCATGACGCATGTCATCAGGGCTCCACATGCATGCCGCGAGTCATGGGGGCCCCAAACGCATGCCGCATGTCATGGGGGCCCCACATGCATACCGCATGTCATGGGGACCCCAAATGCATGCCGCATGTCATGGGGGCCCCAAATACGTGCCGCATATCATTGGGGCCCCACATGCATGGCGCATGTCTTGGGGGCCTCAAATACGTGCCGCATGTCATGGGGGCCCCACGTGCATGCCGCAGGTCTTTGGGGCCCCCACGTGTGTTCCGCATGTCATGGGGCCCCAAATGCATGCCGCATGTCATGGGGGTCCCAAATGTATGCCACATATCATGAGGGCCATAAATAAGTGCAACATGTCGTGGGGGTCCCACATGCATGCCGCATATCATGGGAGGACCAAATGCATGCCGCATGTCATGGGGGCCCCAAATGCATGCCGCATGTCATGGGGGCAACACGTGCATGCCGCATGTCATTGGGGGCCCAAATTCATGCCTTATGTCATGGAGGCCCCAAATACGTGCCGCATGTCATGGGGGCCCCACGTGCATGCCGCATGTCAGTGGGGCCCCACATGCATGCCGCATGTCATCGGGGCTCCACATGCATGCCGCGAGTCATGGGGGCCCAAAACGCATGCCGAATGTCATGGGAGGGCCAAATACGTGCCGCATATCATGGGGGCCCCACATGCGTGGCACATGTCATGGGGGCCCCAAGTACGTGCCACATATCATGGGGGCCCCAAATGCATGCAGCATGTCAAGGGGGCCCCAGATACATGCCGCATGTCATGGGGCCCCCAAATGCATGCCACATGTCTTGGGGGCCCCACGTGCTTTCCACATGTCATGGGCCACCACGTGCATTCTGCATGTCATGGGGCCCCAAATGCATGTCGCATGTCATGGGGCCCCAAATGCATGCCGCATGTCATGGGGGCCCCAAATGTATGCCTCATGTCATGGGGGCCCCAAATGCATGCCACATGTCAAAGGAGCCCCACATGCATGCCGCATGTCTTGGGGGGCCCAAATGCATGCCACATGTCATAGGGGCCCCATGTGCATTCCACATGTCACGGGGCCCCCACGTGCATTCCACATGTCATGGGGCCCCAAATGCATGCCGCATGTCATGGGGACCCCAAATGTATGCCGCATGTCATGAGGGCCATAAATATGTGCCGCATGTCATGGGGGCCCCACGTGCATTACACATGTCATGGGGTCCCCACATGCATGCCGGGTGTCATACGGGCCCCAAATGCATGTCGAATGTCATGGGGGCCTGACGTGCATGCCGCATATCATGGGGGGACCAAATGCATGCCTCATGTCATGGGGACCCCAAATGCATGCCGAATGTCATGGAGGCCCAACGTGCATTCCGCATGTCATAGGACCACCACGTGCATTCGGCATGTCATGGGGCCCCAAATTCATGCCGCATGTCATGGGGCCCCAAATGCATGCTGCATGTCATGGGGGCCCCACGTGCATTCCGCATGTCATGGGGCCCCCACATGCATGCCGCAAGTCATTGGGTCCCCACATGCATGCCGGGTGTCATACGGGCCCCAAATGCATGCCGCATGTCATGGGGGCTCCACATGCATACAGCATATCATGGCGACCTCAAATGCAGACCGTATGTCATGGGGGCCCCAAATACGTGCCGCATGTCATTGGGGCCCCACATGCATGGCGCATGTCATAGGGACCACAAATGCATGCCACATGTCATGGGGGCCCCAAATGCGTGCAGCATGTCATGGGGGCCCCACGTGCATGCCGCATGTCTTTCGGGCCCCAAACACGTGCCGCAGGACATGGGGCCCCACATGCATGGCGCATGTCATGGGGCTCCACATGCATGCCGCATGTCATGGGGGCCCCAAATGCAGGACGCATGTCATGGGGGCCCCAAATGCATGCTGCTTGTCATGGGGGCCCCAAAGGCATGCCTCATGTAATGGGATCCACAAATACGTGCCGCATGTCATGGGGGCCCACGTACATGCCGCATGTCATGGGGGCCCCAAATGCAGGACGCATATCATGGGGGCCCCGAATGCATGCCACATGTCATGGGGGCCCCAAATACGTGCCGCTTATCATGGGGGCCCCAAATGCATGCCGCATGTCATAGGGGTTCCACATGCATGCCGCATGTCATGGGGGGCCCAGATGCATGCCGCATGTCAAGGGGGCCACAAATGCATGCCGCATGTCATGGTGGCCCCAATTACGTGTCGCATATCATGGGGGGCCCAAATGCATGCCGCATGTCAAGGGGGCCCCACATGCATGCCGCATGTCATGGGGGCCCCAAATGCATGCCGCATGTCAAGGGGGCCACAAATGCATGCCGCATGTCATGGGAGCCCCACGTGCTTTCCGCATGTCATGGGCCACCACGTGCATTCTGCATGTCATGGGGCCCCAAATGCATGCTGCATGTCATGGGTCCCCAAATGCATGCTGCATGTCATGGGGGCCCCACATGTATGCCTCGTGTCATGGGGGCCCCACATGCATGCCGCATGTCATGGGGGCCCCACATGCATGCCGCATGTCATTGGGGGCCCAAATGCATGCCGCATGTCATGGGCGCCCACATGCATGGCGCATGTCATGGGGGCCCAAATGCATGCCTTATGTCATGGGGGCCCCAAATGTATGCCTCGTGTCATGGGGGCCCAAAATACGTGCCGCATGTCATGGAGGCCCCACGTGCATGCCGCAGGTCTTTGGGGCCCCCACGTGCATTCCGCATGTCAGGGGGCCCCAAATGCATGCCGCATGTCATGGGGGCCCCAAATGTATGCCACATATCATGAGGGCCATAAATACGTGCAACATGTCTTGGGGGCCCCACGTGCATGCCGCATATCATGGGGGACCAAATGCAAGCCGCATGTCATGGGGGCCCCAAATGCATGCCGCATGTCATGAGGGCAACACGTGCATGCCGCATGTCATGAGGTCCCCACATGCATGCCGGTTGTCATACGGGCCCCAAATGCATGTCGAATGTCAAGGGGGCCTCACGTGCATGCCGCATATCATGGGGGGACCAAATGCATGCTGCATGTAATGGGGGCCCCAAATGCATGCCGCATGTCATGGAGGCCCAACGTGCATTCCGCATGTCATGGGGCCACCACGTGCATTCCGCATGTCATGGGGCCCCAAATGCATGCCGCATGTCATGGGGGCCCAAATGCATGCCGCATGTCATGGGGGCCCCAAGTGCATGCCGCATATCATGGGGGGACCAAATGCATGCCGCATGTCATGGGGGCCCCAAACGCATGCTGCATGTCATGGGGGCTCCACACGCATACCGCATGTCATGGGGACCCCAAATGCATGCCGCATGTCATGGGGCCCCAAATGCATGCTGCATGTCATGGGGGCCCCACGTGCATTCCGCATGTCATGGGGCCCCCACGTGCATGCCGCATGTCATGGGGGCCCCAAATACGTGCCGCATGTCATTGGGGTCCCACATGCATCGCGCATGTCATAGGGACCCCAAATGCATGCCACATGTCATGGGGGCCCCAAATGCGTGCAGCATGTCATGGGGGCCCCACGTGCATACCGCATGTCTTTGGGGCCCCAAACATGTGCCGCATGACATGGGGCCTCACATGCATGGCGCATGTCATGGGGCTCCACATGCATGCCGCATGTCATGGGGGCCCCATATGTATGCCGCATGTCATGGGGGCCCCAAATGCAGGACGCATATCATGGGGGCCCCAAATGTATGCCGCTTGTCATGGGGGCCCCAAAGGCATACCGCATGTAATGGGATCCACAAATACGTGCCACATGTCAAGGGGGCCCCAAATACGTGCCGCTTATCATGGGGGCCCCAAATGCATGCCGCATGTCATAGGGGTTTCACATGCATGCCGCATATCATGGGGGGACCAAATGCAAGCCGCATGTCATGGGGGCCCCAAATGCATGCCGCATGTCATGGGGGCAACACGTGCATGCCGCATGTCATGGGGTCCCCACATGCATGCCGGGTGTCATACGGGCCCAAATGCATGTCGAATGTCATGGGGGCCTCACGTGCATGCCGCATATCATCGGGGGACCAAATCCATGCCGCATGTCATGGGGGCCCCAAATGCATGGCGCATGTCATGGAGGTCCAACGTGCATTCCGCATGTCATGGGGCCACCACGTGCATTCCGCATGGCATGGGGCCCCAAATGCGCGCCGCATGTCATGGGGCCCCAAATGCATGCTGCATGTCATGGGGGCCCCACGTGCATGCCGCAAGTCATTGGGTCCCCACATGCATGCCGGGTGTCATACGGGCCCCAAATGCATGCCGCATGTCAAGGGGGCCCCAAGTGCATTCCGCATATCATGGGGGGACCAAATGCATGCCGCATGTCATGGGGACCCCATGTGCATGCCGCATGTCTTTGGGACCCCAAACACGTGCCGCATGACATGGGGCCCCACATGCATGGCGCATGTCATGGGGCTCCACATGCATGCCGCATGTCATGGGGGCCCCAAATGCATGACGCATGTCATGGGGGCCCCAAATGCAGGACGCATATCATGGGGGCCCCAAATGTATGCCGCTTGTCATGGGGGCCCCAAATGCATACCGCATGTAATGGGATCCCCAAATATGTGCCGCATGTCATGGGGGCCCACGTACATGCCACATATCATGGGGGCCCCGAATGCATGCCACATGTCATGTGGGCCCCAAATACGTGTCGCTTATCATGGGGGCCCCAAATGCATGCCGCATGTCATAGGGGTTCCACATGCATATCGCATGTCATGGGGGCCCAGATCCATGCCGCATGTCATGGGGGCCCCACAAGCAAGCTGCATGTCATGAGGGCCCCACAAGCTTGTCGCATGTCATGGGTGGCCCAAATGCATGCTGCATGTCATGGGGGCTCCACATGCATACCGCATGTCATGGCGGCCCCAAATGCAGACCGCATGTCATGGGGGCCCCAAATACGTGCTGCATGTCATTGGGGCCCCACATGCATGTCGCATGTCATAGGGACCCCAAATGCATGCCACATGTCATTGGGGCCCCAAATGCATGCAGCATGTCATGGGGGCCCCACGTGCATGCCGCATGTCTTTGGGGCCCCAAACATGTGCCGCATGACATGGGGCCTCACATGCATGGCGCATGTCATGGGGCTCCACATGTATGCCGCATGTCATGGGGGCCCCATATGCATGCCGCATGTCATGGGGGCCCCAAATGCAGGACGCATATCATGGGGGCCCCAAATGTATGCCGCTTGTCATGGGGGCCCCAAAGGCATACCGCATGTAATGGGATCCACAAATACGTGCCACATGTCATGGGGGCCCCGAATGCATGCCACATGTCATGGGGGCCCCAATTACGTGCCGCTTATCATGGGGGCTCCAAATGCATGCCACATGTCATAGGGGTTCCAATTGCATGCCGCATATCATGGGGGGACCAAATGCAAGCCGCATGTAATGGGGGCCCCAAATGCAAGCCGCATGTCATGGGAGCAACACGTGCATTCCGCATGTCATGGGGGCAACACGTGCATGCCGCATGTCATGGGGTCCCCACATGCATGCCGGGTGTCATACGGGCCCAAATGCATGTAGAATGTCATGGGGGCCTCACGTGCATGCCGCATATCATGGGGGAAAAAATGCATGCCGCATGTCATGGGGGCCCCAAATGCATGCCGCATGTCATGGAGGCCCAACGTGCATTCCGCATGTCATGGGGCCACCACGTGCATTCCGCATGGCATGGGGCCCAGATCCATGCCGCATGTCATGGGGCCCCACATGCATGCTGCATGTCATGAGAGCCCCACAAGTTTGTCGCATGTCATGGGTGGCCCAAATGCATGCCACATGTCATGGGGGCCCCACGTGCATGCCACATGACATGAGGGCCCCAAATGCATGGCGCATGTCATGGTGGCCCCAAGTACGTGTGGCATATCATGGGGTGCCCAAATGCATGCCGCATGTCAAGGGGGCCCCAAATGCATGCCGCATGTCATGGGGGCCCCAAATGCATGCCGCATGTCAAGGGGCCACAAATGCATGCCGCATTTCAGGGGGGCCCCACGTGCTTTCCACATGTCATGGGCCACCACGTGCATTCTGCATGTCATGGGGCCCCAAATGCATGCTGCATGACATAGGTCCCCAAATGCATGCTGCATGTCATGGGGCCCCAAATGCATGCCGCATGTCATGGGGGCCCCAAATGCATGCCGCATGTCATGGGGGCCCCAAATGTATGCCACATATCATGAGGGCCATAAATACGTGCAACATGTCGTGGGGGCCCCACGTGCATGCCGCATATCATGGGGGGATCAAATGCAAGCCGCATGTCATGGGGGCCCCAAATGCATGCCGCATGTCATGGGGGCAACACGTGCATGTCGCATGTCATTGGGGGTCCAAATACATGCAGCATGTCATGGGGGCCCCCAATACGTGCCGCATGTCATGGGGGCCCCACATGCATGGTGCATGTCTAGCGGGCAAAAATGCATGCCTTATATCATGGGGGCCCCAAATACGTGCCGCATGTCATGGGGGCCCCACGTGCATGCCGCATGTCAGTGGGGCCCCACATGCATGCCGCATGTCATCGGGGCTCCACATGCATGCCGCAAGTCATGGGGGCCCAAAACGCATGCAGAATGTCATGGGGGGGGGCCAAATACGTGCCGCATATCATGAGGGCCCCACATGCATGGCGCATGTCATGGGGGCACCAAATGCATGCCGCATGTCATGGGGTCCCAAATACATGCCGCATGTCATGGAGCCCCAAATGCATGCAGCATATCATGGGGGCCCCAAATGTATGCCTCATGTCATGGGGGGCCCAAATGCATGACGCATGTCATGGGGGCCCCACATGCATGCCACATCTCATGGGGGCCCCAAATGCATGTTGCATGTCATGAGGGACCCACAAGCATGTCGCATGTCATGGGTGGCCCAAATGCATGCCGCATGTCATGGGGGCCCCACGTGCATGCCGGATGTCATGGGGGCCCCACATGCATGCCGCATGTCATGGGGGCCCCACGTGCTTTCCACATGTCATGGGCCACCACGTGCATTGTGCATGTCATGGGGCCCCAAATGCATGCCGCATGTCATGGGGCCCCAAATGCATGCCGCATGTCATGGGGCCCCAAATGTATGCCTCATTTCATGGGGGCCAAAAATGCATGCCGCATGTCAAAGGGGCCCCACATGTCATGGGGGGCCCAAATGCGTGCCGCATGTCATAGGGGCCCCATGTGCATTCCGCATGTCATGGGGCCCCCACGTGCATTCCACATGTCATGTTGCCCCAAATGCATGACGCATGTCATAGGGGCCCCAAATGCATGCAGCATGTCATGAGGGCCAAACGTGCATGCCACATGTCATGGGTACCCCAAATGCATCACGCATGTCATGGGGACCACGTTCATGCCACATGTCATGGGTGCCCCAAATGCATGCCGCATGTCATGGGGTCCCCAAATGTATGCCTCATGTCATGGGGGCCCCAAATGCATGCCACATGTCAAGGGGGCCACAAATGCATGCCGCATTTCATGGGGGCCCCATGTGCATTCCACATGTCATGGAGCCCCCACGTGCATTCCGCATGTCATGGGGCCCCAAATGCATGCCGCATGTCATGGGCGCCCCAAATGTATGCCGCATGTCATGAGGGCCATAAATTCATGCTGCATGTCATGGGGGCCCCACGTGCATGCCGCATGTCATGGGGGGACCAAATGCATGCCGCATGTCATGGGGGCCCCATGTGCATGCCGCATGTCATGAGGGCCCCAAATGCATGGCGCATGTCATGGGGGCCCCAAGTACGTGCCGCATATCATGGGGGCCCCAAATGCATGCCGCATGTCATGGGGCCCCAAATGCATGCCGCATGTCAAGGGGGTCCCAAATGTATGCCTCATGTCATGGGGGCCCCAAATGCATGCCGCATGTCAAGGGGGCCGCACGTGCATTCAGCATGTCATGGGGCCCCAAATGCATGCCGTATGTCATGGGGCCCCAAATATATGCCGCATGTCATGAGGGCCATAAATACGTGCCGCATGTCATGGCCCCACGTGCATGCCGCATCTCAGTGGGGCCCCACATGCATGACGCATGTCATCAGGGCTCCACATGCATGCCGCAAGTCATGGGGGCCCCAAATGCATGCCGCATGTCATGGGGGCCCCACGTGCATACCGCATGTCATGGGGACCCCAAATGCATGCCGCATGTCATGGGGGCCCCAAATACGTGCCGCATATCATTGGGGCCCCACAGGCATGGCGCATGTCTTGGGGGCCTCAAATACGTGCCGCATGTCATGGGGGCCCCACGTGCATGCCGCAGGTCTTTGGGACCCCCACGTGCGTTCCGCATGTCATGGGGCCCCAAATGCATGCCGCATGTCATGGGGGTCCCAAATGTATGCCACATATCATGAGGGCCATAAATAAGTGCAACATGTCGTGGGGGTCCCACGTGCATGCCGCATATCATGGGGGGACCAAATGCATGCCGCATGTCATGGGGGCCCCAAATGCATGCCGCATGTCATGGGGGCAACACGTGCATGCCGCATGTCATTGGGGGCCCAAATTCATGCCTTATGTCATGGGGGCCCCAAATACGTGCCGCATGTCATGGGGGCCCCAAGTGCATGCCGCATGTCAGTGGGGCCCCACATGCATGCCGCATGTCATCGGGGCTCCACATGCATGCCGCGAGTCATGGGGGCCCAAAACGCATGCCTAATGTCATGGGGGGGCCAAATACGTGCCGCATATCATGGGGGCCCCACATGCGTGGCACATGTCATGGGGGCCCCAAGTACGTGCCACATATCATGGGGGCCCCAAATGCATGCAGCATGTCAAGGGGGCCCCAGATACATGCCGCATGTCATGGGGCCCCCAAATGCATGCCACATGTCAAGGGGGCCCCACGTGCGTTCCGCATTTCTTGGGGGCCCCATGTGCTTTCCACATGTCATGGGCCACCACATGCATTCTGCATGTCATGGGGCCCCAAATGCATGTCGCATGTCATGGGGCCCCAAATGCATACCGCATGTCATGGGGGCCCCAAATGTATGCCTCATGTCATGGGGGCCCCAAATGCATGCCGCAAGTCAAAGGAGCCCCACATGCATGCCGCATGTCTTGGGGGGCCCAAATGCATGCCACATGTCATAGGGGCCCCATGTGCAATCCACATGTCACGGGGCCCCCACGTGCATTCCACATGTCATGGGGCCCCAAATGCATGCCGCATGTCATGGGGACTCCAAATGTATGCCGCATGTCATGGGGTCCCCAAATACGTGCCGAAAGTCATGTCATGGGGGCCCACATTCATGCCACATGTCATGGGTGCCCCAAATGCAAGCCGCATGTCATGAAGGCCCCAGATGGATGTCGCTTGTCATGGGGGCCCCACATGCATACCGAATGTCATGGGGGCCACACGTGCATAACGCATGTCATGGGGTCCCCAAATACGTGCCGAAAGTCATGTCATGGGGGCCCCAAATGCATGCCGCATGTCATGGGGGCTCCAAATATGTGCCGCATGTCATGGGGGCCCCACATGCATGGCACATGTCATGGGGCCGCAAATGCACGCCACATATAATGGGGGCCCCAAATACAAGACGTATGTCGTGGTGGCCCCACGTGCATGCCGCATGTATTGAGGGCCCCAAATACGTCCTGAAAGACATGGGGCCCCACATGCATGGCGCATGTCATGGGGGCCCCACATGCATGCCACATGTCATGGGGGCGCCACATGCATGCCGCATGTCATGGGGGCCCCAAATTCATGCAGCACGTCATGGGGCCCCAAATGCATGCCGCATGTCATGGGGTCCCCAAGTGCATTCTGCATGTCATGGGGCTCCACATGCATGCCGCATGTCATAGGGGCCCCAAATATATGCCGCATGTCATGGGGGCCCCAAATGTATGCCGCATGTTATGGTGGCATCAAATGTATGCTGCTTGTCATGCGGGACCCAAATACGTGCGGTATGTCATAGGGGCCCCACGTGCATGCCGCATGACATGGGTGCCCCACATGCATCCCACATGTCATGGAGGCCCCACATGCATGCAGCATGTCATGGGGGCCCCAAATTCATGCAGGACGCCATGGGGGCCCCAAATGCATGCCGCATGTCATGGGGTCCCCAAGTGCATTCAGCATTTCATGGGGCTCCACATGCATGCCGCATGTCATGGGGCCCCCATATGCATGACGCATGTCATGGGGGCCACAAATGCATGCTGCATGTCATGGGGGACCCAAATGCATGACGCATGTCATGGGTACCCCAAATGCATCCCGCATGTCATGGGGTCCCCAAATACGTGCCGAAAGTCATGTCATGGGGGCCCACATTCATGCCACATGTCATGGGTGCCCCAAATGCATGCCGCATGTCATGGAGGCCCCAGGTGGATGCAGCTTGTCATGGGGGCCCCACATGCATACCGAATGTCATGGGGGCCCCACGTGCATAACGCATGTCATGGGGGACCCAAATGCATGATGCATGTCATGGGTACCACAAATGCATCCCGCATGTCATGGGGTCCCCAAATACATGCCGAAAGTCATGTCATGGGGGCCCCAAATGCATGCCGCATGTCATGGGGGCCCCACGTGCTTTCTGCATGTCATGGGCCCCCACGTGCATTCTGCATGTCATGGGGCCCCAAATGCATGCTGCATGTCATGGGGCCCCAAATGCTTGCTGCATGTCATGGGGCCCCAAATGCATGCTGCATTTCATGGGGCCCCAATTGCATGCCGCATGTCATGGGGGCCCCAAATGTATGCTGCAGGTCAAGGGGGCCCCACATGCATGCCGCATGTCATGGGGGCCCCACGTGCTTTCTGCATGTCATGGGGCCCCAAATGCATGCTGCATGTCATGGGGCCCCAAATGCTTGCTGCATGTCATGGGGCCCCAAATGCATGCTGCATTTCATGGGGCCCCAATAGCATGCCGCATGTCATGGGGGCCACAAATGTATGCTGCAGGTCAAGGGGGCCCCACATGCATGCCGCAAGTCATGGGGGCCCCACGTGCATGCCGCATGTCATAGGGGCCTCAAATACGTGCCGCATGTCATCGGGGCTCCATATGCATGCCGCGTGTCATGGGGCCCCAAACGCATGCTGCTTGTCATGGGGGCCCCAAATACGTGGTGCATGTCATCGGGGCTCCACATGCATACCGCATGTCATGGGGACCTCAAATGCATACCGCATGTCATGGGGTCCCCAAATACGTGCCGCATGTCATTGGGGCCCCACATGCATGGCGCATGTCATGGGGCCCCCAAATATGTGCAGCTTGTCATGGGGGCCCCACATGTATGCCGCATGTCTTTGGGGCCACAAACACGTGCCGCATGACATGGGGCCCCACATGCATGCTGCATGTCATGGGCGCCCCAAATGTATGCCTCGTGTCATGGGGGCCCCAAATGCATGCCGAATGTCATTGGGGCCCCACTTGCATACAGCATGTCATGGGGGAACCAAATGCATGCCGCATGTCATTGGGCCCCCAAATGCATGCCGCATGTCAAGGGGGCCCCACGTGCATTCCGCATGTCATGGGGCCCCAAATGCATGCCGCATGTCATGGGGGCCCCAAATACGTGCAGCTTATCATGGGGGCCCAAATGCATGGAGCATGTCATGGGGGCCCCACTTGCATACAGCATGTCATGGGGGAACCAAATGCAAGCCGCATGTCATGGGGGCACCATGTGGATTCCGCATGTCATGGGGCCACCACAGGCATTCTGCATGTCATGGGGCCCCAAATGCATGCCCATGTCATGGGGCCCCAAATGCATGCCGCATGTCATGGGGCCCCCAATTATATGCCTCATGTCATGAGGGCCCCAAATGCATGCCGCATGTCATGGGGCCCCATGTGCATTCCGCATGTCATGGGGTCCCCACGTGCATTCTGCATGTCATGGGGCTCCAAATGCATGTAGCATGTCATGAGGGCCATAAATACGTGTCGCATGTCATGGGGGCCCCACGTGCAAGAAGCATGTCATGGGGTCCCCACATGCATGCCGGGTGTCATACGGGCCCCAAATGCATGCCGAATGTCATGGTGGCCCCACGTGCATGCCGCATATCAAGAGGGGACCAAATGCATGCCGCATGTCATGGGGGCACAAAATGCATGCCGCATGTCATGGAGGCCCCACGTGCATTCCGCATGTCATGGGGCCCCCACGTGCATTCCGCATGTCATGGGGCCCCAAATGCATGCCACATATCATGGGGGCCCCAAATGTATGCCGCATGTCATGAGGGCCATAAATACTTGCTTCATGTTATGACATGGGGCCCCAAATGCATGGCGCATGTCATGGAGCTCCACATGCATGCCGCATGTCATGGGGACCCCATATGCATGCCGCATGTCATGGGGGCCCCAAATGCATGACGCATGTCATGGGGGCCCCAAATGTATGCCACTTATCATTGGGGCCCCAAATGCATGCCGCATGTCAAGAGGGCCCCACGTGAATTCCGCATGTCATGGGGCCCCCACGTGCATTCCGCATGTCATGGGGCCCCGAATGCATGCCGCATGTCATGGGGGCCCCAAATACGTGCTGCATATCATGGGGGCCCCAAATGCATGCCGCATGTCATAGGGGCTCCAAATGCATGCCGCATGTCATGGGGGCCCCAAATACGCGCAGCTTATCATGGGGGCCCCAAATGCATGCCGCATGTCATGGGGCCCCATGTGCATGCCGCATGTCATGAGGGCCCCAAACGCATGTCGCATGTCATGGGGGTCCCACGTGCTTTCTGCATGTCATGGGCCCCCACATGCATTCTGCATGTCATGGGGCCCCAAATGCATGCTGCATGTCATGGGGACCCCAAATGCATGCTGCATGTCATGGGGCCCCAAATGCATGCTGCATGTCATGGGGCCCCAAATGCATGCCGCATGTCATGGGGGCCCCAAATGCATGCCACATGTCATGG